>NC_060211.1:99107500-99480000 GCF_021130785.1 Homalodisca vitripennis
GTTTAACTTTATAAGAGCAATTTTTCCATATCTATAATTCTTTAAAAGATACAGATTGGTCTAATTTATTGAATATTTTAAATGTTAATGAAGCTGTATTATTTCTATAGCATTTTGATCAGTCAGTGTGTGCCGCATTATTGTAAATCAAATCGTAAATACCCCCCTTGGTTTGATCAACACTTAATTAGTTTAATCAGACGAAAAATATTATAAGGCGTAAATACTTAAAGTACAGGTTTCCTGAAATTCTTAATGTGTATAAGGAAATAAGAAGCAAAATCAAAATAGATATTAAGAAAGCATTTAAAAACCACATTAAACACGTAGAGAGCAATCTTAACTCAAATCCTAAAGCTTTTTGGAATAAAATCAACAAATTAAGAGTTGTAGATAGCATGCCGGCTGTTATGAGACTGGATGGGGTGGAGGTGGAGGGGGCCGCACAGATAACAGACAAGTTTGCCCAATACTTTAGCTAGGTGTATGGACACTGTCAGGTGGACAGTGAGGAGTTGTGGCGTCGTGCGCTCCGCTCCCCCGTGATGCCGGGTGTACCGACCATGACACTTGGCTTCGTCACACGCAATGAGGTGCAGCAGGCTCTCCTTAAATTAAAACCGAAAACTTCTGTTGGCCCAGATGGCCTGCCCCCTTACATTTTCAAGACATGTTCTGAACTGCTGGTTACTCCTTTACTTCACATATTTAATATTTCTATTTTATATACAAAATTTCCTGAAGTTTGGAAACATCAAAAGTTACTCCTATTTTCAAGAAAGGTCAAAGATCGGAAATAAGGAATTTTAGGCGCATTTCAATCCTGTCAGCACCTACCAAGGTATTCGAGTCCATACTGTATAACAGATTGTTTTATCACGTAAAAAGCTTTATAACTCCTCATCAGCATGGTTTCTTCCCTGGTCGAACCATAACTTCAAACTTGCTAAACTTTTCTGACTTTTGTACTTCAACTATCGATTTTGGTGGCTAAGTAAACGTCATTTATACGGATTTGAAAACAGCATTTGATAAGGTAGACCATTTGGCATTACTTTTTAGACTGAAATACTTTGGGTTGTCTTCATCATTAATACAATTATTCTCACTTTATTTATCCAAAAGAACTTTATAAAACCAATTAAAGCTAGTGTAAAGAAAAAAATAACTGTCGGTTGGAAATACAAAATGCTGCCCTTCAGTTCTTGGTTCCAATCTAGCCCAGCCGGTAAACGGACTGTAGATCAACGTCGTAAAACTTTTGGGGTTATATTTTACCTAATTCTTCAGGGGTTGATAGTGGGTCCATGGTCCCGTCCTGAGACCCACTGTCTGACTCACGGGGTTTTTTTTTGACGAGGGAATGACAGGGGATCGGCGTACTCACTCTACAGCAATTGAACGGATGTTTCGAGATCTAAACTCTAGATCTGTTAAATATTGTGCAGTAGGCTACTGTCTTTTTACTAGTTCTTTCTGTCTAGCTACAGAAATAGACAGCAAGAGAAAGATTAAAACAAAAAGTCGATGCATAACTGAAAGTCAGGTAAATACACCATTTATAACTTAAGAATGGCTGTAACGATTACAATGGTCGTTGATTTGCGGATTAGTTTTCGCCCCGCTTGTAAAACAACTATCAAAGTATCGTAAAATGCACGGAAAAATCAGGTAAATAGAACAAGATTTTTATGTAGTAGTATAAATTGGAAGAGCCTGTTACCTTTAGTCACCTGTTCTGTGAAACATTGTTGTATAGCACAATCATATGTGTAATTAATTTTACCAATATTTTCAATTTGTTTATATTTGGTCTTGGAAGCATAGAATTAGCTTGATAGTAACAACACTTCTTATTTAATATTATCTGAAACCACTGTTGAACACATAGTAAAAAAATTTAAAGATCAAAAAATTACAAGTTTTGGTAAAAATCTACTTTTATTTGTAAACTTTAGCTAATATTGAGTACGCAGTGCTTGGTGAGTATAACTGTAATACAGATATAAAAGAAAACATTACTAGGTTACTTTTACTACAAATCTAAAGACTGTTCTTAAACGCATCTTAGTTGAATGTTCACAGACATATTCTTTTCATATATAAAGCGAGGAGAGATTGCGCGGTAGGAGAGATTGCGCCCTCTTTGTTCCAGCTGGTTGGAGTTGGGTGCGCGCGCAGCGTCCCTCAGTGCCTCGAATCCGCTTCATTAGTTGAGTGTTCTGTCAAAAGTTCAAGACGCTAAGTCTGTTTATTAGTGATATATATTAAACCTACAACTTTCATTTCAAAGGTAAGTGGCTGAATTTTGTCTGCAGGATGCATGAAATTTAATCAGTACGATGCTACGATACATTATTCGGTATTTACCATTTTTTCTAGAGAGGTAATGACATAGGCAAACTGTTACAGATAGTGGTGGTTGGTCAAATCTCGCTTCGGCCATCTTAGTTTAAGCCTGCGCAATCTCTCCTACCGATTTAGGGACAGTACGCGCATTTCATGTTGAGGAGAGATTGCTCATTTATTCCATTTAATGTAATGGTAGGAGACATTGCGCATGGATTTCATAATTAATATTAACTATTTGTGAATCTACATATTCGTTAGAAATTCATTAAATGTATATTATGAATCTTTATTTATTTTATTAATATGAATTGCATATTACCATTAATAAAACAACTTAAAAAAAAAATTAAAAACATATTATTTACCAAGATGACTATTATTTATTTATTTTTTACAGGCTAACATGCCTAACGTGTACAAGAGGAAAACAAACAAAGGATCCTGGACAGAAGATGATCTATCATCAGCTGTATCAGCAATAAAGAATGGATCATTATCAATAAGAGCAGCAAGCAAGAGGTTTAAAATACCAGAGTCTACATTAAGACATCGAATGAAGAAGAAGAATGATTTTGCAAAACGGGAATTTGGGTCCAGATTGGCCAAACTAGGATTGGAAGCCGAGAAAAAAATTGGCTTTGCACATAATAAAACTTCAATCTGTAGGGTTTGCACCTACACAAAAGAATGTTAGAATGTTAGCTTACAATTTAGCAGAAACATTGGGTATTAAACACACCTTCAACAAAGACCATAAAACCGCTGGAAAAGTTTGGTTTTCGTCATTCATGCGGCGACATCCTAATTTAAGTGTGAGAAAAAGCTCAAGGCATTAGTAGAGCAAGAACAGAAGGAATGAATAGGGAAGAAGTAAAAAGTTATTTTCAATCTTCTCACTTCCACCTTAAAGAAAACAACCTTTTAGATAAGCCCAACTGTATTTGGAACTGCGACGAAATAGGAGTGCAGCTTAATAATGAGCCTGGAAAAGTTATTGCCCAAAAAGGAAGCAAAGACGTTCACGTCGTTACAAGTGCTGAAAAGGGAGAAACTGTAACTATTATGGCCTGCTGCAATGCAGAGGGACAGTTCCTACCACCTTTTTGTATTTTTAAGGGAGTTTACGCTAAACCACAATATATCAAAGATGCTCCCCCTGGAACTGTTTTAAAAATGAGAAGAGGAAAGGTGCGTACATAAAATAGTGAACTGTTCATGGAATGGATTTCTGAACACTTCATCCCAAGAAAGTCTCCTGGAAAGCATTTGCTAATTTTAGATGGCCATGCCTCACACATGAACTGTCCCAATATGTTGCAAAAGGCTTATGATAATGACATCATTATCTTATGTCTGCCTTAGTCATACTACACACTACCTACAACCCCTAGATCGTGTAGTATTCAAGCCTTTGAAAACTTATTTTAAAGATGCTTGTAACAAATTAGTCACATCTCGTTGTGGTACTGGCAAAATTTCAAGGGACGATTTTGGCCATCTATTGAATTTATCTTGGCCTCGTGCTGCCACTGTTCAACTTGGAGTTGCTGCGTTTCGTGCCACAGGAATCCATCCTCTAAATATTGATGTGATACCAGGACTATGCATATCTTTTACATTGTGACCAAGATGTAAACCAGATTGTTCCTGATCCCACAACACTCCAACCAACCTTGACATCAGTTAATAATCCAGTATCTGAAAAACACTGAACCACCTATTTCAATCCAATCATCTCAATCAAATCATTTAATCCTCCAATCTGTCAACCATCAACCTCAAGACAATGTTCAGCCGCATCTGTAGAAAACTCCAACAAAAGTTTTACAAAAACTTTCACCGATTCCTAAAAGTTTGGAGCCTTCAAAATCAAAAAGGAAGCAAAGTGCCATGAATGTTACAGATCCAAATAACATAACCAAAATCAAGATAAAAAAAGAGTTAGCATCAAACAAGAAAAAGCGACCAGATGAAAAATAAGAAACCTGCATGGAAAGAACAACCAAAATCTTGCAAGATACAAAAAAAGGACTTTAAAACAAAGAAACGGTTGATGTTTGAGCAATCTTCTACATCTGAGGAAGATGACGCAGACATTGAACTTCTTTCCGATCATGTCAGCGATAATGAAGATGATGAGTGTACAGAGTGTCTTGAACTATATCAGGAGACTACTTCGACATCTGACTGGATCAAGTGCATGGTCTGTGGAAGATGGATGCACGAGAGCTGTACAATTTATGAAGGAAAGTGCATTGACTGTGGACGCCGTGGAAAAACGTCAAAAAAAATGATTTTAATGCTCTATTTATGTAATAATGTTTTTAAAATGTGCCCAAGTTAAAATGTTTAAATTTTCAATTTTCTTACATCAAGTTTGAAGGTTTTCATTAGTTTACATTAATTAAATATGTTTAAAGTGTGAATTGCAGTAGTTATTCCCATAAAACAATCTCTCCTACCCATGTGCGCAAAACTCACCTACCCTACGAGGAGAGATTGCGCAAAAACACATTTTACGATTTTTTTTATTATTTCGTTATTAACATAATATAAATTCTGGAAAAATTACAGAGAATAGACAACCATACAATGTAAATATAACACTAAAAAAATTGTATATTCAACTAAAAAATTTTCGTTTTATTTAGATATTTTGAATTGTGCGCAATCTCTCCTCGCTTTACCTTATGCATTTCATATATATATATGCGTGCATTTTCTGACTCCAACGTTGATATATCCTTGTTTCTACATGATATATTCTTGTTTATATATATATATATATATATATATATATATATATATATTTCTTTGATCGAGCAAACAAGGTAACGAGACTAAATAAGGTACACAATATATTAAGCCTGGAATAAATTACAATGGCAATAAGTATACACTTTTAGACAGATTTTTTTGGACGTAGAAACAAGGATATATCAACGTTGGAGTCAGAAATATTAATTATTCGAACCAGAAGAGCTTATACGACAGCCTTCGAAATTGCGTACGAAACTGCGGGAACTACTAGTTTTAACAATAATTGTAATCGTGAACCCTTCAAACATTTTACAGCATTTGTATTTTTTATTAACTACGTTATTCCAAATTTTAATCGGTTTAATTTATTTTAAAGAGTAATAAAACTAACAGCGTTTAAGAATATACTTAAGAATTTGTTGCGATTGATGTCGCTGGTAATATCACTAGTAATATCTCCTGTTTTTCAGGGATCACTGTATGAACGAACTTAAAAATATGTAGTAGCGGCATATAGCGATGAATAGCAACTGTAAGTTTTAATGGAACTTAAAATTCTCTTGTATCCGATCTTCATCAATTTATGTTTGAGTGATATCTATCGTTACCAACATACGGTCATTAAGAGCAGTAAAATTTTCTGTATCCGGTCTTCTTCGATGACTGTTTGTATTATATTTAACACAAATAGGAGCGAAAGTTAAAATCAATAGATTTCTCAGATAACTGGAATTTCCAGGAATTGACCACTATGCGAGTGCATTGTCTAGAAAGTTCAAGTAGTGATATCATTTCCTTAACTTTGTCATTCTGAGTCCGAACTCTACTCACATATAACCGTATTATACTAACGATGGACCAAGATAAAGAATAATTACTTATTGTAGATGTTTATCATTCATTCATTAGGATATTGCCGACTTACTTAGATAGTAATGTAGTGATGTGTGGAAATTGTTTAAATATAATCCCAATTAGCAACCTATATCAATTAGGCTACGCTGTACATGTGTAGTGGAAGCATCACTAACATTCTTGCAGAGAATGAAGAATGAGCGCAGGTAGACACATTAAAGCAGGGCCAGGTCGCTTTTAAAAAGTAGTTAATTCAAGATAGTTAATTCAAGGGTGTCGGCGTGGACTAACCGAAAAGTGATGTCTTAAGACTATCAGCCCAGCTATACCGTCTAGATCTCCAGCAAACCATACTCTCTGCGCGTGGCTTCCTTCTTCCTTCCGAATCAGGATCTTTCCCTCGACAGTCCAGACTGCTGCCAAATTCTTGCAGTCACAAGTTGCTTGGCTCTCCCCAGAATTTGTTGTGGCCAGTGACTATTTATATAAACAGAGCCATGCTGCAGGCGAGTAGATATGTCTGTAGTCATCAGCTTCTTTCTAGCGGCCGCAAACCATATATCCCTGGTGCCACGAAACACAAAAGCTGTGATGATAGTTGGATGTTGGGTGTCAGACTTGGCATTCTAGGCATTGGTAGACTACATTTAAGTCACCCCTATTGTACGGCACATCTAAGGGTTTCACAATGGCTTCCATATATATATATATATATATATATATATATATATATATATGTGTGTGTGTGTGTCTCTTCTTTACCAGAGGATGGTATGCCTTTAATATCGATATTGATCAGTCGGGTGTATTATAGTTCAAGAACCTCACACTTTAAAAGCCGAAATTCTTGTTTTGTTTTCTTTATTCATCTTTATTCCTTTATATTATCGGCCATATCTTTTCTAATCGTTTAAAGCAAAGCCTTGACGATTTTTGAACTTAATGTTGTAGTGTCAGATTTGCCACTGTGAGATGATGAATTTTCTGTCTCACACAAGTCGCACCGCCACGTGCCCTTTTTACTTCGTAGTCTCTTCACGGTGTCCGTGGTTTAAAATCTGCAGTAAGCAGAGTGAGAGAGGCTACCGCATTTTTTGCACTTTGTCTTTAGCACTTTCTAGATCAGTGTTGACATTTTTGGACCATGCTGTTACCGAATTTTTACAATTAAATAATAACAGTCAAGAAATATTTCCGAGCATATACATCCTTGATACTTTAACATTCCTAAAGAAAAACATCCATATTTTTACCTCCGATTCCTCTGGACCTTACAATTTAAGAAAATCATTCCATTTGCCAATCCCAAAGAACCGAACTTCATTTTTTGAAAACCAGTTGTACTATGCATCTATTAAATTATTTAACCATCTCCCCTTGGAATTGAGATCTGAAGCAGTAGTATGTAAGTTTAGAATAAAAGTAAAGGGTTTCTTACTTGATAAGGAATTTTACTTTGTAAGTGATTATTTTATGTTCAAAACCATTTAAGTTAAGGCGTTAGGAATTAATGCTTATTTTGGCTGTTTATTGTACTTATACTGCCAATTGTCATGCAATGTTTTATATTGTTAATTGACAAATAAACACTTTGATTTGATTTGAATATTTAACTATCATAATATAAAGTAATCATTTAAAATAATTTAATATTGGCACAAGTCTTTATATGAATGACAATAAATAAAACAGTGAGTAATAATTTTCAATCATGAGGAGACTAGATCCATACACACAGACCGCCTCGGTGGGCAGGTTCACGGAGCTTATCAAGGAGCCATCCGAAATGCGACTGATAAGGGCTAAAAAACTCAAATAGGATCAGAACTAAAAATTTCGAAACAGTTACTGACGAACGCACTCTGAAGAGCAGTATATAATCATTAAAACACTACATATAGTGTCCCCCTGAAAAGTCCCCGGAAAGATTTAATAATTTTTTTACATTTTCTTGTAAAATAGTGAGACTTTGTATATCAATATTAATCATCAACGTATAAAGGTTTATGTGATTTTCAGGTTTTTATCTCATCAGGGAGACGGCCCACAGGAGTCAGAAGAAAATCTTAAAATAGGGCATAGATAGATAAGTAACCAAATTAAAGGTCGTTTATAACAGAACACAATGCCGCAAACCGGGCGTTAAAAGGCTTACCATACCCAAGATGGTGGAGTTTTAAAGTTTCGTAACATATCCGGAGGTATTTCTAGAGTTTCTTCATTGATTTGATGAATTAGTTCTTGTGTGTTGGCAAACAATGGGATGTCCGGGATAGTTTATTCTTGAAAAGGCATTAGCCTTTAAATCTTTGTTAGTGAATGATGTTAATTATATTCCTATTGTCGTTCCAACTTTAAAGTGATTCATCACATCTTTGTTGAATATATTCAGACAGGAAATTTTATTTTTCTTTGAATGTCCACAGTTGATTTAGTGATACGGTGTACATATTTGTGCAGTTTAAATTTGTTTTAACGCACATTTTATCAACACTGACTAATTGTGTATTTTGTTATTGTGATATCTCTGATCATGTGACCGGTAATATTTGATCAAGTTGTGTATTTATTTAATGACAGTTTCCCTGACAGACCATCAATATCAAAGTCTACAATATCCTTAAATATAGGTCCTTCTGAGAAGATAAACTTTCCAATGCTTTAAGTTGTGCCTGTTTGAAAGCCCTCGACAGATGTGCCAACTGGCGGCTAACGCTAGAAACATACGCTATTACTTAACAGCGTGCAGCGCCAAGCGGAGTGTCGTAGAACTAGTGCAGCGCGCGCAATTTAGAACTGGTAAATGGTGGAGGGATGTTATCACACCCACGTGCACGCGCACACACTTGCAATAGCTGCTCGCCGCAACCCTTGTTTTGAATCCTTCTGAGGCTGTAACCCTGCGCCCAGGCTCCTGCGGCCGTCTACCTGTCTTTACTATGAGCGTGTGTATTAGGTTGGCGAATCAACATAAGAGACCATTATCTGCACTTACGATTCAACACAACCAAAATCATAAATTAAAGAATATTGGAATCGTCATCAGCTAATTTTAAATGTATGCAGCCTAAATCTTAGGGTTAAGGTAAATTCAATTACTTCTTTAAACATTTTTATTTATAATATACGGGTAATATAAAAAAAAACTTTACTAATCTAGGATCTATAATCAAGGAGAGTATGTAGAAAATTCAGTTTTCGAAGAAACTGGAAATCTAGTCTAACTGGCCTTGAAAAATTGGTACCTAAATCTGCCTAAATCTGCTGCAAACGAAGAGAAATCCATAGACGAGTTACAAATTGTCGTCGAAGAGCCACGCACATGAACAAGACCTGCAGTAACTTTTCACTGCATAGGCCAATTTTTAGTGCTAAACATTTTAAAACAAAACCACTATCATTCATATAAGTTTAAATTGCTTCAGGAACGTTCGGAATACGATTTTGTTATAAGAGTTAAATTCTATGAATAAATAATGTGTAGGTGTGCACAGAAAATGTCTTAGCTAAGGTTGTATTTTTAGACAAAGCTACCTTTACACTTCACGGATATGTAGGCATAACTTCCGTAATTGGAACAATAACAATCATCACTGGATATGAAATAACCATACACAGACACTTCAAAAAGTGAACATGTGGGCTGGGATAGTTGGAAATCGCATTGTAGGACACTTTATAATCAATGACAATCTGAATGGAGGTTCATATCAATTGATGTTGGGGGGTACAATTATGCCGGCTTTACGTGCTACGTTATTTTAAAGTTATAACAGAATATGGTATCAAGAGGATGGAGCACCACCTCATTATGTACTACAAGCACATGAGCTGCTGGACAGCAATGAATACAATAAGGTTTGTATTCATTGTGGACAGTGACTTTCCCAATCGTACGACAGGACGTAAAAGAACAATAATGTCAACCTAGATCTAAATTTCTTTTTATGTGATTATTTAAACAAAGAGTTTACATAAGCTTATTAACACATAAACTAATTCATCGCAAGAAACTCGGCAGATATCTTCGGATATGTTACAAACGTTTGTTACTGGTTTCTACTACAGGCTATTGTTACTAACAGAAACTTGGAGAGCATTTGGAACACAGGGTTTGCGGGATTGTTTTCTACTATAAGACATTTAATTTTGGGTACAACTCGACCTATGCTCTATTTTAAAGTTTTCTCCCAACTCCTTGCGGGCCGCATATAAAAACCTGGTAGTCTCATACAAAATTATATTTTGATAGGTAATATTGGTATACTAAGCCTCATTGTTTACAATAAATGGTAAAAAATATTAAACCCTTCCAGAACTTTTCAAACATACTGTACATTATATAACCTGATTCTACGAAGGACAACCAGACCCTACAATGAGTTCTGGCCGTTGTAACCGGCCCTCAACAGGGAGTCCGATAATCTTCCCTGACAACATCATAAATACCTGCGCTGTCTCTAATGGCGGCGGCTTCTCATTATTACAGTTCTTAGAAATATTAACAATGCCGGCACTCAACACATCTGTACAACTGCTTCGTATTGATCCGTTACCTTGGAATTTTTATCCTCTGAACCCTTGTCCAACTTTACAAAATCTGTTTCCATAAACTGTGTCCATATTAATTAGCCATAACAACGACTAAAAAGGCAGAATATGTCCCATGACCTTTAAATTAAAGTTGTAATTATATAACTATTTATCACAATTTATGATACCAACAAATTAATATAATAAACAGGTATTTTCGTAACATTTAAAATGGTTTCAATGACTACTATAACAATCAGTACAGTCAAACATATTACGAATAATTCATACATTACTATTATTACTGTAATGAAAATAAGTGATTGCGGAGAGTGAAGTTTGAAAACTAGCGGATGAAAAATGAACTTATCGAATCCTCGAAAATACTTTTTTCAAACCTTTATGGTTGCAATAGACATAATAATTATTGTACTATCCTCCAATGTTCTTAGTTGCATACCATTTATTGGTTTCTGGTTACGTGAAATGTATACCCTTGACAACGTTTCCTTATAGACAATGGTTAATTATGCATACATGTATGATATTGAGGAATAAATATTCATTATTTCATGTTGTGAATAAATTTATTTTTATGTAAGAAACAAAGTTCCGGTGATAAACCTTAGTTTTAGAATAGAACACCATCTCTGAACAAGCAACATTTTGTACAGTTCAAGTGTGTTTGCCTTTTTCTGACACTGAAGGATTCCTTATTAATTCCTTATGAACCACCATCCTCCCCACAGCAGTTACTGATACCATAAACACCTATTGATTAAAACTGAATATGTTCCCATGTCAAGAAAATTGATACAAATAATAATATATTTACTTTAATAAAACAAATATATTATAAAAATGTTTGGAACTTATTACGATTAATATTTAATGACTAATCATATAGCTTAAAATTTAAGTCATTATATAATATTAAATTAATTTTCTTGTGTACTGAACTTCAAAAGTTACAGCTACAACCTCACGAGTTCTTGTACCATTTAATAGTTTCACCATATTCAGAAGAAAGCAAATGTATTACACAAATATATTATATTAACTGTGCTAGGTATTTAAAATCATCATACACCTAATTATTAATATTATGACCAGCTGCCATGATAAAGGGGATATCTCAATGACTTTCATTCACGTCAGTAATATTTTGGATTAACGCAATAATTCACAAAATATATAAAAAGAGGATATGTAAAAATCATTTACTTTACTTAGAAGAATTGTGGCACATAAATGGGCTTTTTAGCTTCGGTTATGAAATAAAAATATGAAATAGGTACTTGGAAACATTTACCAATGTTGCCAAGGAGTAATGGCATTATTTTAAGGTCATGTGAAGTCTATAAGATACGTCTTTTAATAGAAGATCTATCACTCAATATAACGGGTAGAGATTTCAAATAAAAAAAATGCTGATATTGAATACAAATATCCGATAAGTAATAGATAGCAGTGTACTATAACAGCTCTGAAAGCAACAAATGATTATGCATAGTACAATCAACCTATGCAGTAATGGAGTAAGCCATACCAAGTTTTCTAAGATATGAATAAAAAGATTAAATAATTTTTTTTTAATCGTACACGTGTATGAATCTTTTATTTACGCAATGCCTTACCTATCATGCACTAAATTTCACAGTATTTGATATCAAAGGCACAACTTAAATAATAAAACGATTTTTTTGGAAGGTCTCCAACGAGTCAACATCCAATTAAATTCTTTAGATGCTTTATGAGACATACGATTAGACATCATAAGATATAGCCTAACTATTATTTGTTTCACTTACATTAGACTAAATCAGAAAAAATATGAATTTCCTCTACAGTAAGTGTAAGATCAATCTCGGATACCCAAGTTTCAACGCTAACCATGAACAAAGTAGGAAACTAAAATTATGAGTTACATTAAAATTTAGAGTGTTTATTATATTATTACTCGTGTAAAGCAAATTTATAAAATAATAGTTTCAGGTTTTTGTGTCGGCCGTCTCGCGCTATTTAAATTTAACCATTTCCCATAAGCTTTTCTTATACGGGCTTTGGAACTCCAGGTATTAAATGAAAATCAATTTCATACGATTGCAGGTAAGGTGAAAGTTTTCAAATATTTACCTTTAATCTGTTTAGTTAACATCTGGTAATGCCTTTAGAGTATTATGTTACAATAGATATAATTTAAATGCATTGTCAATAAGTCAAACTGCCCGTGTTTTCTAAGACCTCTCAGTGAATGTTGCACAATAGGATTTAATGTTTTTTTTCTCGTAATAACGCATTAATAAACGTAAATAAAAAAAAAATTTACGATACAAATTACAAAGAAATCCGTTATTAAAATTTATCCGTCCATTACATTAAATTTTAAAAAGCAATTTATGAAATCGAAATTTAGGTTAATAATTTGTGCGTAGAAAAGGTTAAAACAGACTAGGTAATTCTATATTCGAAGCCACAAATTAGTCAAAATAAAAAAACTAAAGTTACATTAATCTCTAGAGCTTAAGAACAAAACTCATATTATGTTATAAGAAATAATTAAATTGAACTCAAAGTGAATTAAAGTAGTATGATAATTAAAAAAAAATAAAAATAAAGTAAGATAAGTATGTACACTTACCCCCACATAAAGTAGTTGGTCTTGACATCTATCGGCCATGACTGCTCGCCAAAAAAGATGCGGTTGTCCCTTTCAACAATGTCCTCTTTGTTCACATTATAAAGACGGAGTAGACTAAGAACATCGGCCATGATGTTAACCGACACTAAATAATTAGAATTATCACTTAACTACTTGACTACCACAAACGCTCAACAAGCGCAACACTCGTAGACTGGCAGAACCACGACCTTGAATTGGAAAGGCAACCCCGGTGAGTGGTGGGGGTAACGCACGAAGCTCGCTGGTGATTGGTGGGAGGAGGGGCTCTCGAGAACATGGTAGGGGGCAAGAGAGCCGATGGAGAGGCTATTTACTGTCTAATCTAATAACCTTAATTAGGGGTTTATGTCACTGGCAGATAAAATACTTGACAGTACAATGAGAGCAGTAATTATGATTTACCTAAAACAAATCCAGCTAATACTAATTCCAGAGTATTTTACCACTACCTACCTAAAACTTTTAATAGCTTAATAAAGATTCTTGTGGAGAGCGTCCATCTTAACATGTTGAAGTAGATTATGAGAATAATTTCAAGATTCTTATGGTATAAACACAAACAATATACAGTATCCCTAAACACACGCCTACTATTGGAGATCGGCATGAGCTAGAACCACCAATAAAATTTCAAACCGACTAAATAGGATAGGCTATCGCCTATGTAATAAAATTAATTTTAACTGTTTCAACTTACAGAGCGCTACTGAAATAGAGAGTCATACCTTCGAATCCCGAAAAAGTTAAATTTTAACATAGGTCAAGTGATAATCATTTTAAAGCTTGTTTAATGCCAAACATTTTAGGCCTTGTGTTCCCTTTTATATTCGCCAAAAGTGTTAATAAATTTGCATTGTGAGGTATAGTTTGAAAGGAACTTATATAGAAGAGAAATATACCAAACGAATTGGTAAAAACAACCTTAGTTTAAGGGTCAGAAAAATTGCACTTGTGGAAATTTTTAACCACATTTTGAAATGTAGGCATATAAAAACGTAAAACAAAGTATAAATGTTTGGCTTAAAACATGCTTTACAATAATTTATCACTTGATTTATGTTTTATATTTATCACTTTCCGACATTCGATACCAGGAACAAACACCTTGTAAATTGAAACAGTTAGAACTAATTTTGGGTAATATATAATAGATAGGCCTATTTAGTGGGTTTTAAATAGCCTATATTCCGTGATTCTAGCTCACTCCTCTCTCCTCATATAAATAATAGACGGGTGGTCTCAGACGCCTTGTATGATTATTTTATTCTATAGTCTTTATTTCGTCTTCGGATGCTTGACACATGATTTAATTTTCCCCCGAAATGCCTGCCCGGCTGTTGGTCGCCAGGTTGTGTTAGAACTTCGCCATCTTTACTGTGTTAGTAAAGCATCTTTATTTTAAATTCATTTTCTTTAAATAATTGTAGCTTTTTTGTTTAGTAATTCGCAAATCAAATAGCTAAATAAGGTAAAATGTGTAGTAAATACTACTATATCAATACTTTCATGAATATTCGTATATTTATCTTCTGAACAAGTAATAAATAGTAATTTTACATTACATAATAATGTATAATAAATTACATCATTCATATACTTACACGGGTATTTTAACTTGTATGTAAATAAATAAAAATATATTATTATAAAACAGGATTGCCGATGCATTTTTCGCCAATCTCTATTGGAGTTCAGTTGTCTGTAAATGAGTAAGCTTTTGTTAGTTTTTACAGGACAGAGAACACTAGTGCGAGGAAACATGACATTTATATTTGTCTTTCGTACAATAAGTTGCATTTAAGAGCTTCATAAACCGACAGATGTCGAATTTTGACCACCAGGTCAAAAATAACAGTTAGCCTATTATGGTAATTTAATACTAAATTTTAGTCATAGGCCTATCATTCTATAAGTTTACAGCTATAGACACAAAATACTACAATTGAACATATCGGGAACAAAAATGCTGTCATATTAGGATTAAATTTTTCCGGACTATATTTGTTCGTATGATTGTTTTTAATACTAAGCTTGTTAAAACTTAAAAATAAACACAATACATTTTATTTTACCGGATTTTAGCTATACCGGTTTATTTTGGTTAGTATTCAAACAGAGTGTCTAAACTTTTTTAGTAATCCGAGAATACACTAACACTATAAAGAAAATCCTGATTTTTCTGATTTAGCCTAGTAATATAATAAAATGGTAAACTTATTAAAGGTATTGCTAAATCTTTTAACATATTTTTATTTCTAATTTTTATACACGAATACATTATTTGATATTGATTAATATTATATTTAGGCTATTCTATTATTATCAAATCATTCATTATCTATACGAAAACGTAATCAAATCATTCAAATTAGAATTTTATGTAAACAGAAATTAATAAATATCACGCAGGTGATACATTCTCAGTAAAGTGCAGTTTTATACATTGTTTAGGCTATATAAAATATAATTTTGTGATTAAAATTAATGTATAAACTTGTACCGTTGTTTGGTTATATTTTACATAATAGGCTACACTTTTTCACAACGCTGTTACTCGTTACTGGTTGAAATAAGTTACATCCGATGTTCTTGGAACTAAATTCTTGGCGGGTTAATCAAATAATTGGCACGCATATTAATTTGTTCTCTCGTGAACTTGGTAACTGCCGTTCCTGCTGCCGAGCAACATCTTGCGCACCATGTCCGCGAGTTCAACTTCAACCGAGTCTCTGATTACAACTTCGAGTACTTTTATACTTCTAATCTACTAATCTTCACTTTTTCCGAGTACAGCTGCAATGTCGACCCAAAATGTAGAACCCCACGCTTGTGAGTCGACAACTACGTGAAGATAAGTCGATTTTAAAGTTTGAAATAATTATTATGTTCGAATGCAAAACCCCCATGGAACATTGGAACCATCAGGCCCACACCCCATTTAGTTCTTTATCACTTTATTTGGTATCAACGTGGCTATAAGTTATTTTATTTTTAATATCTAGAAGTGGTGCTTTTTTGTTTATTTTTCGAAATTAAACATATATGTAAACTTTTAAAACTTTAACTGCGATCTGTCTAAATCGCTGCTTCTGAAAACTTTTTTATCTCAAATCTTTTTTTTACTAAACATTTAGTCGAAAAGTTAAATGAATATCAAAGCAATATGATTAATGCTCAGCGTAAAATATGTCTTATATCAAAACACATACAAACTACACACATAAAAAAACACTAACAACACATAAAACTAACATTGATTAAAAGTGCTTTAAGAATTCATGCTACTGATGATGAAAACCTCCAGTCCACGTAGCTCCTTAACCACTAGAGATATTGAAAAACTCTCAATAGCTAAAATGTCTTATTTTTTAGAGTATAATCTAAAAACAACATAAAATACAGAGTGTTTCATAAAAGATTTTAAAGCTTGCCACCACATTGGAAAATGGTGGCCATCTTCAAAATATTGGAAAGTGTATTCCTGAGTGAAACTTAAAATTGAGCAAGTTCCAAATTTAAAGTGAGGTGCTAAGTAGTGTAATTAAAAAGTTAGCTTTTGGATCACTTTAAAAAACTCACCCGGTATATTGAACTCTAGTAATTATTGTAACGGTAAACATTAAGAACTTTAAAAATATTGCCAGAATGTTTTTAAGTACATTAACTTGCTTATCTCTTTACAAAATTACATTAAGGGTTAAGGAATTCATTTGGTATTTTGTTTGTAAATAAGGCCAATTAATTTTGGTCCAGTCGATAGAATAGTACATCTCATGGAAACCCATTTTTCCAAAGTTGTACAAGGGTTCAGAGGACATTTCCAAGGTAACGGATCAATACAAAGTAGTTGTCCAGAAGTATCGAGTGCCGGCATTGTCAATATTTCTAAGAACCGTAATAATGAGAAGTCGCCGTCTCTAGAGACAGCGCAGGTATTTATGATGTTGTCGGCGGAGATTATGGGAAATTCCAGGAAATAGCCGCCAGGTCATGGCAGGTACTGGCTGCCCTTCTTCCAAACAACAAAAGCATCCAAACAAAACCTGGCATAGTGTTTTATGCAATTTAAAATTGTTCTCTAGATGTTTTTAGGTCAGTGGGATAATTGGAAATGTTTAAACTAATAACAGATTTCAGTTATGTAAGATGTAATAATGAATGAGATAAATCTATAATCCTTGATAATTAATGTGTTCCCACAGATAAGAATGCTGTTTTAATGAGATATTGTATATTCGCAAGTGGATTCATGGAAAGCAATGTTTACGACCTTAAAATAATTTCAGAACAATTATGAAGTAACTACTACATCTTTTCTAAATTTCAACTTACCGAACACCAATAGACTTGATATATACGATGTTAGGCGTTAAACAATTACAAATCGTGTTGTACTATCACAGTATTACTAGCAGAAATTTTTCAGTACGACAGAATTAGTAATTATGGCCGATTTTGTTTTGTAAATTTTGAGTTAATTGACATTTACATATTGACATAACCCTTTAAATAATGGATACATTTTATTATTGCACTACTGGATTGACTGTGACGGCTTGTTGGAAGAACGTAACATTAATTTAACCTCTGGTAATCAATCAAAGGGTATTTTCAGGAGACTCCATTGCACAAGGAACCACGTTGTATTCACAACCCGCTAGCTTACCTTATGAATAAAACAAATTCATGACAAAAATACCCTATAAATAAATAGTTCCATCCCTAGCTAACAACTAAATGTCTTAAGTAATATATTCTATCTTGCAGGCTACGTTTATTTTTTTCTCATCATTAAATTAAATATTTCATTCACACGACACACAGACTTGTATATTTATTATCATTAATATACAAAAACATCTCTGGAAAATATAAAATAATAAATTTAGTTTTTAATTAATTATGGATAGGTTCATCAGCGGAGGTTATAAATAATAAGCCCCAGAGAAATATTTGCACCAGCTGCAGGTAGATTGTAGTGAAGCTGTAACAAATATACAGGGTGTCCAAAAAGTCCCGGGTCGGTTAAATATAAAAAAAAAAAAAAAAAAAATAGAGCTACAAAACCTTACACAAAGTTACTGGACATAAAAATCTATTTTATCACATATTCAGTGATCCGCTACTTCCTCAAGGGGGCGGCCCGCTAGGAGTCAGAAGAAAATCTTAAATGTAAGCATAGGTTGATATGCATATCAAATAAAAGGTCTTTATTAGTAGAGTACAGAGCCGCAAACCCGACCTCAAACGGATAACCGAGTCAAAAATGACAGCCGTTCAAAGATGGCTTGACTTTGCAACTTAGGTTAATGTAAAAAATAAACCGATGAGCTTTTTGATTTTAACTTTACTAACCCAAAACTCCGATCCCTCTCAGAAATAACGGAACTTATTATTCTACAACAACAATTAATTGTAAACAGTTTTGGGTTAGTTAAGTTAAAATCAAAAAGCTCATCAGTTTATTTTTTATTGTTGTATATATACAGGGTGTCCAAAAAGTCCCGGGTCGATTAAATATTTAACAAAATATTTAAAATAGAGCTAAAAAAACCTTACACAAAGTTACTGGACATAAAAATCTATTTTATCACATATTCAGTGATCCGCTACTTCTTCAGGGAGGCGGCCCGCCAGGAGTCAGAAGAAAATCTTAAATGTAAGCATAGGTTGATATGCATATCAAATAAAAGGTATTTATTAGTAGAGTGCAGAGCCGCAAACCCGACCTACTGTATTCATTATAGAGTATTCATTATATATTGAACTCTAGTGATTGCTACGATAACATTTAAGATCATTACAAATATTGCTATGCTTTCAAAGCATATTTACTTGTTTGTTCATAAATTGTTATAAAATGTATCTTTACAATATTATATTACGGGTTAAGAAGCACATTTTGCCTTTTTGTTTATAAATAAGGCCAAAAAAACTATAGCTCAGTAATAGAATACTACATCTAATCATATAGACATGACAACTATATGCCAATGTATAAATATCTAAATAAATAATTAAAACAATAACAATATAAATGTATGAATGTTAATAAAGAAAAACAAATAACTACAAAGAAATAACACGAATATATATTTTTTAAAGTCCTTAAAAACGTACAGTGATAACATCTAGTACAAAAACAAGAGGTAATTTATGTGCACCATACAACTGGCTCCACTATACATAATATTGAATTAGGAAGCTAATATCTAATTTGAAACATAACATAAATAATAAAGTTTAAATATGAATTTGGTTTTAAAATTACCCACAACCTAATCCCCTCATCTACAATACCGTGAGTATCCTTCAAAATTTACTTGTTTAATGATTAATTATTAGCTGTTATATATTTTCAACAAAAAATTTGCAAATATAACTTTCAGTTTATATCAATGAGGAAAATAAGGCAATGTTTGGCATTTTTTCAACCAAACTGCAAATTTTGAAACTGTATACCTCAGAATAGTGTATACCTATTAAAACCTAATCTTAATACAAGGTGGGTACAAGTGTATTGGTTTTGATTGTGTAATTGGTTTAAAATGTTATGACAAAAAACTGCTGTTACATTACAAACATGACTGGATGGTTCAATATATTGGGATTTGGTCTCGTTTTGAAGTTCTTAAAGTCATTATCTAGGTAATATAATTGTTAAACAACTATTTAAAACGTTTAATTTTAAGCACGGTTTTAACTGATCAGTCTTTGTTAATCTCGTATAACGCAACCCTTGTCTGCTCGTTTCAACGGATAGACCACAAGAGAGCCGATGCAATACCGCTCTTGACATAACCGGGTAACTTATATAATTTTGTTAGTGACTAGGATATTATTTAGTCCTTGAATAGGAATGATTGTAATTAGCAATCATTTTCACGAATTCTACTACAAGGGTACATTGTACCACAGGGGTATGTTTTGATCCACAATAATTAAATGTATTGTTGTAATTATTGATTTTGTTTTCATGCAAGTTGTATATCAGTTTGGTTTCCTAGTGAAAATTTACCATAGTAGTAAAACAACAAGAAAAAGCAGTGAACAATGAGTAGTTCCAGGCTAACAGGCTTATTATAAATACTATTAAAACAGGAAATCTATGTCACTAGACAACACTATTGTCAATGATTTTTTAGTCAGTAAAATTAGACGGAAGCTTCTTAGATAGTAGAGAAAGCTGGGAAAGCCATATAAGTATATTTTGTAATAGATTATCAAGAGTATTTATACACATAATATTTGGTGTACAAAAAATGTGTACTCTGTTACTAAAGAAATTCTAACAATATCCTACTAGGCATAATTTTTTTGTACGTTCATTTAATTTATGGAGTTTGTGGGAAAAAACTTCTTGCAATAATTGAAGTCCTGTAAGTCCATTTGTTCTGAAGATATATCCTGACAGCCAGACACGCAGGTAAAAGTTCCGATAATGCGCAGCCAATAATTGAATAGTTTTATTTTGAAATTGCTGATTAAGCGAATAATATATTACTTTCAAAAATAATTAAGAATTATGTGATAGATTATAATAAAGTTTATTAATTTATTAAGATTTGGAGAGGTGTGCAATGGAAATTGTGAAACAGTCGCCCACGGTTATTGGAGTTGTGGTTCACTTGTGCTGCACAGCTGGGTTGTAATAAATGCCGGAAGTAAGAGAAAATGTATTCAGATCAAACTATTTAACGAGATTTCAAAGTACAAAATTTAATATATGTAATAATTTGTTGGCCATAAAATTACCAAGAAATAGAAATTTCCAATAAAGAATGTATTCAAAAATTTTTATATTAATAATAAAAGTAATTCTGCTTCTATACAAATAATTTCATGATAATCTAGTGTTAAATCAGCTTTCTAATTTAAAATCTGTTGAAAATTAAAAGAAGATCAGAAGTAAATTTAGTCACAGGTGAGATTCTTTGGATAAATGTTTGTATATTTCAGGAATTTGTATCTGCAGTATCTGGTCACTCTTTAGGGTAGCGATAAAAGAAAAGAACTGGCCACGGTGGTTTCCAATCTTCGGAAAGAGTGCCGCTTCAAGAATAACATTCATTATATTTTGTAGTCATCCAATTCCACCTATTCTAGTAGACCTAATAGTAGTTATATCGTTAATTATTACTACTGCTAGTTATTTACCGAGGACACAACTTGAATATTTGACCTACGTAATTAGTGAACATCCATTTGTCCAGTATTGGAAAAGCCCATCCAAATACAGCATAGATGGTCTTGTATGATCCATAAATCAGATAAATTAACAATCTACATTGTAAAATTAGCAGTAAAAAAAATATTTAATCTTTGAAGCAACTCTGAACCTTTCAACTACAGTTTGTCTGCCTTCTTAAGAGCTCTAAAGGAATACAAGACTACCTTTGCATAAGAACTGTTCTTTCCAATTACTATAATTTGTATTTTAAAGTTGTGTCTATCTACTGTCTTGGAACCGTAGAGTAAGCTTGAGAGTAACAACATTGTGTTCTTATTACTTCAACCTTTCCCCTTCCATTTAAGGTAGCTATGGTGGGAAGGCGTAATTGATTTAAATGTTGAATTTTGCTCCAGTTCACCTTCCTTTTATTGCACTATCTAATATATGACGCTGTCTCAGACTTAGATACCAGACCTCAGATACCAGACGCTGCAATAAAAGGAAGGTGAACTGAATTTGAATGTTGAAAATAATTAAAAATTCAAATTGTATCAACCCTTCCTACCATAGCTCCATTATTTATAGAAAACTCAGTAGCTCCACCGTGATTAGAGATCATTTAAGAAACATCGTAATACACTCAATTGTGCACCAGATGAGACAATGAGACTTCCACATCACCTCTGTATAGGTAGGGTCTCTGAAGACAAAAGGATGTAAAGGTTAGTTTTGAGCTTCTTCGTTGCCAACTTTATTTTGATCTCCACACATGAACATGACTCCAGATTCTAGGAGTCAAGTCTGAGACAGCGTCAGATACAAGACGTTTCAATAAAAAAAAGTAGTGGAACTAGAGCTTTTCTCCATGTAATACAATTGGAAGTTATAGTAAGTATGCACTATTAACCGTACATTTTGACAATCATTAAGTATTAAGTTCTTGTAATCGGGTATCACTTATTAAGTTAAATTACAAACTAGGAGCTGTGAGAAAATTTTCATTGGGCAACTGTATATCAAGATTTAATTTAAATCGATATAAAATTACTTCTGAGAAAGAATTTGATCTTTGGCTTTACTGGTTTTGGTTACGACTCTTAAGTGACAATCAAAGGGTTAAAATACAAATACTTTTTTCCTCTGATAATATTTTACTTAGCTTTACAGTTATAAAATCGACCGTTAAACTCGTAAATAATTATATGGTGAATCAGCGTGTACTATAAAATACAGTAGGCTTTTGAACTACGGTACATTGGATTCAAACTGAGACTGTTCCAATTTTCGTCAGTAATTCCATTCAACAATCTACATTGAACGGTTTAGGAGTCCGTCACAGCACTTATCGCGGAACCTGCTACACTCAGGCTCCATGCTAAATTTCTAATTATAGCTCATTTTATTCTTGAGAGACCTGCAGATGGATGGATTGACACAAAAATACCGCTTAGCTATATTCCATGATTAGTCACGCACCATAAAAAAAACTTATCATTCTCAACGTACAAATGCAAAAAGTTTCATCCAAAAATGTTAAGTTAAATTTAACGTCTACCGATCTTGCCACATTATACTTTCTCATTTTTGGTTATTACGTTAAGTTCCATAGCAATCTTTAAAAAATACAAGTTTCTGTGAGGCAGAGAGTGTACTATAACGCAAGAATGCACTAAAATCAGACCATGACAATAATTTACAATATTGCCGTTCACTAACTCTTTTTTTCTTTTTCTGCATGAATAATCTGCAAAAGTTAATGTGTCATATGTTAAAATCTCTATTCTACGACTGTACTCAGCTTTTTTACAAATATATTTATTCAACTATTTCGTTGCCTACATGATTACCTATAAGTCCAATGCACGCTCAGTAAAATCCCATAGCGTGCTATCATCTAACTGAGGGTTGATAATATATAAATGAAGTATCCTGTGAAATTTTAAAATCTATAAGTCTGTTTGTTTTCGAGATATCGTGAAGACAGAAGTTTTTTCAGCCGCACGAGTGATAAGCTTCGCTAAAGCTCAGCCAAAAATTAGCACACCGATTGTCTTATTGCTATTTATGAAGACAAAATTTCACATAATGTTAAATGTTGGAGCTTTAATTTTGAATTATAAAATAGTTATATAATACAATTAAGTATTAATATAAATAACAGTAATATTATTTATTTTATTGTAAATAAATTATGTTTGAATTATAATATTTAGGTTACTGCATTTTCAACAAGTTCATATTTATGTAGGAATATTCGCACATTCGTGCGCGCACGCACGCATACACACATAATATACAGGTGTCCCAGAACTCCCCAACATAATATTCAACTATTGTTCCTGAACTAAACACAAACCAAAGTTTCATATTAAAACTTTCGAAAATTAAATAACTACCCGAATTGGCCTGTTGTAATGATGTTAAATTTAATATATAGCTTCTTAAGCTATAGGCCTAATTACGAAAAAGCCATTTTAGAAGCTTTATTATCAAAATGTTGGCTTAAAGTCTCAATTATTACATTTTGGTTAGACAGAGTTAATTTGAAATTCAACGATACCAAGCCTAAGACAATCGATTGATAAATAAGGGCGATAATGCGTTTTGAAAAACAAAGTACTAAACCATATCCACTCTGACTATGTGACAGCACTGTTTGTAAGCTACAACAATCAGATGTTATAATTTTATGTGCTCTAATCAGCTAATTTTACCACTGCTTTGTTGATCTGTGGTGAAGATGATTTCTTGAGTCCAATAACACTACAGCCATGCATGGCCAGTATAAAACTAACAAAGGAGCGACTTTAGGTCCACTAACAAAAATTCCTAAAAAAAAACAAAATTTTAAATTTTATTCAAGCATATTAAATTAATTCTTCAAAACGTACGAAATATAGCAAATAATATTGATTGACCGATGATGATGTGCGATAATCTTAAACCTGACGAGTTGTCTGTGAGCTCAGCTTTAACACTGAAACAAGAAAACCTTTTCAAAATTAAAAATCACGAAATGGTAAAATATTTCTAACAAAACAATCCTAAAAGTGAGGTGTAGCAATTTTAGTAATTTAAAATTTCAAAAGTCGAATTCAATTGGGAAAATATCTCTTAAAGGATTATGTAGATCCTACTCGTTTTTAAAGGCAAAAAACACTTAAACTCTCTTTTACAAAGTTTTGACATGTTTATTATAATATCGACATAAACATTAATGTGATGAACAACCCCTTTACTCAGCGGCTTGGCGATATAATCAACTGCGTAAATATTGTTCCGACGACATATTGTAGTCATCCTAGACGACACGAGTTACCGCTAGGATGACTACCACCATCGAAAACGTGATCACCAATGTTCCAGATATTACAATTTCTGCTTTGAGGACTGCTATCTCTGACCACTTTGCGTAAGTGTCGTGGTACATTGTTGCAAACCGGAGAAATAGAATTTCTCATCCAAACATTGTGAGGGCTGCTATTTTCGAAATATTTACCACCCGAATGAATGTTTGAAAAAAGAGTCTTGGACGTTTTTAAATCGTTTTGAAGATATTAATGATATGTGTCAAGCAGTCAGTCAGAGTTTTAATTATTATTTATTCTGAAAACTAAATATCAAAACAAGGAATCAAAACCGTAAACCGAACAAGAATTCATTGTTAATCATGGTTTTTTAATTTCTAAAGGAAAGTTCAAATTTGTTTATAATGTATTTATTAAAACTCAAAAACCCTTTTTCAGAATATACCGAAGGATCCTTTGGAAAGTCACTACAGCTGCTGAAGCCGTACATGATTTCAGTAGAGCAGTAGAGTAGGTAAGTCTATAAACGTTCCAAAATCTGGATGGAACATTATTAACGAGTTTCTATTACTAAAAAAATCTATGTAAATAAACGATCTAAACAGATTAAATTTGAAATTAAGGACACAATTACGGAAAACCAAGTTTTAGAAGCAAATATATTAAACAAATACTACCGCCGAATTGTATAATGAATTAATATACAGTGCCTTCATTGGATACGCCTTTAAAAAGACCTAAATCTAATGCGAATGTGGGAGAGACTTTGGCGAATCTGTTGCATATATCGCCCGGTGGGTGAATAGGAGGTCGCACATGTCATTCAGTGACTGATGACATGAAAAACATGTGACGGCAAAATATTGGGACCTCTCTCAAAAACAAATTGTGATTTAAAACAGGAACTTTCCCATCCCTATTAGAGACAGCCAAAGTAATTTAAATTTTTGAAAAGGGCAATCCTTGCCTTACAAACAATTATCAATCAATCTCAATTCTTCTTGGTTTTTAATAACATTTTTGAACAAGTTTTTTATGAAAGACCTGTAACCTTTCTGGAAAATAACATTAGACCTGAATCCCGAACAATTCAGTTTTAGGAAAGCAAACCAACAATTGATGCGGTGAATGACCTTTTGGACAACGTGATGATGGATTGGAATGACGGAAACACATGCTGAGCATATTTATAGATCTTATCAAACTTTTTTACTACGTGAGTCATAAAAACCGTTACAATAATTACAAGCGTGGAATTTAAATTCTCGCACATTTATGGGTTACTTCCTATCTTAAAGATTGAGTGAGATCAATGCGTGAATATATTATATTTTGTTATTTCAAACATAGTTAAATTGGCCCATTGTAGCCCTTAGAGTTCTATACTTTGACCTCTTCTTTTTTATTGATATACGTAGACTGGATTTAGTTAACCACTACAGTACTAATTCAGTAAGCGGATGACACGAGTCACTGTTTTGAAATCAAATAAACAAAATTTCACAATTCATGCATTCAGTATTTCACTGAAATGGCTTAAAATCTAACCTGTCAATGTCTAATATTATCAGCTTCTGCCTTCGACCACATGATGATGTATTGAGACCTCATTTTTGTGTGTATTAGATCCTTTTAGAGGAAGCAAACTCCATAAAGTTTCTCGGAATTTATCTAATAGAAGGCTGATCTTGGTTGGCCATATTGATAAAGTCCGTACTAGAGTTACCACCGGCTTATATGCCTTGCGTCAACTAATAACATTTTCTGTCCAAGAAGTCCTTAAAATGGTCTAACATGTCCTAATACACTCACATACATGGAGCGAGACTTTGGAGAAGTTGAGCAAAAAGCAAAATAGAGCGTGTTTTCAAACTTCAAAAAAGTCTGTGGAAATCATTGGCAAGTTAAACTACAGAAATTAGTTTTGAAAACTTTTCAGAGAGCTGGGATTGCTGACTCTGCCCTTCCTCTATGTTCTTGGAGTTTCCCTACTTTACCGATCAAGATGTGATTTGTAACGTTGCAAGAACACTCGTCGTTATGAAACTAGAAATATACCCAACTTCTGAAAACATTACAAATTGTCATTATCACAACATATGTCGCGAGTGTTTGGTGTTAGATTACTAATATGCTCCCTGAAAGTATAAAACATTCTAACATAAAAAAAGAAACTCGATTCAAACGCATTTTGGTGTCTCAAGCATTTAATTCGGTTGATAGGTTCATGATGAGCCGTTGAGGTTTCATGAAATTTCTGGATCTCGGATCAGTGTAATTTTTGCAGGAGAGAATGTAATTGAGAACGTAAAATGAGAAAGATTTTAGTTTGATTGTATGTTAGTTTGTGTAGATTTGGTGACTTGTAATATAATATGATTTGATGAATCAATGTTAAATTTTTCAACATTGTTGCCGTTTATTTTTTTAAATGTTAAATTGTGGCAAAAATGCAACAAAAATATATCTCTGCCGACACCTTTTGTTCCAATGGCGCATATGTTTTTATCATTTAGATCTTAGGTAACAATTTTCTAATTTTTTTATTTAAAGAAAACACAAATATAATATGATTGCAAAATTCCTGAAGTTTATTAAAAATAAAGGTATAAAAGTATTAAAAATAAAGGGGACAATGACTAACTTAACTTTGTATTATCAATGACTTAGACCTTATTACAATAATTATCTGTTAAAATTAGTTTATTATAGCAAATAAACCATATGTATTTAAAATTTTCAAAACGATAACAATATTACCATATCATTAGTGAGTTTCTGATGAACGGAAATGGAAGCTACCACTAATAGGGCTGAGACTATGACTTAGTCTTCATGGAAATATAAGCCACTACAAAGCATTGACTGCTGGAAATTGTAAAACAACTGCAATTGTAAGACTGCTGGAAAGCGTTAAATAGTAACCCATGCAGGGAGCCAAGATTTCAAAGCACTGCAGCTTGTTTTTCAGTCTGGGAATACTGGTAACTACCACGCGGACATTGACTATAAATTTATCGATGTTTGTTTATTGGCAGGTTGATTCCTGTTTTACCACCCAACGGTACAATTAGCATGGTCAATGATTTTACCATTACAAAAATCATGAAAAAGATCAAAAAGAAGAATTCGATATCAAACTTTACCAAGGTTTTAATGATTAGTTGGCTGGTAGAAAAAGGAGTTTTTGTTTGGCATGGACAAAATAATCCTGAATTGTGCACTATGCTTAAAATGTACGAACCTCTGGTAGGCACCTACATAACCAACATAATTGCAACAAAATTGGGTTCAATAGTCATTCGCCATAGCATTGCCAGTAGGCTACAATGTAACAGAAATGGTTTGGGGATATATGAAGAAATATGTGAAAAACATAATCAAAATCTTTAAGTTTAAAGACTTAAAAAACAATTTTAAGAAGCCGTAGCTGCAGTAACGTGCCATTGTAAAAAATTATGTTGACTAAATAAAAACTTGATGTGCAAGAACTGGAAAGGTGAAAGACTTGACGACACTGGTACTCAAGCCTTCTTCGTAAATTCGTGCCCTGGAGATTCAGGCTCTGAAGTGAGAGTTATAATGAAGACGAGGACATGGAATGCGATGTATTACAATAGGTGTGTTTTTTCTCATTATAACTAGGCTATAACGGTATTAAATTTGATACATTACTTAAATGTCATTCGTTTTCTCAAGCCTAGTTTATACTAGTAAACTGAATAATAAATACATGTTATGTTGTACATGTTATTGTATTTATAAATTTTATCATATTAATATATAATACAATTGTGAATAACATAATATGTATATGTGTGAATACGTATCATAACTAATTGTACATTTCATAACTATTGTTAAAAACTAAATATATTGATTAATCTGTCACATTATAAAATTAACAGTACACGAATCTCGTTTTTGTTTTGTAATTTTGAAATATATTTTATTTATTTGTTTTTTTTTTAACATGTGTTTATTGCAATGAAGTTTAAATAACTGGCAATACAAAGAGTTGATTATTGACCCCATTATTTCTAAGATAGATCCAAAACGTCGTAGTATTTCGTATTAATACTGTATTTTCATAAAATAGAACGCAGATTCCCTAGATTACTTAAATATTATCCTAATGTAGAAATTATATAAAACGACAGTTTTGCAGACTAAAGCCTAGTACGTGAGTCATAATCGGCACAATGAGGCAGGTAGACCGTGCCGCGCGTGTGACGGTGCGTGGGCGTTCGGGTGCAAGGGTCGCCTTGTCATCGTCTAGGGTTCTTGGGATGATGGACAGTTTGTAATTTATTATTTCTCAGGCGGCCTAGTCATTCATAGACTGATTGTAAAGGGCTTAACTTTACTCGCTTGGCCGAGTTGCACAGAACTCCGACTAATTGTACAGAATGACTAACACTAATTTATTACCTCTTAAGGGATCAACTCTTCCAAGAAAAGGTCTAAGCTTTACTGGCTTGACCAGTCTACAAACTTTCTAGAAGTCTGTGTTGTGGGTGAAGAAATTACCATCTACCAGTTAAAGGTAGACTCAGCTATGTGGTGTACATTTACAGCACCGCCAGTGTTGTAGTGGTGCAGAGTATAGTAAACTAATTTATTGACAAAGATTAGCTATTGAAGCTAGTACTTTTAAAGTTATATTAAATATAGCAAAATTATCAGTTTTCATAAGTGTTCCCTAATTTAAAATATGTTAGATTTATTCACAAAAATAAATTTTTTCCACTTAAAATTATAATATTATTTCAGAAAGTACTGAAATACCATATAATACCATAATTCAATAAATATATTACTTTTAAAATGCAATTACATATAAAACGTAGCAGCATAAAATAATATAACCTAAAGTCTCTACATATTATAATGATTATTTATATTTCGTAATTATAACTTAGGAATGTATATTTTATTAATTTGAAAACTTAAATAATTCTATAAATTTTTCTAAAATAAATGGAGAATGAGTTGGCGTTAACCCAAATATCGGTATTTTTTCGTTATTAGAGGAAGATTTGCAGATAAAAAATTTTAAACTGGTTCAGCCTTAGTGAAGAGGCTTAAAAATATACATTTTTATCTCTCTGTCCGCACGATATTTCGAAAACAATCTCATATAAAGAATTGAAACTATGCATGAAACATCATTTTTACATAGACAAGAATGTTATATATCATATTATGGTGCATTTCCAGCCAAACAATTTGTTTGAGTGCCGTTGACGCTCATCCCTCAGTAGGCTGACAAAATTTTATTTTGTACACCGGAAGTATATCGTGGATAAAGTTATCTGTAGACTTGAAATATTGCATGCAAGCTCTTCAAAGCCTCCTGTTAAGTGACACGTGGTGTGGTGTACGTCTACCTTGTTATTACGCTAGATTGATATACCTTCTGATTTTGGCCTATCCATTTTTCAATAAACATTAGTTTTGTAATGTTTAAACCTTTATAAAAATACACATTTCAAATAACAAAAAGGCCAGTTGTATTTGGGTAAGCAATTAAAAAATACAAATAGGATAATTTTTTTTAAGTACTTGAATGTTGTGTAATATTTTACTTAGAACGTATCAAATCTCTAACCCCAGGTAGGCTAGGCGCTGTCGGTTGGAGTTTACTTTAAGACCTAACCAACTTTCTTCTTTTGTTAGAGGTCTCTAACCCTATTTAATTTAAAATGAGACTAACCTTTATTGAAACTATTTATTTTGTGACACCGTTTTCAGAAATAATTTTGCTTGGTGTTATTGATTGTCTCCTCTCATAAAAACGTTACTTTTGAGCCACTCGATGACTCTTCCATATTTTCAAATATAATTTGAAATTCTTAATTAATCGCTTATAAACTTAAGGGAGGGAAGTCGTTTGGGACAATCGCTATTCAACGAACTATAATCAGAGTACATAAACACATTTATTTCTAAATATAGATTTTATGATAGACTAAATAAATTTCCAACGAAAGTTAAACCAAATACTTAACTTTTAAAATTTTAGGAAAAATGATTACGTAACACTAACAATATAAACATACATTTTCAAGCAGGCCCTAATAGTGCTTTCCATGTATAGTTTAATGAAATTTTGTTTATGGTAGACAAATTACTAGACTAAAAATGTTTTACATATGTATTTTTATGTTTTTAAGATATAGAGATTCCAGAAAATCCTTTAGTTATTAAAGAAGACAAGATTTCCGACATTTGCCCAAGCGTAAATTATTGTTAATTTAGATAACAATAAAAAATTGATACATTGTTGACTTTTGTAACGATACGTCTTTGACAACAAGTTACTTTGATTACTTATAGTTTAACAATTAACGCTACAAATTGCGTTCTGAAACATAAAAAGAAAATTGGATACCTTGATGACAGTATTGCTTACAAAACGTATATTTATATAGAAAATACAAACACATAATCTAAACTCACTAGACTATAAATACAACACCAAAGCTAGCTTTGAAAAAGCTATCATTGTTATAATATGTAACGTGATAAGTTCATCTATATATGAAAGGCATTGTTGGTATTAATTGTTTCTAGAGTAGCTGAACTTGATAAAATGGGAATCACTACATCTATAACTCCCAGATTGTCTATTATTTAGTTTGTCGAATTTCGTGCTAGACATTATTTAATTGTTATTTCCAAATATCTCATTAGAGACGCAACAACTAACAGTTTGTTTACCATCGTTCAGTGAAACAAGAAAACAGTAACACTACGTTTCGAGATCTGCAATCTGATCTCTTCTTCAGGTAAAGAGCTAACCTAATACGGTAAATGTCCGGAAAAATCCTGTTTCCTTCACAATCCTTCCATCGTCAAAAAATAACCTTCAAACAAAGAGTTTGTTTACATTGTGTTTAGTGATCAAACGTGAAAATGCGAGTGTTCTGAGGTTGTGAATATTATGAAAGTAATATAGTTATAGTATCACGATGGAACCACTGAAATTGTCGTACTGCTACTTTAATTGAACAAATAAACTTTTTAAAATCTGTAAACACTTCAGGCTACATCTGTAAGCTATGTGTAAGGCTTAAAAACATTTTAGTTATTAATAATTCCATGTAAATTATAGCCAATTTAAACTGGAAAATTACATTTTTAATATTTGTCTGAATATATGAATGACAAACTCATTTATATTTTTCATTTAGAAGTTAATGTTTATTTATATAAAGTAACACACTTTAGTGAAAATAGTTTTAAGCATTTGAAAAAGCAATGATGTTATAAAACTATACTAATATACCTAATATGTTTGATACTTATGTTATTTCTTATTTAAACAGCTTTTAATATTGGAATTAAATTTTACTACAGTTGATAGTTTTTATGACAGATAAGACACAATATAAGAGTAAAACCAATTTTTTACATTTCCCATTATGTTGTTGCCAAGTAGATGGGCTACTACCTCAATGGCTTAGCAATAAGTTGTATTCCATTATATATAAATATTAGTAGATTGTTCAGGTAATCCGTAATTCTCGATAGACTAATAAACGTCGATTAATTATTTTTAAGGGAGTTAAATTGGTATTAGACAGATAATAAGGATCTGACACAGATTATTTTTTAAATAGATGTGTTGAAAATAATTAGAATCGGGTTTATGGTAACTATACATGAAACATATCTAAAGTCCCAAACCCCCCACTCCGAAGATTTCCCTCGCCACAATCGCCCCACCCACAAAACCCGCTCCCCACCAACCCCAGCAACAACCAACGTCAGGAAGGACGCTGAACGTGAAGGTCAGTCTGGTTGGTTTAGTGGAAGTGTTAGTGTCGACTAGTGGTTGTGCCACATGGACGACGGGCTTCAAAAGATGAGAGCCAGCAATCTACACTGCGTGATAGAAAAATAAAGTAAGTAAATGTGTAATTATATATAGTTTAACTAATTTGAAAAAGCCAACTTTGAACGTGTTTAATGAAGAAACTATTTATTTAGAAGATTTTTTACTTATTTTAATGTTACCTTCGTAGTTTTTATTTTATTGATGCAAAGTGCAAATTTTACACACATAAGTAGCTAACCGAATATTTTTGTATACATAGTAAAAAGATCAAGTAGGCATTTCGTATTTCATGTTCCTTGGAGTTAGATGCTAATGTGGTAATTATCAAATCAGAGAATTCACGTAAATCTATATTATGTTGTGTTTCCTTATGTGTCTAAACCTGTGTACTCAAGTAATTAGAAAGGTCAATTTTAAAATCTGTCTATCTATAAAACTTGTGTTTGTAGAGTTTCTTACATTTTGATAAATGTGTTTTGTATATTCAATATTTAGACTTAAATAGCGAGTGTCTATAGCGTTTAACACTCATGAAGTAATAACTAAAAAACGTTTAGTCTCAAATTGTAAAGTTATCTTAACAGTGCGTCTTAAACGTTTCATTCGTATACAACAAAATACTTCCAAAATTTAATTCGATAATCGTTCAATTTTTTATATTTTTTATCAAATTACAAAACTCCCATTACACATTATTTGTAGTGTTTAATGTATGTGGTGTGTTACCTGATTTGCCTAATGTGTGTTATTTATTAAATTACAAAACAATGTTACGTTCAGGGAAGATTTAACTATTGGATCCAAATTTTAATTTTTTAATCATAAAAGTTTATAATCAGTGTGCACAGGTGATTTATGTTCGTGATGTCTGTTTAGCGTTATAATGGTATGTTTATTTTTCAGTGTTTTTGTAGAAATAGTTTTTTCGTCAAAACAGAGAATTGACATCACAGTTTATGTCTAGAGATTTATCCGTGGAGTAAAGATTTTTGTCATATTCGGAAAATGATTTTTACATTATTGGCGTGTTACTGAGTGGTCCCGTAGAGTGCAACTGCACCACAGAAATCTTATTACTATTTTTTATATGCCTTATTTTTTGTATATTGATAAACATATTTAGATAAAAGCGAGTTACTAAAAAAGTTATTCGGAACTGTAGTTTAACGATATTTTAAGACTGCGGAGTGTCACCTGGTTACTCTAAATCTACGAGACATATATTGTGTATATATGTTTTACATCTTTATTGAGTGTTACATTTCTGCACTCAAATCGTATTTCTAATTATAAATACGTTCAGCATGAAATATTTCTCCAAAATCGTATTTTTTACCACCGTTATTTGGAGTGTTTTGAATTGTTAGATTGTTGTTAAAACTTTCCTTGTGTCAAATTAAATATTCAATCATTATGTACAATGTTGTATTTTCGTGAAATTTTACTTTGCGCTTCCGATTTTGGGTTGCTAGTTATGTGTGTAAAATATTTGAAGGTTATGTGTTATTTGAGTGTTGCTAAAAATCGTATTGCTCGTACATCATATTACTTACCAAAAGATCAATTTCTCTTCAGTATTTAGTAAGTGTTTTGAATTTGTGAACAGTTACTAATAACATTTTTTTGCATGTGCAAATGAGCTCCAGATATCCAGTTGCTACGTATGTGTGCAAAATATTCGTCTATGCGTTAACGATATTTATGATTTCGTGCTTCAGAGAGTATTTATTTTTCTACGTTATTCCTATGGCTACATATACGTGAAAATAAACTATAGTATAAGTTATTCCTAAGTGGTTGCTCAATGAAAAGAACACGATGTATAAATACAACATTGCATTTTTTGTAAACGCGCCAATTAATGCGGAAATCATGTACCTTAACAACAGAAACATTTATCAACACCGTAGCTTACTGACGGGTTTTAATAATGTGGTGTGTTAAAATGCATCAGCACAAGTAATAATTATTATTATATATTATTTAATGAAATAAAAGATCGGAAATGATTTGGACGTGTACTGTAGTGTTTAACAGTTGTGATAAAAATGTAATATATACTGTGTGTTGTTGTGATTTAAGATTAAAAATTTACATTTATTTGCATATTTATTAGTCTATTACATGCGCTTTGAGTGTTATTTAAATTATTAATCTGAAACAGGATTTCTAATCAATATTATTATTTAAAATTGTTTTTTTTTTGCAGTTAAGGAATACTTCACATTCATTTGTATCATGTTCAAATATAATTACAATGACTAACAAACGTTTTATGTATGTTATCTGCGCATTGTTGTTTTGTGTTTGTGCGTTAAAATTCGGATCAATTGTGTTTAATATAATATGTTCATTGAGCGTAAATGTTTGCTCCAAACCTTTATTTCTCATCGCCGTTGTGTATTAAATATGTACATTATTAGGCTAGGTAAGAAATGTAATTGTAATTTATCGTAATTTTGTTATATGATCGTGAAGTGTAATTTGGTGCTCAGTATCTCCGATTGCTACATTACATATATGTGGCAAAAATTTCGTTAAAGATGTTTTATTATTTTGTACTGAGTGGTTTAAATTTTTTTCAAACTTACAGAACACACTGTGGAAATGTGAAATAATGTGTTAATAAAGTGTTAATTTTTTAGTTTAGATATCATTTAACTAACAAAAACTAAATATTTTTAAAAACATAGCATATTGAGTATTTTAATGGGTAATGTGTTTTAAGAATAGCATAACGGCGTTTTTTATGATAAAGTCGTTTATTACAATAAACGACTTTATCATGTTTATGTTTATTAATTTCTGATAAACTATATTTATTGTTTTGTTTTGTGGTGCGTAAATAAATAAAGATACAAAGATGATGGTTTTCCGACGTGCGAACGCGTAATGTATAATAATCTATGTGCGAAACAGAGAAGCTCCAAGTTCGGCATAGGCCTACTTCCAATGTCAGGCCTTGCGGTTTATTTATGGTCATCGCAAAGGCCTGATACAGAAATTGTAGACGTTTAAAATCGAATGGCACATCCGCTGGAATCATCGGGATCAAGACGTCCTCTCCTTTGTTTTTTTACTTTATGATTGTTGCACCAATGACGTTATTCATCATCATTTTCACGGCCAGTATTATTCCATTGCACAGTCGAGGTTGGTTAATGTTACGCAGCATGATGACAAATGACCCTACTTTTAACTGAAATTAGTGAGGTGGTAGTCAAGGCAATTCCAGTGAATTTAAAATCTTCGTGGCATAGTTGACTACATCATTCTGGCTTATAACGTTGTTGACTGATTAAAAGGAAACCAATTGTTGCGAACCAAGGTACTGAATTGTTGCGCTATATCTATATATATATATATATATATATATATATATATATATATATATATATATATATATATTCAAGCCGAGTAAGCTCCACATTTGAGTCTGTGTTGTGGCAGAAATCTGTGGGTAATGTCAATCCGGTACAGATTCCACGGGGCTTTTTCCATTTCCAATGTCTAACAACTGCTTCTAAAACTCATCACTCATTACTCATAACTGGAAGAGACTGACGAACCCACCTGACAACAGAATAATGGCATCACCAAAAATGTGTTGGTTGTCACGAAGATCTTTCTACGTTCTGTTCAGTGACCTCTTATGGGCCATTGTGCATTCGTCCCAAGCAATCAATTTGTATACCAGTTGTAGGATCTTGGCCATTGCCCTATTTTTGGCGATGTTCCAAGTTGCTCTTTCGCTGATTTGTATGTTAAATGGTAATTTTAATGCAGTATGAACGATTTGCCAGTCTTCTAGCTGAGTCGCCGCTATTCCAGGTGAAGCCAACGCTAGAGCTACAACATTTTGAGATCTAATACTCGCTAAAAGCAATGAAATTAAGAACGTTTTTCCTGTCCCTCCGGAGGTATGAAAGGAAAAAAGTCCACCAGATCCACTGTTTACAGCTTCTATCAAAGTGTCGTAAGCATTTCAATGTTGTTGATTGCATTGTGAAACATTTGTACGAACTGTTTTGGCCAATGCTGCTGTGTCGTACTATTGTTCTCACTGCAACTCGTGGTTTAATGCATAGTGCATTTATGATGATTGGGTGCTGTCATTCCCAAACACAGTACTTTATTTGCCATCAATAAACACATATCATGATTAATATTTCCTTGTAAATTTCTGCAGTCATTTGTAGTATAGGATTCAAAGTTTGACGGCGCATACGATGCAGAACATCCTCAGACATATCATCCCTATACTTAACCCACAAATGTTTTAGATTCGAAGGGAAACATGTCCATATGATAATCGCAAAACAATGTACAAATTTGATGCGGCGATTAAGATATTACGGACTCCTTGAGCGTATAATTCCAGTGCGAATCGTTGTCGAGTAAATGTAACAGTTTACATGCCTGACGGTAAGTCGCACACAGATATCCATTAACTGTTCTCATCGTTGTTGAAACTATGTCGGACTACGACCATTCACTAAAAACAAACGCAGATATTAACATTCGTCGTTATTGTGATGTACTGTGTAGATGCGACCCAGAACGACTGAAGCAAATACATTCGGATGTCTTCAAACTGGTGTTCTTTGTTTATCGACGCTGAAACGATTTCAATTTATGCATTCCATGTGTTATAGCGTCTCACATCATCATACAGCAAAGTGCGAGTAAAATAAAAAAAAAAGAATGTCTTATTTTACCAGGCGAAGTTAGGGCTAAGAAGCCCTCTCTAACACTTAACCTGGGGACCAACGGCTTAAAGGATGACTTCCGAACCACCACCAATGACCGGGCAGGCGGGCCGCTTGCAAGGACAGGATCGCTCAGCGGTCACCTGTCCAAGCAGCAGCCACGCTCGGCGTTGCTTGATCTGGTTATCTTGCGATAACCGCCGTACCCACTACACTGCGCCATTGGCCATTGGATTTAAAATGATCCGTTTGAAAATGTTAAAGAAACTTGTTAATGTTGTCGACGGTGGACGTGCCGCTCTGTCTCCCGCGTTCCTTTCGTTAAAATAAACTCGTTGTCCATTTTCAAAATTGACTGCCAAATAGACAACTGTAGGGCGTCTTTCATGGATCGCAAATGAAAATACACGCCAATTTACTTCGTTGCTACTTAAATAGCGACCCATCGGGTAATGTGATACTTCATCATTTGCATTGGTTACATAGAAGACAACAATGCCGCTTTGTAAACATTTATATATGTTATATATGCACTATGTAGACTTCACAATGTAACATTATTCCACATTGATGTACTGTTACATTACTGTACTGTTACATTAAGGCATAATAATGCGTCTCTAAAACTTTGGACAATGTTGGCGAGTATGGAGCAATGCAACAATTGTCTACATCATCATTTTATCCTTTTACCTTAAAAATCACAGTATGTAAATGTAAAATGATGTGTTGATAGCCTACATTGTTAATTTGTCCTTTTAAAATAATATATCTCATAAAAGGAAATATTATTCATCATCATTGTTAATTGCGTGTTTTAGTAACCGGTGGTTTCAGATTTGCACAACAGCATCGTTTAGAGGTAAAATCGTTTCTTTTAAATGTTTGCTCTGAAATCGTTTTGCACATATCGCCGTTTCATACAGTGTGTTATATATTGTTTTTTAAATGTTTAAATTTTACAAAAACAGGTGATAAGTTCAATATTTTATCTACAAGTGATTAGAAATTTTGTCGTATTAGGTAAAAGTATTAATCGTCATTTAGCCGTATCAAGAGATATCTATGTTTTGAAAAAAATATATTTTGAGCTCGTAATTCCGATTGCTAAATATATCAGTAAACATTTTTATAAAAATAATTTGTGTTTTTGTACTGAGTGGTTCTAAAATTGTTTTATACTTAAATATCAAAGTGTGTAAATAAAGAATTATGTGTTGACAAATTGTTAAATTGTAGATTGCATAATGTTTGGTATTTCATAAAACGAAAACCTTTTATCACCAAAGTTAAATAAGTGTTATTACATATTGTATTTAAGATTTCCATAACCGCGTCGTTTTGGGATAAAATCGTTTATTTTAAATGTTTGCTCTAAAATTTCTTTTGCACTTAATGCCGTTGCATATAGTGCGTTTTGTATTGTTAGTCTGTTGTAAATGAAAAAGTTTTGATGTGATAGGTAAAAAATTAAACAATCATATCATACATGTAATTCATTACAAAGTGTAAATTTGAGTTCTGGAATTCTTATTACTTTAAATATTTGAGTAATCGTGTATCCAATAATTTATGTTTTTGTGGAAAGTGCACGCTTAACAATCGTTTTAAACGTACAGATAATTGTGTCGAAATGTAAAGTTATAACTTCGTAAAGTGTAAAATAATTTACAGGATATCATACGACAGTAAAATAAAGAAATGTTATCACATATGTATTAAGCGTTTTATGGTGTAGCGAGAAAAAAGATTTTCTCACTTTACGTATTTATTATTACGTGGTTCATAATATTAGTTTTATTGTTATAGTTGTATTATTCGTGTGTGCAAAATATTATATTACTATATCTTCGTTTAGTGTAAACTTCGTCCGAAATCGTATTTCTCATCATTGTTTATGTTGAGTTATTCGTAGAGTATATTTGAATAGGTTTTTAGTAGACTATTGTTAAATTGTAACTAAGTGGTCAGAAATGTTCAAGTAATACGTAAAAATATTAATCGTCATCTTTTAAAAGTTTTCTATTCTTGAAGTGGTATATTGTGCTCCGTATTTCGGATTTTTCATATACGTGTAAATATTCTCAGGATAAGAAATTTTTTTCATTGCCAGTGTAAATTGCGTGTTTTTGTAAGCAATGCGTATAATAATTGCATTAAGGCTTATTGTTGTGAGAAAAACTTATGGACTGTTTCTAATGTTTGCAGTTTTAATGTAACAGGTTTTTTATTCTTGAAGTGGTATTTTGTGCTCCGTATTTCGGATTTTTTATATACGTGTAAATATTGTGTTAACTCTAATTTTGCGTTTTTGTGCTGTGTAGTTCTATAATTGCTTGTATACTTGAATTTCACAGCGTGTAATATACATAGCAAATTATATCTCATGAAACGAAATATTTTTCATTGCCAGTGTAAATTGCGTGTTTTTGTGAGCAATGCGTATAATAATTGCATTAAGGCTTATTGTTGTGAGAAAAACGTTTCTTTTAAATGTTCGTTTAAAATCGTTTTGTTCTTAATGCCGTTAAATATTGTTGGTTTTGTATTTTTGAACTGTTTATAATGTTTGCAGATTTTAATGTAACAGGTAAGAAATTACATAGTCTTATCAAAATCGATTTGTTCATGAAGTGTGTATTTGAGTTTAGAATTTCTATTTGTTTTGATAATGTGTAATTAATGTGGGTTTTATAATTTATGATTTTGTGGTAATTGCATGCTAGCGTTGGCTTTAAAGGGTACATATAAACATGTTGAAATATTATAATATGTATCTGTAAGGTTTGTAATGATTTATCGGATATCATGTATCTGTCAATTGTAAAAATGTTATTATATAAATGTATTAAGTGATTTGTGTTATAGCGACAAAGAGAGTTCTTCAATTTAAGTATTTACTGTTACATGATTAATATGATTTCTTTTATTGTTTGTGTGTGTTAAAACTGCTAATAATTTAAGGCGCTTATTACAATATCTTTGTGTAGTGATCAGAAATAATTTTTTCATACGTAAAAAATTAAGCGTCAACTTTAAGTGTTTTCTATGTTTTGAAGTGGCATTTTGTGCTCCGTATTTCTGATTGTTGCATATACGTGTGAATATTGTGTTAACAATAATTTGTGTTTTTGTGCTGTGTAGTGTTATGATTGATTTTATACTTGAAGATCACAGCGTGTAATATACATTGCAAATTATATCTCAAGAATCGAAATATTTTTCATCGCCACTGTAAGTTGCGTGATTTTGCGTTTAAGAATTGCAAAAAGGCATAATGTTGTGAGAAAAATGTGACTTTAGAATTTTCGTTTAACATCGTTTTGCACGTAATGCCGTTGCATATTGTGCATTTGGATTGCTAAAGTGTATTTTTCATATTGAGGATTTCGTAGACTATTGATGAATTGTTTCTAAGCGATCAGAAATGTTCTTGTAATACGGAAAAATATTAATCGTTATCTTATAAGAAAGAGTTTTTAAGGTTCTCTTATGTACATGATCCATAAGATTTGTTTTATTGTTTGTGAGTGTTAAAACTTCTGATAATTTTGGGCGCTTATTACAATATCATTGTTTAGTGATTAGATATGTTCTTATAATACGTAAGAAGTGTGAATCATCATCTTTAAAACAGTTTTTATGTTTTGAACTGGTATTTTGCGCTTATTACAGTATCATTGTTTAGTGATCAAACCTGTTCTTGTGATACGTAAAAAGAGTTAATCGTCATCTTTTAAAAGTTTTCTTTTCTTGAAGTGGTATATTGTGCTCCGTATTTCGGATTTTTTATATACGTGTAAATATTGTGTTAACTCTAATTTTGCGTTTTTGTGCTGTGTAGTTCTATAATTGCTTGTATACTTGAATTTCACAGCGTGTAATATACATTGCAAATTGTATCTCATGAAACGAAGTGTTTTTCATTGCCAGTGTAAATTGCGTGTTTTTGTGAGCAATGCGTATAATAATTGCATTAAGGCTTATTGTTGTGAGAAAAACGTTTCTTTTAAATGTTCGTTTAAAATCGTTTTGTTCTTAATGCCGTTGAACATTGTTGGTTTTGTATTTTTGGACTGTTTATAATGTTTGCAATTTTAATGTAACAGGTAAGAAATTGCATAGTCTTATCAAAATCGATTTGTTCATGAAGTGTGTATTTGAGCTCGGAATTTTTATTTAGTTTGATAATGTGTAATTAATGTGGGTTTTATAATTTATGATTTTGTGGTAATTGCATGCTAGCGTTGGCTTTAAAGGGTACATATAAACGTGTTGAAATATTATAATATGTATCTGTAAGGTTTGTAATGATTTATCAGATATCATGTATCTGTCAATTGTAAAAATGTTATTATATAAATGTATTAAGTGATTTGTGTTATAGCGACAAAGAGAGGTTCTTCAATTTAAGTATTTACTGTTACATGATTAATATGATTTCTTTTATTGTTTGTGTGTGTTAAAACTGCTAATAATTTAAGGCGCTTATTACAATATCTTTGTGTAGTGATCAGAAATAATTTTTTAATACGTAAAAAATTAAGCGTCAACTTTAAGTGTTTTCTATGTTTTGAAGTGGCATTTTGTGCTCCGTATTTCTGATTGTTGCATATACGTGTGAATATTGTTGTGTTAACAATAATTTGTGTTTTTGTGCTGTGTAGTGTTATGATTGATATTTATACTTGAAGATCACAGCGTGTAATATACATTGCAAATTATATCTCAAGAATCGAAATATTTTTCATCGCCACTGTAAGTTGCGTGATTTTGCGTTTAAGAATTGCAAAAAGGCATAATGTTGTGAGAAAAATGTGACTTTAGAATTTTCGTTTAACATCGTTTTGCACGTAATGCCGTTGCATATTGTGCATTTGGATTGCTAAAGTGTATTTTTCATATTGAGGATTTCGTAGACTATTGATGAATTGTTTCTAAGCGATCAGAAATGTTCTTGTAATACGGAAAAATATTAATCGTTATCTTATAAGAAAGAGTTTTTAAGGTTCTCTTATGTACATGATCCATAAGATTTGTTTTATTGTTTGTGAGTGTTAAAACTTCTGATAATTTTGGGCGCTTATTACAATATCATTGTTTAGTGATTAGATATGTTCTTATAATACGTAAGAAGTGTGAATCATCATCTTAAAACAGTTTTTATGTTTTGAACTGGTATTTTGCGCTTATTACAGTATCATTGTTTAGTGATCAAACCTGTTCTTGTGATACGTAAAAAGAGTTAATCGTCATCTTTTAAAAGTTTTCTTTTCTTGAAGTGGTATATTGTGCTCCATATTTCGGATTTTTTATATACGTGTAAATATTGTGTTAACTCTAATTTTGCGTTTTTGTGCTGTGTAGTTCTATAATTGCTTGTATACTTGAATTTCACAGCGTGTAATATACATTGCAAATTGTATCTCATGAAACGAAGTGTTTTTCATTGCCAGTGTAAATTGCGTGTTTTTGTGAGCAATGCGTATAATAATTGCATTAAGGCTTATTGTTGTGAGAAAAACGTTTCTTTTAAATGTTCGTTTAAAATCGTTTTGTTCTTAATGCCGTTGAACATTGTTGGTTTTGTATTTTTGGACTGTTTATAATGTTTGCAATTTTAATGTAACAGGTAAGAAATTGCACTAGTCTTATCAAAATCGATTTGTTCATGAAGTGTGTATTTGAGCTCGGAATTTTTATTTAGTTTGATAATGTGTAATTAATGTGGGTTTTATAATTTATGATTTTGTGGTAATTGCATGCTAGCGTTGGCTTTAAAGGGTACATATAAATATGTTGAAATATTATAATATGTATCTGCAAGGTTTAGTAATGATTTATCAGATATCATGTATCTGTCAATTGTAAAAATGTTATTATATAAATGTATTAAGTGATTTGTGTTATAGCGACAAAGAGAGTTCTTCAATTTAAGTATTTACTGTTACATGATTAATATGATTTCTTTTATTGTTTGTGTGTGTTAAAACTGCTAATAATTTAAGGCGCTTATTACAATATCTTTGTGTAGTGATCAGAAATAATTTTTTCATACGTAAAAAATTAAGCGTCAACTTTAAGTGTTTTCTATGTTTTGAAGTGGCATTTTGTGCTCCGTATTTCTGATTGTTGCATATACGTGTGAATATTGTGTTAACAATAATTTGTGTTTTTGTGCTGTGTAGTGTTATGATTGATTTTATACTTGAAGATCACAGCGTGTAATATACATTGCAAATTATATCTCAAGAATCGAAATATTTTTCATCGCCACTGTAAGTTGCGTGATTTTGCGTTTAAGAATTGCAAAAAGGCATAATGTTGTGAGAAAAATGTGACTTTAGAATTTTCGTTTAACATCGTTTTGCACGTAATGCCGTTGCATATTGTGCATTTGGATTGCTAAAGTGTATTTTTCATATTGAGGATTTCGTATAGACTATTGATGAATTGTTTTTAAGCGATCAGAAATGTTCTTGTAATACGGAAAAATATTAATCGTTATCTTATAAGAAAGAGTTTTTAAGGTTCTCTTATGTACATGATCCATAAGATTTGTTTTATTGTTTGTGAGTGTTAAAACTTCTGATAATTTTGGGCGCTTATTACAATATCATTGTTTAGTGATTAGATATGTTCTTATAATACGTAAGAAGTGTGAATCATCATCTTAAAACAGTTTTTATGTTTTGAACTGGTATTTTGCGCTTATTACAGTATCATTGTTTAGTGATCAAACCTGTTCTTGTGATACGTAAAAAGAGTTAATCGTCATCTTTTAAAAGTTTTCTTTTCTTGAAGTGGTATATTGTGCTCCATATTTCGGATTTTTTATATACGTGTAAATATTGTGTTAACTCTAATTTTGCGTTTTTGTGCTGTGTAGTTCTATAATTGCTTGTATACTTGAATTTCACAGCGTGTAATATACATTGCAAATTGTATCTCATGAAACGAAATGTTTTTCATTGCCAGTGTAAATTGCGTGTTTTTGTGAGCAATGCGTATAATAATTGCATTAAGGCTTATTGTTGTGAGAAAAACGTTTCTTTTAAATGTTCGTTTAAAATCGTTTTGTTCTTAATGCCGTTGAATATTGTTGGTTTTGTATTTTTGGACTGTTTATAATGTTTGCAATTTTAATGTAACAGGTAAGAAATTACATAGTCTTATCAAAATCGATTTGTTCATGAAGTGTGTATTTGAGCTCGGAATTTCTATTTGGTTTGATAATGTGTAATTAATGTGGGTTTTATAATTTATGATTTTGTGGTAATTGCATGCTAGCGTTGGCTTTAAAGGGTACATATAAACGTGTTGAAATATTATAATATGTATCTGTAAGGTTTGTAATGATTTATCGGATATCATGTATCTGTCAATTGTAAAAATGTTATTATATAAATGTATTAAGTGATTTGTGTTATAGCGACAAAAAGAGGTTCTTCAATTTAAGTATTTACTGTTACATGATTAATATGATTTCTTTTATTGTTTGTGTGTGTTAAAACTGCTAATAATTTTAAGGCGCTTATTACAATATCTTTGTGTAGTGATCAGAAATGATTTTTTAATACGTAAAAAAATTAAGCGTCAACTTTAAGTGTTTTCTATGTTTTGAAGTGGCATTTTGTGCTCCGTATTTCTGATTGTTGCATATACGTGTAAATATTCAAAGAACAATAAATTAATAATAATGTAATATAATAAATATAATGTTTTTGTGGTAGTGGTTCTTAAATTATTTTTATACTTAAAGATAAAAGTAATAAAATTTGGTTTTATACTTGAATATCACTGCGTATAATATACGGTGCAAAATTTATATCTCATGAAAACAAAATTTTTTTCATCGACAGTGTAAATTGTGTGTTATTGTAAGCAGTGCATTTAGGTAATCCAAAAGGGGCGTAATGTTATAAAAAAAATGTTTGTGTGTGTTAACACTTCTGATAATTTTGCGCGCTTATTACAAATATCATTGTTTAGTGATTATATATGTTCTTTTAATACGTATATAAATGGTTTTGAAAACTGGTATTTTTGCGCTTATTACAGTATCATTGTTTAGTGATAAAACCTGTTCTTGTGATACGTAAAAAGAGTTAATCGTCATCTTTTAAAAGTTTTCTTTTCTTGAAGTGGTATATTGTGCTCATATTTTGGATTTTTTATATACGTGTAAATATTGTGTTAACTCTAATTTCCTCTAATATTTTTGCTTGTACTAAATCGTCCAATAATTTTTGTTTAATTTTTCCCTTTCTGTTTTAACTCTCTGCCTATACGGTGGTGAGGTTACAGGTTTCGTATCGGTTTTAATTTTCAAGTTTAACAGGAGGTATGTTTGCAGGAGTTAAATCGATTACCTTTGTTGTAAATATGTGTGTCTGTATTTTTGTAAAAACGTCAAGGACTTTTTTGTGTTCTTGGAGGGTTAAATGTGGTGAGATATCAAATACTATGCCGTCCTTATCTGTCAATATTGTTTTTTCCTGTGTCAGTTGTAGTGGGGATGGTGTTCCAGGGTAGGCTGTGCTTCCATCAAGAGTTGGGTAATGTATATGTCCTATCGTAGTATATGCGGGGTATCCTTTTGGGAAATTTGATGCATTATAAATATTTACCAATTGTATCTGTAACCATCTTCCCCTTCTGAAAGATATGCATGACATTTCTTTTTTATTCTTAGATTCCTATCTGTTTCGATGGCTGTTCGAGACTCTATGCCTTTTAAGGAGCTAGAATCCTAATATCGCTGATGTGGTGCTATATAAATTATGGTCTCGTGGGGCTGTTACATCTGTTATTTGCTGTACTTTCTAACTCCTGTGTGTTTTTAAAATTCTTGATGTCTAACTGCCATTGTTTCATGTCCCATAGGTATTATATGTTCAATTGATATTTGGTAATTTTTATTGTTTTATTTTTCATAGTTTAACTCCACGCAGTTCTGAAATAGGAATATGTTTCCTACCAAATATTGGGCTGTTTAGATCAGGTGTCACATAAAACGTAGTTGTCTTCAAGTATTGACTTTGCCAATTTTTATGGCGATTTTTGTCGAACCCAAAACTGTCTAATGGATTACCGTCTTAGCCGATATCAAACGAGGGTATGTTGCTAGTATTTAATTTTGTTGCACAAACTAGGTCTGCTCTAATAATGTTTATGTTACATCCTGTATCTATAATACAGGGTACTGGATGTCGAGGGTTTGTGGTCAAGGCTACGTCTATTGTTAGGACAGGTATCGTTCTTTCGTAGTTTTTATTTTCGCAATTAAATATGAGTTCATAAATATCCTATAATAATAATGTTTTATTTTCTCCTCGGTCTGTGTATCCTGTTCTTGCGTTATTTCTTTCAAGTTAGTACGATCTATTATATTCTGTTTTTTTCTGTTGCTCTATGTGATTTAAAATCTGTATAGTGTCTATCTCAATGGTTTCTTCCAATCCAGTATGTGTGTTTACCTCCCCCATACTACAATCTGGGTCCTGTTTTACGTGCGCTACTACCTTTAATATACGCTAGGTTTTATCTGTCCTGTGAAATTTTCTGAGACTGCAAGGTTTCTTGTAAAACTGGGTTTATTTATATTTGTTGTCCCCGAGGGGTTTGGTTCACTTAGGGTTTGGGGTTGGATTGAACGCAGATTGAAGTTTCATGGTGTGTATAGGCTTCTGCATAATAGGTTGTCAATTTTCTTGCATCTTCTTTAAGGGTGGGAATTCTTGATTATAATCTATGGCTTCTAAATATCACTTCTGAACTGGTCTTTCCAGGGGTTGATAGTGGTAGTACTTTGGGGTTAGTTGGAGTAAATTGTCATAGACTTTATACATTTGTAAAGTTTGTCGATTCCTTTGGTTAAGATCTATGGTGTTATTTGTTTTCGCTTTTGATAAGGGGGAAGTACGGTAAGGGTTAGTGTGACCTCCCCCTATTTCCCTGGTTTTTTGATGATTTTGTTTATAATAATTAGACTTGTAACATGATTTCGATATTGTGGTTTGTTTCGCTTGCAGTACCTGCAGAACAGCTCTTGTGTATTGTTGGTTTTAGGTGCCAAGCAGTTACTTTGGGTTTGAGAAGTTAATGAACGTTGCTTGAACCAGCTATTGTTCAGTATTATGGTTGTCTTTACGGCAAATAGTGCAAATACCTATTTTGTCTAGCAGGTTGTATTTGGGAATGGTTTTGTCTTCTCTATCACTGAAAGTAACGTGTTTAATCATAGGTGGCCTTTGGGTTTGTTTGGGGTAGTTTCAGCTTTCCATATATCTATTTCTGGTGAGGACTAGGTGTTCTATCATATCTTGGCTTATATTTTGAGTTTTCATACGGGGATGGAGACCTTTCGTACCTGTGGTTATGATTTGAAATTTGGCTTTGTATGTTAGGGTAGCTACTAAATTGGTTAGGGTGTTAACTTCTGTTTGTAGTTTTATGGATGATGTTTTTGTCACTATTAAGGGTGTACTATAGGGTCTGTTTGCTGCAACTCTATTGTACCTTTCTTTGTTTTTCATTTGTGTTAGAACTAGCTGTTCTGTTAATTTTTAAATTATTCTCTAGATCACTTAAGGTGTCGTTTTTTCAGGCTATAACTCGTTCACAGATTTCTGGTTTTAGTCCCTGTATGATAAAATGTATTAATTTGCTTGTCCTGTATTGTGGGGTCATATCTTCGGCATGTTATTAATATCGTTCTCTCCATGTATTTTGTGTTCTAAAATAATTTGTAGACTCTGGGTTTGTGTCTAATGGAGTGAAAGCCTATTGAAACTTTTAGCAAGTTGATCCCAATTGTATGGCTACCCCTCGTTGTTTTTGCTTGTAGTGTTTGAACCAAGTTAGTGCTGTGCCTGATAAATGCGCTGGGAATAAATTAACTTTAGTGTTGTCTGTCCATCTGTTTGAAGTTGCTGCCACTAGGAATTTGTCTAAAAAATCTTGTGGATTTTCGCTCTGGAGACCTGTGTAAGTCCCAGCAGATATTAACTGTATGTTTTCCCCCATGGTTACTGTGTTCGTTCTGTCAGGTAGTGTGAGTGGCTCGTAATGTTGTGCTAAGGTTGGGGGTGCTTGTGTCTTGATGTCCGCCTCAGGGTTATGTACTATGTCGTATAAATTTGTTCTCTGCACTAGAAAAATTCCTCGATTGGTAGCTAGATCCTTATAGTTTTCCCTGTCCTCTTTCACTTAGGTGAGTTTTTCGTGTAGTTAAATTATTAAATATGGTTTTAATATTAGGGTGACTTGCGCTTATATTGTTAAGTTCTTAAGTGCCGCTAGGATAGGTCTGAGGTCTGCTACAGTGTCTGTGTCTCTAGATTTAGTATTTCCATTTTCATTTAATATTTTTATTATGTCACTTTTGGAAGTCCTATATGTGTCTAATGGTATTAATTCTTCATGTAGTATGGTTTCCATTTAATTATACATGTCCATTGACGTACCTCGTTAGTTTACTTGGCGTTACTCTAATTACGGGTTTGAAAATATTTTTGGAGGTTATTGGGAAATTTAATTTGTCTTTTTAGGTAAATGAGTGGTTTGTCACTGAAGTAGGCTATTTTAGTTTAAATACTTTCTTATGAATATTATTTAGTTCTAATTTATACTCCTAGCCTATGAAACTATGTGCTTGCGCATGTGAGGGAATTTTGAATGCCAAACCGAGTTTAGCGCCTCCACCATGTAAGGTTTTGTAGTTTGGTTTAGTTTAAGATTAGGTTGTGACATATTTTTGAGCAGGGTTGCTGTGAGAGGATTTAATAATAGTTAGATTGGCAGTACAAACACCCTCAAATGAAACCAACACATTTATTTGTGACAACATTTCATTAAATTGATTAATTGATTGCGTCAATCGACATATTAAGCACAAAACCTTAATACCTTAATACTTTGAAAACATGTTTGATATTAAAATTATTCATTACAATTTTATTATAAATTTAATTCATTATAACATTTACTAGTAAATTTTGTAGTGTTGCAATAATAATGAGTTCATGGACTAACATGAGAAACATTCTTTAAAATAGCTTTAAACATTTACATGAATTTACATTTTCGAAATTGTGAACATTTAAATAGATATGGAATTGAAAATTGATTAATGAACCCTTAAAATATACTATAAGTTCTTAAAAATTACTTACATTTTATTACACATCACACTTATTACGCCTAGAGATATTTTTCCGCACACGAACACAAACACTCCCGAACTTCACTTTTCGGAATTCCCGGCCTCGACCTCCACCTCTCCTCCTTGTTCTTTCAGTTTTGATGTTCTTCTCCGCCAGCTTCCATTGACCACACTCTGCCAAATCTCTCCATCATAATTGGTGAGTAACAATTTTTCATATCAGCATGGCTGTCCCTTACATTTGTCGCACGGTTTTTACAAATAAGCATTTCCTGTTTGTTCACCATCGGCGTCTGGGCGGATGTGCGTATCCACTTACATCCGGAGGATGTTTGTCTCGAATTGTAATACAAGACTTCCCTTTCCAGCAAAACTATCTGTACATCGATTCTATGAATTTTATTTTAATAATAATTACATATGTCTTACACTGTCAATTATGGTAATAATTGTAAAAATGTTATTATATATCAATGTATCTAAATGATTGTGTTACAGCCGAAAAAAGAGGTTCTTCAATTTTCCGTAGTTACTGTTACATTATTAATATGATTTCTTTTTATTGGTTTGTGTGTGTTAAAACTTCAAAATAATTTAGGCGCTTATTACAATATCTTTGTGTAGTGATCAGAAATGATTTTTTTTAATACGTAAAAAAATTATTTGCGTCAACTCTTTAAGTGTTTTCTATGTTTTGAAGTGGCATTTTGTGCTCCGCCTTTCTGATTGTTGCATATACGTGTAAATATTGTGTTACTGACAATAATTTGTGTTCATTTTGTGCTGTGTAGAGTTATGATTGGCTTTTATACTTGGAGATCACAGCGTGTAATATACATGCAAATTATATCTCAATAATCGAAATATTTTCATCCGCCTTTCTGATTGTGTGCAAATACTGTTAAGTTGCTGTTAGATTTATGATTGCTTTTATACTTGAAGATCACAGCGTTTAAGCAATTATATCTCAATAATCGAAATATTTCATGCAAAAAGTTGCGTGATTTTGCGTTTAAGCATTGCAAAAAGGCATAATGTTGTGAGAAAAATGTGACTTTAGAATGTTCGATTAAATGGTTTGGCACGTAAATGCAGTTGCATATTGTGCATTTGGATTGTTAAAGTGTATTTTTCGTATGGAGGATTTCGTAGATTATTGATGAATTGTTTTTAAGTGATCAGAAATGTTCTTGAAATGTAACTTTTCTTTTCTTGAAGTGGTATATTGTGCTCCGCATTTCGGGATTTTATATACGTAAAAATATTGTGTTAACTCTAATTTTTCGTTTTTGTGCTGTGTAGTTCTATAATTGCTTGTATACTTGAATTTTACAGCGTGTACTATACATTGCAAATTGTATCTCATAAAACGAAATGTTTTTCATTGCCAGTGTAAATTGCGTGTCTTTGTGAGCAATGCGTATAATAATTGCATTAATGCTTTTTGTTGTGAGAAAAACGTTTCTTTTAAATGTTCGTTTAAAATCGTTTTGTTCTTAATGCCGTTGAATATTGTTGGTTTTATATTTTTGGACTGTTTATAATGTTTGCAGTTTTGATGTAACAGGTAAGAAATTACATAGTTTTATCAAAATCGATTTGTTCATGAAGTGTGTATTTGAGCTCAGAATTTCTATTTGGTTTGATAATGTGTAATTAATGTGGGTTTTTATAATTTATGATTTTGTGGTAGTTGTTTGCTAGCGTTGGCTTTAAAGGGTACATATAAACGTGTTGAAATATAATAATATGTATCTGTAAGGTTTGTAATGATTTATCGGATATCATGTATCTGTCAATTGTAATAATGTTATTATATAAATGTATTAAGTGATTTGTGTTATAGCGAAAAAAGAGGTTCTTCAATTTACGTAGTTACTGTTACATGATTAATATGATTTCTTTTATTGTTTGTGTGTGTTAAAACTTCAAATAATTTAAGGCGCTTATTACAATATCTTTGTGTAGTGATCAGAAATGATTTTTTAATACGTAAAAAAATTATGCGTCAACTTTAAGAGTTTTCTCTGTTTTGAAGTGGCATTTTGTCCTCCGTATTTTTGATTGTTGCATATACGTGTAAATATTCAAAGAACAATAAATTAATAATAATGTAATATAATAAATATAATGTTTTTGTGGTAAGTGGTTCTTAATTATTTTTTATACTTAAAGATAAAAGTAATAAAATTGGTTTTATACTTGAATATCACTGCGTATAATATACGGTGCAAATTATATCTCATGAAACAAAATATTTTTCATCGACAGTGTAAATTGTGTGTTATTGTAAGCAGTGCATTTAGGTAATCCAAAAGGGCGTAATGTTATAAAAAAATGTTTGTGTGTGTTAACACTTCTGATAATTTTGCGCGCTTATTACAATATCATTGTTTAGTGATTATATATTTGTTCTTTTAATACGTATATAACTGGTTTTGAACTGGTATTTTGCGCTTATTACAGTATCATTGTTTAGTGATAAAACCTGTTCTTGTGATACGTAAAAAGAGTTAATCGTCATCTTTTAAAAGTTTTCTTTTCTTGAAGTGGTATATTGTGCTCCATATTTTGGATTTTTTATATACGTGTAAATATTGTGTTAACTCTAATTTCCTCTAATATTTTTGCTTGTACTAAATCGTCCAATAATTTGTTTAATTTTTCCCTTTCTGTTTTACTCTGCCTATACGGTGGTGAGGTTACAGGTTTCGTATTCGGTTTTAATTCAAGTTTAACAGGAGGTATGTTTGCAGGAGTTAAATCGATTACCTTTGTTGTAAATATGTGTCTGTATTTTTGTAAAACGTCAAGGACTTTTTTGTGTTCTTGGAGGGTTAAATGTGGTGAGATATCAAATACTATGCCGTCCTTATCTGTCAATATTGTTTTTCCTGTGTCAGTTGTAGTGGGATGGTGTTCCAGGGTAGGCTGTGCTTCAAGAGTTGGGTAATGTATATGTCCTATCGTAGTATATGCGGGTATCCTTTTTGGGAAATTTGATGCATTATAAATATTTACAATTGTATCTGTACCATCTTCCCCTTCTGAAAGATATGCATGACATTTCTTTTTTATTCTTAGATTCCTATCTGTTTCGATGGCTGTTCGAGACTCTATGCCTTTTAAGGAGCTAATCCTAATATGCTGATGTGGTGCTATAATTATGTCTCGTGGGGCTGTTACATCTGTTATTTGCTGTACTTCTAACTCCTGTGTGTTTTTAAAATTCTTGATGTCTAACTGCCATTGTTCATTCATAGGTATTATATGTTCAATCTGATATTTGGTAATTTTTATTGTTTTATTTTTATAGTTTAACTCCACGCAGTTCTGAAATAGGAATATGTTTCCTACCAATATTGGGCTGTTTAGATCAGGTGTCACATAAAACGTGTCTTCAAGTATTACTTTGCCAATTTTTATGGCGATTTTTGTCGAACCCAAAACTGTTAATGGAATACCGTTAGCCGATATCAACGAGGGTATGTTGCTAGTATTTAATTTTGTTGCACAAACTAGGTCTGCTCTAATAATGTTTATGTTACATCCTGTATCTATAACACAGGGTACTGGATGTCGAGGGTTTGTGGTCAAGGCTACGTCTATTGTTAGGACAGGTATCTTCTTCGTAGTTTTATTTTCGCAATTAAATATGAGTTCATAAATATCCTCTAATAATAATGTTTTATTTTTCCTCGGTCTGTGTATCCTGTCTTGCGTTATTTCTTTCAAGTTAGTACGATCTATTATATTCTGTTTCTTCTGTTGCTCTATGTGATTTAAAATCTGTATAGTGTCTATCTCAATGGTTTCTTCCAATCCAGTATGTGTGTTTACCTCCCCCATACTACATCTGGGTCCTGTTTTACGTGCGCTACTACCTTTTAATACGCTAGGTTTTATCTGTCCTGTGAAATTTTCTGAGACTGCAAGGTTTCTTGTAAAACTGGGTTTATTTATATTTGTTGTCCCCGAGGGGTTTGGTTCACTTAGGGTTGGGGTTGGATTGAACGCAGATTGAAGTTTCATGGTGTGTATAGGCTTCTGCATAATAGGTTGTCCAATTTCTTGCATCTTCTTTAAGGGTGGGAATTCTTGATTATAATCTATGGCTTTAAATATCACTTCTGAACTGGTCTTTCCAGGGGTTGATAGTGGTAGTACTTTGGGGTTAGTTGGAGTAAATGTCATAGACTTTATACATTTGTAAGTTTGTCGATTCCTTTGGTTAAGATCTATGGTGTTATTTGTTTTCGCTTTTGATAAGGGGGAAGTACGGTAAGGGTTAGTGTGACCTCCCCTATTTCCCGTTTTTTTGATGATTTTGTTTATAATAATTAGACTTGTAACATGATTCGATATTGTGGTTTGTTCGCTTGCAGTACCTGCAGAACAGCTCTTGTGTATTGTTGGTTTTAGGTGCCAAGCAGTTACTTTGGGTTTGAGAAGTTAATGAACGTTGCTTGAACCAGCATTGTTCAGTATTATGGTTGTCTTTACGGCAAATAGTGCAATACCTATTTTGTCTAGCAGGTTGTATTTGGGAATGGTTTTGTCTTCTCCTATCACTGAAAGTAACGTGTTTAATCATAGGTGGCCTTTGGGTTTGTTTGGGGTAGTTTGAGCTTTCCATATATCTATTCTGGTGAGGACTAGGTGTTCTATCATATCTTGGCTTATATTTTGAGTTTTCATACGGGGATGGAGACCTTTCGTACCTGTGGTTATGATTTGAAATTTGGTTTGTAGTTAGGGTAGCTACTAAATTGGTTAGGGTGTTAACTTCTGTTTGTAGTTTATGGATGATGTTTTGTTCATATAAGGGTGTACTATAGGGTCTGTTTGCTGCAACTCTATTGTACCTTTCTTTGTTTTTCATTTGTGTTAGAACTAGCTGTTCTGTAATTTTTAAATTATTCTCTAGATCACTTAAGGTGTCGTTTTTCAGGCCTATAACTCGTTCACAGATTTCTGGTTTTAGTACCTGTATGATAAAATGTATAATTTGCTTGTCCTGTATTGTGGGGTCATATCTTCGGCATGTTATTAATATCGTTCTCTCCCTGTATTTTGTGTTCTAAAATAATTTGTAGACTCTGGGTTTGTGCTAATGGAGTGAAAGCCTCTATGAAACTTTTAGCAAGTAGATCCCATTGTATGGCTACCCCTCGTTGTTTTTGCTTGTAGTGTTTGAACCAAGTTAGTGCTGTGCCTGATAAATGCGCTGGGAATAAATTAACTTTAGTGTTGTCTGTCCATCTGTTTGAAGTTGCTGCCACTAGGAATTCGTCTAAAAAATCTTGTGGATTTTCGCTCTGGAGACCTGTGTAAGTCCCAGCAGATATTAACGGTATGTTTTCCCCATGGTTTACTGTGTTCGTTCTGTCAGGTAGTGTGAGTGGCTCGTAATGTTGTGCTAAGGTTGGGGGTGCTTGTGTCTTGATGTCCGCCTCAGGGTTATGTACTATGTCGTATAAATTTGTTCTCTGCACTAGAAAATCCTCGATTGTAGCTAGATCCTTATAGTTTTCCCTGTCCTCTTCACTTAGGTGAGTTTTTCGTGTAGTTAAATTATTAAATATGGTTTTAATATTAGGGTGACTTGCGCTTATACGTGTTAAGTTCTTAAGTGCCGCTAGGATAGGTCTGAGGTCTGCTACAGTGTCTGTGTCTCTAGATAGTATTCCATTTTCATTTAATATTTTTATTATGTCACTTTTGGAAGTCCTATATGTGTCTAATGGTATTAAATCTTCATGTAGTATGGTTTCCATTTAATTATACATGTCCATTGACGTACCTCGTTAGTTTACTTGGCGTTACTCTAATTACGGGTTTGAAAATATTTTTGAGTTGTTGGAAATTTAATTTGTCTTTTAGGTAAATGAGTGGTTTGTCACTGAAGTAGGCTATTTTAGTTAAATACTTTCTTATGAATATTATTTAGTTCTAATTTATACCTAGCCTATGAAACTATGTGCTTGCGCATGTGAGGAATTTGAATGCCAACCGAGTTTAGCGCCTCCACCATGTAAGGTTTTGTAGTTTGGTTTAGTTTAAGATTAAGGTTGTGACATATTTTGAGCAAGGGTTGCTGTGAGAGGATTTAATAATAGGTTAGATTGGCAGTACAAACACCCTCAAATGAACCAACACATTTATTTGTGACAACATTTCATTAAATTGATTAATTGATTGCGTCAATCGACATATTAAGCACAAACCTTAATACCTTAATACTTTGAAAACATGTTTGATATTAAATTATTCATTACAATTTATTATAAATTTAATTCATTATAACATTTACTAGTAATTTTGTAGTGTTGCAATAATAATGAGTTCATGGACTAACATGAGAAACATTCTTTAATATAGCTAAACATTTACATGAATTTACATTTTCAAAATTGTGAACATTTAAATAGATATGGAATTGAAAATGATTAATGAACCCTAAAATATACTAAGTTCTTAAAATTACTTACATTTTATTACACATCACACTTATTACGCCTAGAGATATTTTTCCGCACACGAACACAAACACTCCCGAACTTCACTTTTCGAATTCCCGGCCTCGACCTCCACCTCTCCTCCTTGTTCTTCAGTTTTGATGTTCTTCTCCCGCCAGCTCATTGACCACACCTCTGCCAAATCTCTCCATCATAATTGGTGAGTAACAATTTTTCATATCAGCATGGCTGTCCCTTACATTGTCGCACGGTTTTTACAAATAAGCATTTCCTGTTTGTTCACCATCGGCGTCTGGGCGGATGTGCGTATCTACTTACATCCGGAGGATGTTTGTCTCGAATTGTAATACAAGACTTCCTTTCCAGCAACTATCTGTACATCGATTCTATGAATTTTATTTTAATAATAATTACATATGTCTTACACTGTCAATTATGGTAATAATTGTAAAAATGTTATTATATAAATGTATTAACTGATTTGTGTTACAGCGAAAAAAAGAGGTTCTTCAATTTACGTAGTTACTGTTACATTATTAATATGATTTCTTTTATTGTTTGTGTGTGTTAAAACTTCAAATAATTTAAGGCGCTTATTACAATATCTTTGTGTAGTGATCAGAAATGATTTTTTAATACGTAAAAAAATTATGCGTCAACTTTAAGTGTTTTCTATGTTTTGAAGTGACATTTTGTGCTCCGTATTTCTGATTGTTGCATATACGTGTAAATATTGTGTTAACAATAATTTGTGTTTTTGTGCTGTGTAGATTTATGATTGCTTTTATACTTGAAGATCACAGCGTGTAATATACATTGCAAATTATATCTCAATAATCGAAATATTTTCATCGCCACTGTAAGTTGCGTGATTTTGCGTTTAAGCATTGCAAAAAGGCATAATGTTGTGAGAAAAATGTGACTTTAGAATGTTCGATTAACATGGTTTGGCACGTAATGCAGTTGCATATTGTGCATTTGGATTGTTAAAGTGTATTTTTCGTATGGAGGATTTCGTAGATTATTGATGAATTGTTTTAAGTGATCAGAAATGTTCTTGAAATGTAACTTTTCTTTTCTTGAAGTGGTATATTGTGCTCCGCATTTCGGGATTTTATATACGTAAAAATATTGTGTTAACTCTAATTTTTCGTTTTTGTGCTGTGTAGTTCTATAATTGCTGTATACTTGAATTTTACAGCGTGTACTATACATTGCAAATTGTATCTCATAAAACGAAATGTTTTTCATTGCCAGTGTAAATTGCGTGTCTTTGTGAGCAATGCGTATAATAATTGCATTAATGCTTTTTGTTGTGAGAAAAACGTTTCTTTTAAATGTTCGTTTTAAAATCGTTTTGTTCTTAATGCCGTTGAATATTGTTGGTTTTATATTTTTGGACTGTTTATAATGTTTGCAGTTTTGATGTAACAGGTAAGAAATTACATAGTTTTATCAAAATCGATTTGTTTCATGAAGTGTGTATTTGAGCTCAGAATTTCTATTTGGTTTGATAATGTGTAATTAATGTGGGTTTTATAATTTATGATTTTGTGGTAGTTGTTTGCTAGCGTTGGCTTTAAAGGGTACATATAAACGTGTTGAAATATAATAATATGTATCTGTAAGGTTTGTAATGATTTATCGGATATCATGTATCTGTCAATTGTAATAATGTTATTATATAAATGTATTAAGTGATTTGTGTTATAGCGAAAAAAGAGGTTCTTCAATTTACGTAGTTACTGTTACATGATTAATATGATTTCTTTTATTGTTTGTGTGTGTTAAAACTTCAAATAATTTAAGGCGCTTATTACAATATCTCTGTGTAGTGATCAGAAATGATTTTTTAATACGTAAAAAAATTATGCGTCAACTTTAAGAGTTTTCTCTGTTTTGAAGTGGCATTTTGTCCTCCGTATTTCTGATTGTTGCATATACGTGTAAATATTCAAAGAACAATAAATTAATAATAATGTAATATAATAAATATAATGTTTTTGTGGTAAGTGGTTCTTAAATTATTTTTATACTTAAAGATAAAAGTAATAAAAATTGGTTTTATACTTGAATATCACTGCGTATAATATACGGTGCAAATTATATCTCATGAAACAAAATATTTTTCATCGACAGTGTAAATTGTGTGTTATTGTAAGCAGTGCATTTAGGTAATCCAAAAGGGCGTAATGTTATAAAAAAATGTTTGTGTGTGTTAACACTTCTGATAATTTTGCGCGCTTATTACAATATCATTGTTTAGTGATTATATATGTTCTTTTAATATACGTATATAACTGGTTTTGAACTGGTATTTTGCGCTTATTACTGTATCATTGTTTAGTGATAAAACCTGTTCTTGTGATACGTAAAAAGAGTTAATCGTCATCTTTTAAAAGTTTTCTTTTCTTGAAGTGGTATATTGTGCTCCATATTTTGGATTATTTATATACGTGTAAATATTGTGTTAACTCTAATTTCCTCTAAATATTTTGCTTGTACTAAATCGTCCAATAATTTGTTTAATTTTTCCCTTTCTGTTTTACTCTGCCTATACGGTGGTGAGGTTACAGGTTTCGTATTCGGTTTTAATTCAAGTTTAACAGGAGGTATGTTTGCAGGAGTTAAATCGATTACCTTTGTTGTAAAATATGTGTCTGTATTTTTGTAAAACGTCAAGGACTTTTTTTGTGTTCTTGGAGGGTTAAATGTGGTGAGATATCAAATACTATGCCGTCCTTATCTGTCAATATTGTTTTTTTCCTGTGTCAGTTGTAGTGGGATGGTGTTCCAGGGTAGGCTGTGCTTCAAGAGTTGGGTAATGTATATGTCGTATCGTAGTATATGCGGGTATCCTTTTTGGGAAATTTGATGCATTATAAATATTTACAATTGTATCTGTACCATCTTCCCCTTCTGAAAGATATGCATGACATTTCTTTTTTATTCTTAGATTCCTATCTGTTTCGATGGCTGTTCGAGACTCTATGCCTTTTAAGGAGCTAATCCTAATATGCTGATGTGGTGCTATAATTATGTCTCGTGGGGCTGTTACATCTGTTATTTGCTGTACTTCTAACTCCTGTGTGTTTTTAAAATTCTTGATGTCTAACTGCCATTGTTCATTCATAGGTATTATATGTTCAATCTGATATTTGGTAATTTTTATTGTTTTATTTTTATAGTTTAACTCCACGCAGTTCTGAAATAGGAATATGTTTCCTACCAATATTGGGCTGTTTAGATCAGGTGTCACATAAAACGTGTCTTCAAGTATTACTTTGCCAATTTTTATGGCGATTTTTGTCGAACCCAAAACTGTTAATGGAATACCGTTAGCCGATATCAACGAGGGTATGTTGCTAGTATTTAATTTTGTTGCACAAACTAGGTCTGCTCTAATAATGTTTATGTTACATCCTGTATCTATAATACAGGGTACTGGATGTCGAGGGTTTGTGGTCAAGGCTACGTCTATTGTTAGGACAGGTATCTTCTTCGTAGTTTTATTTTCGCAATTAAATATGAGTTCATAAATATCCTCTAATAATAATGTTTTATTTTTCCTCGGTCTGTGTATCCTGTCTTGCGTTATTTCTTTCAAGTTAGTACGATCTATTATATTCTGTTTCTTCTGTTGCTCTATGTGATTTAAAATCTGTATAGTGTCTATCTCAATGGTTTCTTCCAATCCAGTATGTGTGTTTACCTCCCCCATACTACAATCTGGGTCCTGTTTTACGTGCGCTACTACCTTTAATACGCTAGGTTTTATCTGTCCTGTGAAATTTTCTGAGACTGCAAGGTTTCTTGTAAAACTGGGTTTATTATTTATATTTGTTGTCCCCGAGGGGTTTGGTTCACTTAGGATTGGGGTTGGATTGAACGCAGATTGAAGTTTCATGGTGTGTATAGGCTTCTGCATAATAGGTTGTTCAATTTCTTGCATCTTCTTTAAGGGTGGGAATTCTTGATTATAATCTATGGCTTTAAATATCACTTCTGAACTGGTCTTTCGAGGGGTTGATAGTGGTAGTACTTTGGGGTTAGTTGGAGTAAATGTCATAGACTTTATACATTTGTAAGTTTGTCGATTCCTTTGGTTAAGATCTATGGTGTTATTTGTTTTCGCTTTTGATAAGGGGGAAGTACGGTAAGGGTTAGTGTGACCTCCCCCTATTTCCCGTTTTTTTGATAATTTTGTTTATAATAATTAGACTTGTAACATGATTCGATATTGTGGTTTGTTTCGCTTGCAGTACCTGCAGAACAGCTCTTGTGTATTGTTGGTTTTAGGTGCCAAGCAGTTACTATTGGTTTGAGAAGTTAATGAACGTTGCTTGAACCAGCATTGTTCAGTATTATGGTTGTCTTTACGGCAAATAGTGCAATACCTATTTTGTCTAGCAGGTTGTATTTGGGAATGGTTTTGTCTTCTCCTATCACTGAAAGTAACGTGTTTAATCATAGGTGGCCTTTGGGTTTGTTTGGGGTAGTTTGAGCTTTCCATATATCTATTCTGGTGAGGACTAGGTGTTCTATCATATCTTGGCTTATATTTTGAGTTTTCATACGGGGATGGAGACCTTTCGTACCTGTGGTTATGATTTGAAATTTGGTTTGTAGTTAGGGTAGCTACTAAATTGGTTAGGGTGTTAACTTCTGTTTGTAGTTTATGGATGATGTTTTGTTCATATAAGGGTGTACTATAGGGTCTGTTTGCTGCAACTCTATTGTACCTTTCTTTGTTTTTCATTTGTGTTAGAACTAGCTGTTCTGTAATTTTTTAAATTATTCTCTAGATCACTTAAGGTGTCGTTTTTCAGGCCTATAACTCGTTCACAGATTTCTAGTTTTAGTCCCTGTATGATAAAATGTATAATTTGCTTGTCCTGTATTGTGGGGTCATATCTTCGGCATGTTATTAATATCGTTCTCTCCCTGTATTTTGTGTTCTAAAATAATTTGTAGACTCTGGGTTTGTGCTAATGGAGTGAAAGCCTCTATGAAACTTTTAGCAAGTTGATCCCATTGTATGGCTACCCCTCGTTGTTTTTGCTTGTAGTGTTTGAACCAAGTTAGTGCTGTGCCTGATAAATGCGCTGGGAATAAATTAACTTTAGTGTTGTCTGTCCATCTGTTTGAAGTTGCTGCCACTAGGAATTTGTCTAAAAAATCTTGTGGATTTTCGCTCTGGAGACCTGTGTAAGTCCCAGCAGATATTAACTGTATGTTTTCCCCCATGGTTACTGTGTTCGTTCTGTCAGGTAGTGTGAGTGGCTCGTAATGTTGTGCTAAGGTTGGGGGTGCTTGTGTCTTGATGTCCGCCTCAGGGTTATGTACTATGTCGTATAAATTTGTTCTCTGCACTAGAAAATCCTCGATTGTAGCTAGATCCTTATAGTTTTCCCTGTCCTCTTCACTTAGGTGAGTTTTTCGTGTAGTTAAATTATTAAATATGGTTTTTAAAATTAGGGTGACTTGCGCTTATACGTGTTAAGTTCTTAAGTGCCGCTAAGGTCTGAGGTCTGCTACAGTGTCTGTGTCTCTAGATAGTATTCCATTTTCATTTAATATTTTTTATTATGTCACTTTTGGAAGTCCTATATGTGTCTAATGGTATTAAATCTTCATGTAGTATGGTTTCCATTTTAATTATACATGTCCATTGACGTACCTCGTTAGTTTACTTGGCGTTACTCTAATTACGGGTTTGAAAATATTTTTGAGTTATTGGAAATTTAATTTGTCTTTTAGGTAAATGAGTGGTTTGTCACTGAAGTAGGCTATTTTAGTTAAATACTTTCTTATGAATATTATTTAGTTCTAATTTATACCTAGCCTATGAAACTATGTGCTTGCGCATGTGAGGAATTTGAATGCCAACCGAGTTTAGCGCCTCCACCATGTAAGGTTTTGTAGTTTGGTTTAGTTTAAGATTAAGGTTGTGACATATTTTGAGCAAGGGTTGCTGTGAGAGGATTTAATAATAGGTTAGATTGGCAGTACAAACACCCTCAAATGAACCAACACATTTATTTGTGACAACATTTCATTAAATTGATTAATTGATTGCGTCAATCGACATATTAAGCACAAACCTTAATACCTTAATACTTTGAAAACATGTTTGATATTAAATTATTCATTACAATTTATTATAAATTTAATTCATTATAACATTTACTAGTAATTTTGTAGTGTTGCAATAATAATGAGTTCATGGACTAACATGAGAAACATTCTTTAAAATAGCTAAACATTTACATGAATTTACATTTTCGAAATTGTGAACATTTAAATAGATATGGAATTGAAAATGATTAATGAACCCTAAAATATACTAAGTTCTTAAAATTACTTACATTTTATTACACATCACACTTATTACGCCTAGAGATATTTTTCCGCACACGAACACAAACACTCCCGAACTTCACTTTTCGAATTCCCGGCCTCGACCTCCACCTCTCCTCCTTGTTCTTCAGTTTTGATGTTCTTCTCCCGCCAGCTCATTGACCACACCTCTGCCAAATCTCTCCATCATAATTGGTGAGTAACAATTTTTCATATCAGTATGGCTGTCCCTTACATTGTCGCACGGTTTTTACAAATAAGCATTTCCTGTTTGTTCACCATCGGCGTCTGGGCGGATGTGCGTATCTACTTACATCCGGAGGATGTTTGTCTCGAATTGTAATACAAGACTTCCTTTCCAGCAACTATCTGTACATCGATTCTATGAATTTTATTTTAATAATAATTACATATGTCTTACACTGTCAATTATGGTAATAATTGTAAAAATGTTATTATATAAATGTATTAACTGATTTGTGTTATAGCGAAAAAAGAGGTTCTTCAATTTACGTAGTTACTGTTACATTATTAATATGATTTCTTTTATTGTTTTGTGTGTGTTAAAACTTCAAATAATTTAAGGCGCTTATTACAATATTCTTTGTGTAGTGATCAGAAATGATTTTTTAATACGTAAAAAAATTATGCGTCAACTTTAAGTGTTTTCTATGTTTTGAAGTGGCATTTTGTGCTCCGTCTTTCTGATTGTTGCATATACGTGTAAATATTGTGTTAACAATAATTTGTGTTTTTGTGCTGTGTAGATTTATGATTGCTTTTATACTTGAAGATCACAGCGTGTAATATACATTGCAAATTATATCTCAAGAATCGAAATATTTTCATCGCCACTGTAAGTTGCGTGATTTTGCGTTTAAGCATTGCAAAAAGGCATAATGTTGTGAGAAAAATGTGACTTTAGAATGTTCGATTAACATGGTTTGGCACGTAATGCAGTTGCATATTGTGCATTTGGATTGTTAAAGTGTATTTTTCGTATGGAGGATTTCGTAGATTATTGATGAATTGTTTTTAAGTGATCAGAAATGTTCTTGAAATGTAACTTTTCTTTTCTTGAAGTGGTATATTGTGCTCCGCATTTCGGGATTTTATATACGTAAAAATATTGTGTTAACTCTAATTTTTCGTTTTTGTGCTGTGTAGTTCTATAATTGCTGTATACTTGAATTTTACAGCGTGTACTATACATTGCAAATTGTATCTCATAAAACGAAATGTTTTTCATTGCCAGTGTAAATTGCGTGTTTTTGTGAGCAATGCGTATAATAATTGCATTAATGCTTTTTGTTGTGAGAAAAACGTTTCTTTTAAATGTTCGTTTAAAATCGTTTTGTTCTTAATGCCGTTGAATATTGTTGGTTTTATATTTTTGGACTGTTTATAATGTTTGCAGTTTTGATGTAACAGGTAAGAAATTACATAGTTTTATCAAAATCGATTTGTTAATGAAGTGTGTATTTGAGTTTAGAATTTCTATTTGGTTTGATAATGTGTAATTAATGTGGGTTTTATAATTTATGATTTTGTGGTAATTGCATGCTAGCGTTGGCTTTAAAGGGTACATATAAACGTGTTGAAATATTATAATATGTATCTGTAAGGTTTGTAATGATTTATCGGATATCATGTATCTGTCAATTGTAAAAATGTTATTATATAAATGTATTAATTGATTTGTGTTATAGCAAAAAAAGAGGGTCCCTTAATTTACTTATTTACTGTTACATTATTAATTTGATTTCTTTTATTGTTTGTGTGTGTTAAAACTTCTGATAATTTAGGCGCTTATTAAAAGATCTTTGCTTAGTGATCAGAAATGATCTTTTAATACGTAAAAATATTAATCGTCATCTTTAAGAGTTGTCTATAATTTGAAGCGTAATTCTGACTGCTCATATACGTGTAAATATTGTTTCAACAACAATTTGTGTTTTTGTGCTGTGTAGTTCTAAATTGCTTTTATGTTTGAAGATCACCGCGTGTAATATACATTGCAATTTACATCTCATGAATATTTTTCATCGCCACTGTTAATTGCTTTTTACTAAGTTTTTACTTACTTTTATTTTACTTAATTATTTTACATAATTACTATCTTTATATAAAGTTTATCTTTCTTATTGTGTCCTGTTAATGTCCTGTACAGTTCTGTGATAGTAATTTTTGACACGGACTGTAACTATTATTTTTTTCTTTAAACTTGAAACGACTGCTCTGAAATCATATTTTATAAAGTTAAAAGTTTACTCAATATCTTACATAAAATTTTATATTCTTGGAATGTTGCTTTTAATAGCCTTTTGATGATACAGATCTGTGATAATACTTTTCGTCACGGAGTAAATATATATTTTTTGATTGGTAAACTTCAGATTATGTTCTGAGTGTTGTTGTATCAAGTCAAAAGTATAACTACTATTTTATATAAAATTTCATATTAACGGAATATTACTTTTTATAGCCAATTGATGTTAAATACAATTCTGTGATAATAACTTTCGTCACGGAGTGTATTTATTATTATTTGATTGGTAAACTTCAGATGATGTTCTGAGTGTTGTTGTATCAAGGCAAAAGTATAACTACTATTTTATATAAAATTTGATATTAACGGAATATTACTTTTTATAGCCAATTGATGTTATATACAGATCTATGATAATACTTTTCGTCACGGAGTGTATTTATTATTATTTGATTGGTTAACTTCAGATGATGTTCTGAGTGTTGTTGTATCATGTCAAAAGTTCAACCACTTTTTTATATACAGTTTTATATTAATGAAATATTTTTGTTATAGCCTATTGATGTTATAATACTGTTCTGTGATAGTAATTTTCGTCACGGATTGTATTTATTATTATATTGTTAAACTTCAGATGATGTAATTTGTGACACGGAGTGTAGTTTATTTATTATGTTTTCTTTAAACTTAAAATGACTGCTCTGAAGTCTTGTTGTATAACATTAAAAGTTTAATCACTAACTTATATAACATTTTATATTCGAGGAATGTTACTTTTTATAGCCTTTTGATGTTAAATACAGTTGTGTGATAAGAATTTTCGTCACGGAGTTTATTCATTATTATTTCATTGTTAAACTTCAGATAATGTTCTGAGTGTTGTTGTATCAAGTCAAAAGTATAACTACTATTTTATATAAAATTTGATATTAACGGAATATTAATTTTTATAGCCAATTGATGTTAAATACAGTTCTGTGATAATAACTTTCGTCACGGAGTGTATTTATTATTATTTGATTGGTAAACTTCAGATGATGCTCTGAGTGTTGTTGTATCAAGTCAAAAGTTTAACTACTATTTTATATAAAATATTATATTAACGGAATATTACTTTTTATAGCCAATTGATGTTATATACAGTTCTGTGATAATAACTTTCGTCACGGAGTGTATTTATTATTCTATAATTATTCAACTTCAGATGATGCTCTGAGTGTTGTTGTATCAAGCCAAAAGTACAACCACTGTGTTATATAAAATTTTCTATGTATGGTATATTAATTTTTATAGCCTATTGATGTTTTATACTGTTCTGTGATAATACTTTTTTGTCACGGAGTGTATTTATTATTATATAATTATTAAACTTCAGATGATGCTGAAGTTTTCTTGTATCAAGTAAAATTCTTACTTACTATGTTTATATACAGTTTGTGTTCATGGAATTTTCCATATTGTGTCACACGAATATTCTGCACAGTTCTGTGATAGTAATTTTGTGACACGGAGTGTAACTATTATTTTTTCTTTAAAATTGAAACGATTACTCTGAAGTCTTCTTGTATAAAGTTAAAAGCTTAATCACTATCTTATACAATATTTTATATTCGTGGAATGTTACTTTTTATAGCCTTTTGATGTTCAATACAGTTCTGTGATAATTATTTTCGCCACGTTGTGTATTTATTATTATTTGATTGGTAAACTTCAGATGATGCTCTGAGTGTTGTTGTATCAAGTCAAAAGTTTAACTACTATTTTATATAAAATATTATATTAACGGAATATTACTTTTTATAGCCAATTGATGTTATATACAGTTCTGTGATAATATTTTTTGTCACGGAGTGTATTTATTATTATATAATTATTAAACTTCAGATGATGCTGAAGTTTTCTTGTATCAAGTAAAATTCTTACTTACTATGTTTATATAAAGCTTATGTTCGTGAGATCTTCCTTATTGTGTCCCATTAATATTCTGTACAGTTCTGTGATAGTAATTTTTGACACGGAGTGTAACTATTATTTTTTCTTTAAACAGGAAACGATTACTCTGAAGTCTTCTTGTATAAAGTTAAAAGCTATAATCACTATCTTATACAATATTTTACATTCGTGGAATGTTACTTTTTATAGCCTTTTGATGTTCAATACAGTTCTGTGATAATAACTTTCGTCACGGAGTGTATTTATTATTATTTTATTGTTAAACTTCAGATGATGCTCTGAGTGTTGTTGTATCAAGTCAAAAGTTTAACTACTATTTTATATAACATTTTATATTAACGAAATATTACGTTTTATAGCCAATTGATGTTATATACAGTTCTGTGATAGTAATTTTCGTCACAGAGTGTTTTTATTATGATATGATTATTATGATACCTACAGAGAGGTCGCAGCAATCAAAATGGCCATAGCCCTCGAAGGCTACCCGAAGCGAAGCTAAGTGCAGAGCAAGGAGAAGCCATCGAGGACGCAAATTATGGAAGAAATCCAACCCCTGGAGGATGGTTCCGTTCCATCGTTTGCGGGCACCTACCTAGAGAAAGGTGTTTTAATTGCTTCCTGCATCAACGAAACACACCAAACGTTGGCTGGAAGAAGTTATTCAAAGGATAAAACCTCTGGGAGATGACATCTCTCTGAGAGTGGGACTGCGTAAGGACATCTTGAGGTCCACTAGGGTGTTTTTCAGAGCTCACCCGAAGCTTCTGAAGAAGGACACCTGAAAAGGTACTTGAGATGTTTAATAAGCAGAACCCCAACCTGAAATGTAAACGAGTGGAAAATCCTTCCATCCAAGCCAGACCCGAAAGGTTACGGATTCGTCCTGCTTCCTGGACGAGGTCTGCTACAAGGCTGTGAAGGCTTCCAACTGTAGAGCCAACTTAGGACTCTGGCAGGTCTCAATTGTCTCCTCGACAGTCAAGGACAATGCCACGAGTTCTACAAATCAACCTCCAGCACAGTAGAGCTGCCTCGGCAGCCTTCTGCCAGTTCTTCCTCCAAGAGGGATTTGATCTGGCATTGATACAAGAACCATGGCTTCACCAAGGGAGAGTGGCGGGCCTAAATGAAACCAAAGGTAAGTTAATTTACTGCACCTCTCTAAGGAATGTCAGAACCTGCATCCTGTTGAGGAGAGGCTTGGATTTTCTAACCCTCAACGAATTCTGCTCCAGAGATCTTACTGTGGGCACACTGACCTGGAAGAATGGAGGCACAGTGCAGAGCACAATTGTAGGCTCCGTATACCTCCCATATTGATGCCAGGGAACTCCCTCCATCAAGAGACCTAGAGCTCCTGGTGGAAGAAGCACAAGCCAGACGTCAACAACTTCTTCTAGGTTGTGACGCCAACGCCCATCACTCTGCTGGATGGGGCAGCACAAACACTAACCCCAGAGAGTGAGGCACTTTTACAATTTCTTCTAAGTAGGGACCTATTTATATGTAATAAAGGTAACCGCCCTACGTTCGCAACACGAATTAGACAAGAAGTTATTGACATAACAATCTGCACACAAGGTATACTTGGAATGGTTGATAAGTGGCACGTAAGCGAAGAGGCCTCATTATCGGATCACAGGTATATCCGCTTTAACTGCAAGATGAGGCTGCAGAGGTCCTCTATCGCAATCCCAGGAGGACTGACTGGTTGGGATATAAGTCTGACCTTCAGTCACAGTTGGGATCGGTAGGCGGAAGGGTGCGATGCTTCACAGACCATAGATCAGATAGCTTCTGACCTGCAGAATGCTATAATCAATAGCTTCCACGACAATTGCCCATTGCGACGGGGGAAGAGTCGAACCAATACTAAGTGGTGGACTGCGGACCTCGCTCGCAAAAGGGGCTAATGTCAGGAAGCTGTACAATCAATGCAAAAGGAGCCGTATCTGGGAGTCCTATCATAGAGCTCTTACAGAATACAGCCTAGCGATTAAAAAAGCAAAACAAAGTTCCTGGAGGCAGTTTACACAGAAGGTAAATGAGTTAAGCGCGGCAGCTAGACTGCAACGCTTACTAGCCTCAAGTCCAACCGGTCACTTGGGATCTTTAAGGTCCCAGGGAGGTCAACACACTTCCGGGTCTAGTGATAGCCTCAAACTTCTCCTTGAGACTCACTTCCCTGACTGTATCTTTGAGAATGACGACACTGGAACGTCTGGTAACCGCGAGGCAGGCTCACGGCCAAGAGCTTGTCGTGGTAGCTGGGCCCATTGCCAGAAGGATTGTCACTCTCTCTAAAGCCAAATGGGCAATTTCTAAATTTGCCCCTTTCAAATCTGCAGGAGGGGATGGAATCTTTCCGGCCCTGCATTCAACAAGGGCCGGAGAATCTCCTTACCCTTCTATGTGAACTATTCAGGGCGAGCCTAGCCTATGGGTACATACCACAAGTCTGGCGTCTCAACAGGGTGGTCTTCATCCCTAAAAAAGGGAGAGCGGACTACTCTGTCCCTAAATCTTTTCGTCCCATCAGTTTATCTTCGTTTCTACTGAAAACAATTAGAAAGACTGGTGGAGAGGCACCTGAGAAAGGGAGTTCTCTCAGACACTCCCCTTCATCGCAACCAACATGCATACCAGCAAGGCAAATCCTGTGAATCAGCACTGCACCAACTAGTCAGTAGGATTGAGGATAGCCTGTCCGCCAAGGAATTGGCATTGTGCACCTTCATAGACATTGAAGGAGCTTTTCGACAATGCCAAATTCACTGCAATGGTAAGTGGAGCACAGCGACGTGGCCTCGAGCCAGCTCTGTGCCGGTGGCTTAGGGGGCCATGCTGTGCTCCAGACGGATCAGGGCCGATCTTAATGAAGTATCGCTTGTGATCGCACCCACAAGGGGATGTCCTCAAGGAGGCATCCTGTCACCTCTACTGTGGAACCTAGTAGTAGATGGTCTACTTGAGGACCTTACTAACAACGGAATCTATGTCCAAGGATATGCAGACGACATAGTCCTTATGGTACAGGGAAAATAAAATATACAAATGTTGTTGTTGATATCATGAATACCAACCTTCAACATGTACACAACTGGTGTCAGGGAGAGGGACTGAAAGTAATCCCTCTAAGACAGTAGTTGTACCATTCACTAGGAAAAAGAACCTAGAGTCTCTTTCTAGGCTGAAACTCGCATCCACTCAGCTGGAGTGGTCAAAGACAGTCAAATATTTAGGACTGACTCTAGATCATAAGCTTACGTGGAATGATCATCTTAATAATATCCTGCACAAAGCAAAGTGGGCGCTCATGACGTCCAGGAGACTTGCAGGACTCTCATGGGGCGTAAAACCCCACATAGCACTATGGCTTTTACAAAGCAGTTGTAAGGCCTCAAATCACTTATGGTTCATTAGTCTGGTGGACAAAGGTGAATCAGGTAACTGCCAAAGCCAAGCTTGAAAGCTTACAAAGGCTTGGCACAATCTTTGTAACCGGAGCATTCAGGAGCAGTCCCTCAGCGACCCTCGAGGTGGCTTTAGGACTTCTACCTCTTGATGTCCATATAAAAGCTGAAGCGCGTAAGTCAGCTTATCGGCTGATGGTTGCTGGCTTGTGGAGGAATGGCGCGTCTAACGCGAGCCATGGCGCCATCACTGAAGCTGTAAACCCAAGCGCTATTCTCGAAATGGTCTCCGACACAATGAGAACGGAGTTCGTATTCAATAAGCCATTCTCTGTTGACTTCTACTCCAGAGATGAGTGGAAATCGCAAGATAACATCCCAACAATAAGAAAGAGCTTTGTCTGGTACACGGATGGCTCGCTTATTAAGGTAGAACTGGATATGGGAGTGTGTTTAGTCAATCCCCTAGAACTGCCCTTAGCGGCAGTTTGGGTCGGAACTGCTCCATAATTTCAAGCCGAAATCTATGGTATCCTAGCCTGTGCCAACCTAGGCCTCACCAGAAGGTACCCAGGGAATGAACATCTGTATAATGTCAGACAGTCAGGCAGCTCTTAAAGCTCTTGACTCCAACAGCATTTCATCCAGGCTTGTGTGGGAGTGCTTTAACACTCTCTGCAAGCTTGGATCACGCAACTGTGTGCGTCTTGTTGGTTGGGTACCGGGCCACACAGGCATAGGTGGCAACGAATGCGCCGACAGGGCTTGCCAAAAGCGGAGCAAGCATGCCATACACCGGTCCAGAACCGAGTTGTGGTATAAGCAAGTCAGCCGCTTACCAAAGTATAAACAATATGGTCCAGGAAGACACACCGCGTGCGGTGGCAGAGTCACCAAGGACAAGCACTCGGCAAAAGACTGCTTGCCGATTCTAGCTCCGGATTCACCAGATGGCTGATGGGGCTGGGCAGGGATCGGTTAAGCAAGTGATTGCCTTGATCACTGGACACGGCCACTTCAGGAAACACCTAAACACTCTAGGTTTACGAAATGAGGCCTCGGAGTGTAGACTCTGCCAATAAGTCTGAAGAGACTGCAAAACACATAATACTGGACTGTGAGAGACTGGGAGCAAGGAGAAGGGCTCTTTTCGGTGACAAACAACCAGGCGACGAACCAGATGCTAGTATCGGGGAAAAGCTTCTTAGCCTAATTAAGGGCACGAAGATAGGCTTACCCCTCTAACATCAAAGGGGCACACAATAAGCTCAGGTTGACGTGTGAGGATCTATGAATCCACCCCAATATCCCAAAGGAAAAAAAAAAAAAAAAAAAAAAAAAAATGATATGATTTTTAAATTTCAGATGATTGCCCTGAAGTTTTCTTGTGTCATGTTAAATGGATGTTCACAATGTCTTTGTAGGGTTTTGTGTGCGTGGAATGTTACTTTTGGTGATATTTTATTATTATGTACAGTTCAGTGATTATTATTTTCGTTACAGATTGTATTTATTATTATTAATTCGTCAACTTGAAATGGTGCTCTGAAATTTTCTAGGAACAAGTTAATATCTTAACTCATACGACTTTGTACAGTGTTATGTGCGTTGAATGATACTTTTTGTGGCTTGTTATTGTTATGTAAAGTTCTGTAATTATACTTTACGTCACGATGTATATTTGTTATTATATGTTCGTTTAACTTGATATGATTGCTCTGAAGTGTTCTTTCATCAAGTTAAAACCTCAAACCCTACATCTACATATGTACAGTACATGGGCGTGAAAAGTTAATTTATGTGGAATATTAATGTTATGTACAGTTCTTGTGATAACTATTTTCGCCACGTTCGTTGAACTTACACGATTCCTCTGAAGTGTTCATGTATGTAAATACGAGATAACTAATATCTCTATACAGGTTTAGGTGCATGGAAAGTTAATTTTCCGGACTAATAATTTTATGTACAGTTTTTGATGATAATTTGCGTCACGGACTGTATTTATAAGTGTTCTTGTATAGAGTTCAATGGATAACAACTATGTCCATATACAGTTGTATGTATGTGGAATTTTACATTTGTGAAATATTAATGTTATTAGACATAATAGTTCGGTGTTAATAATTTACGTCACTGTGAGTATTTACTATAATATTTTTATTTATCGTGAGATAATTGCTTTGAAGTTTTGTTGTATCAAATTTTCAAGTATTAAGTGTTTTGCACTTTTAGTCCGATACTAACTCGTCAAACTTGTCTTAGTCCATGAATAATATTTAAATAATGTATCTGAATGGACTTTTATGCTCTTTTTGATGTGTATTGTGGTGTTGTAAAGTTGTATGTTAAAAAATTCCGCTGGTTTGTGTATTTGTTAATGTATGTTCGTTGAGCGTGAAATGATTGCTCCAAAATCGTATTGCTTATTGCTGTTTTGTGTTGTGTTTTGAAAGTTACAATACTGCAAATATGCATTATTACATTGTTGTTTAGAGTATATGAATGTTCGGAAACGGCATTTCTCGTTGCTGTTGTATATTGAGTGTTTGTTATTTTTGGACCGTTACTAGATGATAAACGATTTTATTTTATTATGTTAGGAAATGACGACCCCCATTACATTACGTTAGATCATGTATATCAAAACAGTGTATGCTAAATGAAGTTCGTATAATATTTAGTTTTTACATGTTACTATAATATAGGATACACCCACACTGTACACTCTACAACGTGTTTAAATGGTTTGCAGGCAATTTGCAGTATGCTTTATTTATTTCTTGTGAATATAATTATATAATATATTGTATTATTATGTGTAGTGTAAATGTTATAGAATTATGTTTATTGTTGTAATATATTCCTGCAATTAGTGTACGCTTATATATTGTTAATATAATTACTTGTAGATGTACAGTATAAATCTATGTGTGTAAATAGTTTTACAACTATTTATATACATAGATAGTAAAATGTATTTTAAACAGCAAAACTTATTCAAATAACTTCCTCTGACATATTTTTATTCCTCAAAAATATAAAATTAAATAAAATCTGGAATCCACACAAATTTGCAGCCATCTATTTAATTTTACAATTTAAACTGGAGGGTTCACAGAAGGGTGTCATAAACTTCTGTGGCTGATAATACTTATAATTTTTCAAATACCTTATCAACATAGATCAAGAAATGTGTCGTTAAGCCACTAGCCACCATTTTGATTTTTTTTTTGTAAAAGATTAATATCTCTAGGTACTAGTAAAGTAACAAATATAAAATTTTTACACAAGCCAGGAGCAAAAAACATTTCTTAGTTGAGAGGCATAAGCTATTTGTCGACCTCGGCTAGAACAAGCGTACCTTTAAAGTTGTCGTGCTCGCTCATGTGTGGGTTTTATTAAACAGTGTCTTTGGAATGGTCAAAGAAATACGAAATATCTGGAATCTTGTAATCTTTTAGAACTGATGCAAAAAGCTGATGTCTTACAACTTAAAAAATATTTGTTGCCCCCGGCTTGTGCAAGCATACCTCTAAAATGATTGTGCTCTCGTATGCAGTGACCGAATTCGTCGAAAAAAGTACCGTTGGAATTCTTATTCCTATTAAAAAAGTTATACGACTTGAAAGTATTTTTATAACTATGCCATTTTTTATTTTATTTTAAAAATTTTGAATGGCTCTATTTTGTTGCAATAAAGCAAAGCAATATATATCTAAATCTTTCACTTATTTAACAATAACTAAATGTAAACCATAGTATTTGTAGCTTTATTAGTTTTAGATATACAAACAAATACAAAATGGCTGCTAGCAGCTAAACGACACATTTCTCAACCTATTTTAACAGAAGTTTTTTGTGTGTACTACCGGCCATAGAAGCTTTGTGACACCACTTTGTTAACACCATGTACACAATAATATCATGGTAATTTTGTGTCATGATATTTTTATATTCTCACTTAAGTATGTATATAATACATAGTTGCAGAGGGCACCCAACGCGCGTCTCTTATACCTTTATCGTATAACAATGAGTTATACTGTAAATGGTGTACTAAACGCAATTGGGGTGTAATGCAGGCACGTGAGGTTGAAATTCCGTCAACCTCTGTAGCGGTCCCCACCCCGCATGCCGCGGATTTTTATTCTGTTCAAAATACAACTACAGACCCAAGGACCTCCTTGGATTAAACCTTAAAATGAACGCCTGAAGAAATACACGGCAAGAGACGTTGCCAACCCTCAGATGTTCATCCAGCCTTCGCAATACCCGTTTCTAGGATTGAAGGAACTTGTACAAGGTAATTAACGTATTAATAGGGATTGTTCCTGGAGAAGGTGATTTTACCTCTACAAATAATGTTTTTGAACTCAAATGACTAATATTTATCTTTTTTCTTCTAAAAAATTAATATACAAAGTGTTTTATTTATTTTCCTAACAGAAAAGTTCAACAGTATAAAAAATAGTGGAACAGTAAAAAACTAAATTGAAGCCCTCACACAAAAGATTGATATCTACCATAGAGCACTGGGAGGGGTCTAAACCTTTCCTGTGATGACCCCATGCATACAATTTGCTATTTAAATTTGTTGAAAGTTAAAAGTCATGCATGTATTATACTAAATTGTAGCGTATTCTACGACTATGTTACCATGTCATTTTATAAATTCAAGAATGTTACTGAGTTTTCTTAAGAATATGCTAAAATCAATTTATTAAATTTGTATGACCGTGTCTCTAGATTTTTTCATGGAATGTTTCCTAATTTGATTTAAAGTTTTGTTATACAACATTTTTAAATATTTTCTAGACTGTATTATAACGATATTTTTGGTAAAACCTATAGTTAACAATATATTTTCAAAATTTTTTACTAGGATAATTGCATACTCTGTGATCATCATAGGTGGCAGAAATGGTTGAAATAAGAGGTGTTGTTACTATTAATCAGACTCTACGCTTTAATATTATGAATTTAACCAAATAGAAATTTGTTGTTATGTTATATATATGGTTATGTTATCATAAAACAATGTTTATACATAACTGTTGATTACAATTAACAGGCTCTTTCAATTATTACCTTCCAACTTTAAATGGCAAGATGGTATTTTTTCTCTACATTAGAGACGATTGAGGCAAGGTCCGGAGGGATATTCATAATAAAAATAGGCCTATAATTATACCATGGATTCTACGAATCTTCACATAAAATTTAAGTACGATCGGTTTAATTTTTGGGTAAAAGGAAAACAAACAAACGAACTTTCACATTTATAATATTATTAAGATTGGCATGTTTGTGTAGCATTCAAGGTTACAGTAATGCTACAACGTTTATTTTTTCAAAAAAAAATTAAATTATTATCACAAAGTTTATGTTGTGTTTTATATTATTAGACTGGAACTCTATGATTCGAAATTTTGTTTTGTCAAGTTTATAATCCTTATCATTATGAGCAAATAGTGTTTTATATCGTGGAGTGTTACTGAGGGCTCCAATAGGGTTTGTTTAAATATCTCAACTAAATTGCAAGTACTTGCTCTACAACTACTGCATTTCACATAAAAATAATAAATTCATATCACGTTTTATGATTAATGATTTATACTGTCGGACCGTTTTTCCAATGTTACAAACGTTTGTATAGTGTGTTAATTTAAGGAATCTCCTATTCGTGTGTAAATAATCTTTGGTGTTCTCAGAGCAATATTAAATTTTCCGAATCGGAAATGTTAACAATATATGTTAATATAATATGTTAATAATTGTTTTTAAATTTACTATCACTTCCATGTTGTTTCTATTTGTGGAATAAGTAGAGTGTTATCTTATTTGTTCAAATATATGTTTTTAAATAAATTAAGCATTTACTAAGCAGTATATCCTTATATTGTTTTATTTTGTTATGTGTTAATGGTTTGCTCCAAATGTGTGCTTAAAGTCGCGTAACCGTCAGTATTGATCATTATATGTTCGCAGACTTCTTCGGAATAGTATATCTGATTCAAATAGAAAACTCCTATCGTCTTATGGTCTTATATATTTCATTTTTTATATTTATACTATTTGATAGTTACTAAATTCTACCAAATATATTGTGTATCAAATAGATTATTCTTATCATCTGTATATACATTATCTTGTTTGTTCTGGGAATGTGAGTATATGTTTCCTTCAAATTAGAAACTTCTTATCACCAAGTGACAGCCCCCAACATATCTCTTTATCTGTAAGGCCAGACCAGTAACATCGTATATGGTCACCATCAGCCAATAGTGGCGGATGCAAGAAATACAATACTGGGTGAGTGGTTTTTATTTGACCAGTAGCCAACAATAGCCTAGAAGTTACTTATTAATATCTTAGTTTGTTATTGACGAGATAATAATTATTAGACTATAATATCTAGAATTTATTTTTTTAAAGTTTAAAGTTACGTAGTAATTTGTATCATTTATTTTTTATCACTTTTTATATTTAGGTACTATGAGATTATCCGGAGGCCACCATTTTTGGAAATTCCTTGAAGTGAACCTAACAGTACATTATTAGAAATAAAAGACTTTATTTAACTTTTTGCTTACACTTCTGGGGAAAAAAGAAAAACATCCCTCGATATAGTACTTAAACTCAATCTTAGATCGGGTGAGTACTCGTAAAGGTTATTTAAGTTTGGTACTGCTAGTAACATATTATAACGCGATCTAACCCTAGTGTTGGTATTCAATTCACAATAAATTGGAAGTCGGATTTAAACGGAGAGAACACTCAGTAGCAGGTTGATTTTACTCAATGATACAGTTTTAGCATAAATATTATTACACCAATCTGTTATAAAATATCTAAATGAAATGGATGACCTAGTACAATTACGAAAAATCACGAAATCAAGAGAAACGTACTTGTTTGATGCACTTGAATGTAATGATATTAAATTATTGATGAAGAATGGATTACTTGTGCAACACATGAGGAGATAATAAATCAAGATAAAGAGCAGGTTGTAGCATGCATGTATATAACTGTTCTAGCATATATATAGAAGCGGAAATTTTATTTCACGTAAAAATAATAAATAATATGATTTCAGTATTAAAAGAATATTCATTAATCAAACTTTCAGTCGTTGCCCGATTTTGTGACGACCCTCAGGAATTCTGTGAGGTTTCACAATACACTGACCTTGGAATATTTTAAAGGCATGGATTATTTTCCTTATTAGGAAAAACTTTCTATTTGTTATCGGAACATACAAGTATGTTTGCATATAATTTACGAACTCAGCGATACTCCTTAAGTTTTAAACTTATATCCAAGTATTGTCTGTTTTACTCAGCACTGGTTGAGTAAATCTTGTAAAGAATTACCTAAATAAGTTTTTAGGCTATGGGCTAGGGACAGTTCGTGTATACTGGTTAGGCGTGGTGTGCAATATAGGCTGGAATCTCGTCTATGTGACCTTATTGTTTCACTAAAAACTAAAGCATAGGAAAAGCAACTAGTTATAAAAAACATAACAAATAATGTTACTGCTTTTGAGAAGGTAGAAGAGATCATTCTTTGAATCATATGATAATCTGGGTAGAAAAATATTAGTTCGTTCAAATCTTATCACTATAAACCTTACTGTAACTTAAACTGATCTAAAAACCTAGGCGTTCAGGGCGTTAATGTACTTAATATATATTACGAATGGAGTTATGTAATAAGTAATTTAATTTCCTGAAGAATAGTAACAGTGTAGTAGCACCGTGATAATTATAATGCTATGGACAGTTTACACCAGGCAATTTCTATTTATTACGTCCCTGAATGAAATTGATCACTGATATTTTGCCACCTTTAGTGTTACAGCCCTTGTCAAATTACACGTAAAAATAATGCCAAAGAATTTTTAAAATCCGTATTGTTCTTTAGACATAACATTCAAGAGGTCATTGTCACATCGGTGTGTGTGTGCCTCATAGTAATATAAAAACTTCCCTGACACTCTTATAATCCCTGATATTTAACAAGCTACTAAAGTTTAATAAGTATCCATAATATGTATACACATAAGTTATTTACTGTAAACAACTTCCAATAAATATATCTCAAACAGGAATTATTTTAATATTACTTTACATAAATATAACATTTAATTATGTAAATATGGCACATTCACGTCTTAGTTTTAATAATATAATTGTTAATTATGCTACAGATTTTCATTTGCATGTAGTAAGTAAAAGTTATCAACAAAATTTGTTTGAAAAATCATGAAGCATTGGAAAAAGTTTAATGTAATATCACTAATAAGTTAATACACTTTTTCTAATAATAATTTTATTCTTATAATGCTTTCACAATAAATAATTCCATTATCAGGCAACTTCTCAAACGAATAAAAATACAAACAACTAATAATGTTCATTTGTGAAGTTGTCTGATGATGGAATATTTGATACTAAAAGTCCTCGAAAAAATAACAATTAATATTGGAGTATGTGTATTCATTTACTACTAATATTAAAATAATGTTTCTATATTATTAGACGTACCGATAAAATACTGACAGACTCATTTTATTTACATGGAAATTCATAAACGTGATTTTCGTTTTAAATAATTACATTTGATTAAAAAACATAAAAATGAAAAGTGGAATACTTTTATTCAAGTGTATTACATTTTAAATATAAGAACATAAAGAACTTTGAATGCATGATAATGATCATTCTAAAGGGTCTATAAGCCAGCACTGTTGTCAGCCCTGTAAACGCACAATGATCTGTAGATTAACAGTACGGGCAATACAATGAAACTTTAAAGTTCAGTTTATTCAGTTGAGTTCTCGAGAAGTCAGGCAATTGGTTGTTACAGTTGTAGTTATTGCAATTTTTTAAGACATTAAGTTTGTCAGAACAACCTTACTCCGTGCAAACTTACTTTGAACTTTGAAATTAATGGAAATTAGCCAATGTCGCATTGGGCTTGGATTCACTGAATCAGCTTACGGTTTTATATTGAAGTTTTCTGAACAATTTTACTTGATACTAAGCAGTCTTATTCTGAACACTAATGCCTAACCTAACTAGAGATTATTGTAAATTAGACGCGTAAAAATTGCACATTATGCAATAAGTATGGTATTGTGTTCATGCTGAGGAAGGATCTCACGATAATTGAGATTTATTTCAAAGTGGTGTGACGTATATTTCCCAGGAGAATGTTTAAAACATGAGTGATTTTCGATAGACTACATCTATTTCAGGAACCGTAAAAGTATCCATATAAATTTTCAGTACAATTGGTTGAGTATTTTTTGCGTGAAAACAAAACAAACAAATGAAATTTCGCATTTATAATATTATATTATTAGGATTTAAAACAACTATTTTTATCACCTTAACTTTTAAAATTTAGACATGGATTACTAAAAAATTTCAAAATCATAAATTTGTGACAGGAGAAGTTGACAGCCTTAACAGCCTTTATGTACTTGATTCCATCTCTATAGTAAAATTGCTGCGTGTATGTAGAGGTCTGTGTTTAAATTTACCAGGTCCAAAAATTTTCCATAAACATTTAAATTTAAGTACTACTACCCTTTGTGTAGGATTCTGTCTTTAGGCTTAAACGGAAATATAGTTTAACAAAATTCTAAGTTATTGTATTATTTCACTTGTTTTGAAAAATCAAAGTCAAAATTTAAAAAGAATATATACTGGTGAATACTGGAATCATCACATACTATAATTTTTGAAATACCTTCACAATGCATCTTTCTTTACGTGGGAAAGAACTGTAACTATATTTACACATTTTTATTTTGTAAATCTGATAAGGTTTGTAGGGCGGATGTTATTATGGATATTTTTCTTAATTTTTAAACGGTTTAAAAACCTTATGCCATTACAACCAAATGTTAAAATATTAAATACTATCTGTTACTTCAAAAAAATATCTACTGCTAAGGTATTACAGACTAAGACGATCAGCTTGGCACTTTTCTATAGGAATGTTAGCTCTCAATCTTTGAACCTTTGGCAACGGAAAATGTGTCTCTTACCAAACTAGTTACTTCAATTCTTATTGAACATTTACATGGTGTGTATATATTTAAAGCATAGCAATTAATTTACCTTTATCTAGGATCAGTTGTTTGACAGATACTATACATTAAATCAAGTAAATAGTTACGGTTTTGAAATCCTATCATAACATCCTTTCTGAACTAACTGCGCTGACATATTCATAGGACAATTCTGAGAGGACGTAATGTTACACTTGCAATAATTCTTAACTTAAACAACTCATGTGTTTCTATGCTAAGTCTGGCTCATTAACCTCGTCATTACCCTGAAAATGATATAATTAGCTTTGACTTAGGAATGTAATTAATCCCATGTCCTCCGTCCCAATCCGGTAGATAGTGAGGATATAATTTAATGTAACGTTCCACGAGATTGATGGCATAGTTAAGTTGATTTTTTATACAAATCTTTTAAAATGTATGCACAATATGAATGAGAGCTAAAGAGTTATTCTGCATTTAATTTTGAATCATTAACGAGATGTATCGTTTATCTCATGTACTATTGCTAAATGCACTATTTTGAAGAGAAAGTATAATAATGCGTAATGTGAAACAATTTAATTTGTAGCCTTTCATTAAGTAATTAACATACCCAACGATTTTATATAGGCCTTAGATTGTGTTTGGAATCTAGGAAATGGAAATAGAAATCTTTCATACATATCTGTGTATTACTAAAAACACATATAATCAAATAATAAACCATACATGATTACATGGTAGTTGAGGATAACTCAGTTATTTTGTAAATTGATACATATTTATAACTACGGGCAGAGCAAGTTAAACACAGCGAGGCCAATGAAAGAACGCGTGTGACATTATCAGAGTCCTTCCCTGAGGCGCGGCTCCTGCATATAGCTACAGAACACTATTGAAATTTATGGCAAAGGACCTATTTTTTTACTTCAGGTATTTATAAAGAAACCCCAACATTTTCCGCAGTACGTAAATTGAATCACGTTTATCAATAGTGTAGTTAATAAACTATGAAAAATCAGTGATCAGGATATTTAATTTGCTCACAACTCATGAATAGCGGTTTTTTATCATGAAAAAATAAGATGTTAACGTTCTCAAGTACTAGAGTTATTTTAAGATACAGCAGGCGACATTTTAATCGATTTGGATCTACCGCTCAACTCATTATCCATTTTCGTTTCAGGAAGTGAGTTACTAATATATTTTTCATATATTTCAACAGCACTCAGCCCAGTAACCATGAACAAATTATTAGAAGTTTATATTTTTACTTTCAATTAGTTTTGACACTTTTTTGTGAATTTAGTGAAACAAAATAATGGCTATAAATAATAATAGGCTCATTATAAAATTATATAGTCTATAGATTTTACAACGATAATTTTCCGTTCAACCTAACCTCTTATTATCCGACCAAGCTTCGGTCCCATGGGTGGCAGCTTAGAGAGCATATACTATGGATGTCTTTTAGCAGTGTACCAATAGTAACTGAAGATTCCGTTTTATTTTAAATATTACATAAATTATAAGTACACTACACACATGTGTTTGTGAATGTTGAGTTTAACTATAGTTCATCTTCCTGTTAGTTGCAGTACCTCATATCCGAGATAAAACATGTCGGTGATGAATAAGCTGTAAACGAACTCTATATATCCGAGACACCTGGACTCCTCCAGATTCCAGGAATCAAGTCTGTGATACCATCAGATTTCAGACACCAACTAAGAAGAAGCTAAATAATAGATAAGATCGACATTCGTATTGAATCAACCCTTCCAACCATAGTTGCGGGCGTTTTTAATAAACGACCATATACCAATAGTTCTGGTATGCATTATAATATTCCTTCATAGTTAATGTAAAATTGAATAAATAAAATAACAATTAATTTTTAAGCTTAAATTAAAACAGCTTTAAGAATAAAAAATGTCACGTTCAAATGTAACAGTCTGTAGTTATATGAAACTGGCGTTGAATGATAAATATAATATCTGGTTTAACTTTGTTTTAATAGACTTTTAACTTTGTTTTGACCATTACTATATTGGACCAACTTTACAGTGCCGATATGCATATTTTCAAAGAATGTGAATCGAGAATGTAAATCAGCACAGTGACCCGGAATGGTAGGTAAGGTTGCCTCCTTAGAGAATACTTTTAATGCAACAATATTAAAGTTTGAATATCACAAAAACTAAGTCATAAGATTTAAAATAGTACACTATATTTATAATTTTGATACACTTAGTAAAGAAAATTTACTTTAAATATACCCACCAAAACAACATTAATCGTAATTGTGGTGAAACACAGGTGCTCACAAAAAAAGGTGTAAGGAATCTACTCTAGGGCACTGCACATTGGTCTTAAATAAATATTGTAAATACAGATTTTAAAAAGATAGTTAACCACTAAGTTTTAGAAGATATTTTATCATGGAATTTGTTTCAAAATTGTATTTATGTTGTTAGTGCTAGTAGAAACTCTTTAGTTGTCTCGGGCTCCAAATATACAATACACTACTATATAATCTTAAATACTACATTAAATAATAAAAAATGGTCTAAATATGAGAATATTGATTCCATTACATTAATCAGTTCTCTTAGAAGCGTTATGCAACATAGGAAAATGCACATAACATTCATTATATGTTGTAATTTATATGAAAGCACAGTATAACGGCTAGTAATACGTAGGTAACACGAAGAAAATAAATATTTCCATCCGCCTACTAAGTGATAGTCATCAAAGAAGTTCGGAAAAATTCTTGTTAAAACTTGTTTTTAAGGATGTAGCTATGAAGGTTCTGGCAAAATTATATTCTACATATTGAATCTATCTTAGGCATAGGTATTTTACAAACAGTTAGACTACATGCACTACGATATCATATGTGAAAGTGGCACGTCACTGTACTCAATTTGTGTACAGTTCTATTTATCACAATTGCCAATAAGACAAACGTAAATATGTGTACTCACCACCTACAAACTTAATGTTGGTAATATTAAAAGGAAACTTCATGTAAAATATGTAGTCTATAGGACAGTTCGTTCTCGAGATATCGTGCGGACAGACTGACAGGCAGAACGAACAGAAATGACATTTTGCCAGCATCTCGATTAATGGCACTCAATTAAGCATCTTCATTAAAGCTCAGAAAATAATGACAGCATGTGAAAGTGCCTAAGTATATCGTCAATATACTAAACGTTTTAAACCCGAAGTCCTCCCTTGTACACAATGGTTTGTATGTTCCAGTATAATGAGTTCTAAAATTTACATTAAATGTATTATACATAGTAGCATTAATTGCATAGTGAATCATGATCAACGTAAATTACAAATTTATTACGTCTAATTACAGATATTTATAATACAAACTTTGTCTAAATATCCATTACAGGTAGACAGATATATATATATATATATATATATATATATATATATATATATATATGTGTATAAACATTTCTCAAATGAATAGAAATTATGTAAGAACCTACAATGGTTAACTGACATAATTTATTTCAATTATAAGTAACAATGGAGATGTGATAAATTAGACCACCTGGTATGAATAGTTAATGTCACTTATTTTAACTTTACTGGAAAGCTTGCCAACAAAATAAATGAAGAGATGTCTAAATGTGTAAAGCCTAAATTGTTTTCTCTCTTCCTCCCTCGGTACAATTTGGAGAATTTTACAGCCAGACATCTTTCCTTTTCACAATATGTTTCCTTTCTTCAGGCGTTTTCTTTCCCTGGTACTGTTGAACCTACCCCTAAACATCCTGTTATATAATACTTTAGCATTAGGAATTACTCTTACTATGCATTTATTCCCGTTTTATTGTTCTAGTTTGGCATCACCGATATTTCACAAAGAACAATTGTTATACGGTATACTAATAGTTCTTTACAGCTAATCACTTGGAATCGATTCTGTAATGAATCATGTTGTGTAGTATTTTTTTCTAAACATTACGCAATTGTTCCTACTTTCATATTTCTTGAAAGACATTTTTCTGTGAATAGTACGAATAGGAAGTCTTAGCTCTGATGAGTGCTTGATAACACAGTCGAACTTATGGCAACTGTTCAATATGATAGGTCTATTTAGTATGATGTATACAGTTCCTCAATATTGAACCGAATCAACCGAGTATCGAGGTATACGACGGGATGTAAAGAGACAGCACACGGACTGACATACAAACAAACTGACTGTCATTTGATTTTCTGCCCTCTAAATCGACAGCGTACTTCCGTCAACCAAGAGTCTATATCTATAGCCTGGTCTAAGCATCTTTGTCTATTCAATCAAGAGTTATCGTATGTATGGACAAACAGAAGAATATACTTACATACAGATAGTTAATGGTATTATGTGAAGAAGGCCTTGACGAATCCTTAACAACACACTACCGTATTATACTGCTATTAGGATCCTAATGTATTCTACTAATTCGCTGAGTTTTATTGAAGTCTGTACCGATTGTATTAAATTGTAATTCTGGGGTAACTGGATTACCGGTGGAAGGAGTAGGCCCAGAAGAAAGATAAGGACTGGAATGTACAAAAGAGGCTGCTATCAGCGAGGCGCGCATCGCAGATGGCAGTGCTTGATAACGAAATTGAGAGGTGGGGTGAGGTAGACGTGCCGTACCTCCCGTCTCAGTTGATGGGAAGTTATTGTAACGAGTAGACTTTGAAAGTGCCTAGAGTTAATCTTTTGCTCATCGTCATCGAACCTGCGGATGCTTTCAGCAATAATTTTTAATTCTCTAACACTGAAGAAATTTTTAAATCTCTAACACTGAAGAAATGTTTAATTCTCTAACACTGAAGAATTTTTATAATAAAAATTTCTAACACTGAAAAGTAGTAATATTTAAAGTAAAGTAAAGAAAATTAGTTACAAAATAAAATAGAATTTTGAAGATAAATTCAAGTGAAGAATTGCCAGATCAGATTAGAGTGTGAAAGTTTTGAATTTTGAAAATTGAATAAAAGACAAGCTGTAAGAACTTTGTACAGTTTTGAGTGACGAATAAATTATAAGTTTGAATTTAAAGTTATCAAGAGGTTATTATTTTAATTTTAAATCCAGTAATTATTTTCAAGAAGAGGTTTTATTTTAGTTTAAACCTTATTTATTTATGAAGATTTTCTTTTATTTTTTGAAGCTTCACAAAAGTTTAAATTTAGAAGCTAACCCCTAATGTGCCAGTAAAACGGTACAAAGTCTATCATTAGAAATGCTTTAAAAATTAGTATATGTCCATTTTTCGGTCTCTGTCCTTTTAGTATATCTAAAACGAACTAACCTATGGATTTAAAAGTTTAATGAAGCTTCATTTATGTAAATGTTACGATAACTTACATAAGGATCTTTTGTTTTTGTGATACACCTGAAGTTTGATATTTGAAAATTACTATTAAACTTAACTTAATGAACACAAATCTGAAAGTATCACGTGTCCAAATATATCAAGAAAGATTGTATTGGTAGAGTTTAAATTTTAGATCGTATTACAAGAAAGAGTTCTATGAGGGGCATATACAACTATGAAATTTAGTCGAGCGTCAGTTGTGTGTCAATATCTTTTCTGTATGGTTGTCTGTATGTCTATCTTTCCGCAGAAAATCTGAGAAGTAAAATAAGCTATATATTTGAAATTTTTCATACAGCAAAGTGGATATTTAAATCAGATCTCTTCAAAAAATTAATCTAATTTAAGGAGAGAATACATATACAGTTCATCGTTAGATAGAGTCTTCATTTAGTGTGATTCTAAAATATATAATACTATACTGCTGCATACTACCTTATGACGGTTCATGTTATCTAAATATATACTGAGTGGTGTAGCTGTTTTTTTTTTTAACAGGAAGCTCTTTTGAAACTTTACGTGGCCAAGAAACATTAATGGATACATATATATATATATATATCATTAAGTTGCCTGATTATTTATTATTGCCATTTCCATCTTCCAGTTTTATCGTATGACGGCCCAAACAGAAATTAGTCTGAATGAGACCCTCATCAAGTGCAAGGATCGCTCCTACCTGGACAATTGTCTTAAGAAGTTGCCTCCAATACTCGAAAACTACGATGTGAAAGGAATTCCTAGCTCTAAACATGACGTTGATGCATCTTGCAGGTATAACGTATTACAACATATTCTTATCATAAAATAGGTACATTTTTTGTTTTTAATACTTGGAAGAATATTTTAACAGCAAAGGTAAATAAAAATCTTAAATTACCATATTACTCAAACAGAAAATGAATATTTTCAAAATAAGGCATTTATTTTTCTATGAAGGTATTTTATATAGATATTTGTTATAAATGCAAATCTCATACAAAATATGCCTTTTGTGGATTTGAAATACATCCGATTACGGAAAAGCCTTGCAAATTTCTAATTTTCATGCTATAAAGATATCATTGTTTAATTTTTAAAAGCTGAAAACACACGTGTTGCTCTAGTGGTTATTCCAATCATAGTTAAAATAAATTTCTTTATGATCGTTTACACTCGCGTATCATAGGCTATATTTTGAAATACAAAGTAGCTTAGCTTCCTTTTTTTATTATAAATCTTTATCTTAAATTAATTCGACCCATGCGCTGATCAGCCGGTCATTTCCCGCGCTATCAGGCCCAGGTACGTCGTTCTAATCGGATTTCTTCGGTTGTTTATTATAGGTGTGTCCGATTCGGTTGTTCATATAGTTTACGAAAATGTTCCGGCATTCACGTTTCACATATATGTCTCTTAAATATACCCTATTATTTTCCTAGCACATGGTGCTAACGTCTCATGCCACTTGGTATTACTTAGATGTTCATCACAGTCTACACGAGACAGTCTGTGGCATCGTAAGGTTTAACAGCACATGTCATAGTAAAAGTTAGTTAGTTAACTGTTGTTGTTTAATGATTGTATTGAGTTTTATTTATTTTTTTTTTTCAAGTCGAATATGTTGATCTCTTAGTTAATATTTATAATTATATTTTGTTTTTGTGTTTCATTTTCAATAACACATGATAACATGTTTATAAACTATTTATTATTTCACATGTTACTATCAGATTTGAATCATCACATTAATTAAAATATATTGTACTCAGAGATTGATAGTTGTTTGAATGTTTTTATATTTCAAATCAGGTAAGAGTAATTTTATCGGAGCTTGAAAGAAGCCAGACTATTGGAAATATTGGTAGAAATATACGTTGCATTTATCTGTTGAAACAGACCATAGAGAACATGTATTAATTTATTCTATTTCGAACTATCCTTTCATACGCTAAACCAATATATTTTGTTACCAATTGTTTTAGTTCATTTACAACTACTACATATTTTAGTGTATTGGAATTACAGATAAATTCTGAATAATAATTCATATTTTTACTGCCATGTGATATTATATGCACATTAAATTACACTACTTACACTAATATTATAAACATTAATGAGAAATTTTTTATGGTATAGATGGTTTTGCTTACACATTTTTTAGTGCATTCAAAGTAGAAATGGGTTGCATGGATGAGTTCGCCAAGAAATGGCTCTCCCTACCAGGACAGACAGATGCTGGAGGCTCATGTCGCCGGCGCCAGACACACGTTCAAGTTCCTCTGCGACGATCCTGTTAGGTTAGGATCATAAAATAATCACAAATAAAAACTAAATAACGAATTTTAAAAACAAATCCCATTAAATCATATTTTTAAATATATAATGTATTTTTATTTAATACAAAATATTGTAATGTGATAGTCAAATACGCACAATTATATTATATTATGTGCATGTAAATTAATTGTCACCACATGCAACTTAAGTAACTAATACGGCATGTATCATTATTATTGCAAAGTCTTTAGTCAATATCAGCGTCATTTTTACCTGTAATGATGAAATATTATATAAGAATAATTATTGAATAAATATGAATAGAATGACTGACAGTTTTTTTTTATTTATTTATTTATTTTTTTTTTTTTTTGGAAATTAGTTATATTTCCAAAATATGTTGCTGCTTCAGACACATCAGAAACCGTTTAGCTGAAAAAGTACGCGGTGATTCTGATGTGCTTTGATTTTTGAACTTTTATGTGTATTGTAAAAAATAACATTTTTTGGTATAAAAGGTCGTAATTGTATAAACGTAAATGTGGCCTTAAATAAAAATATGGGGTTAATGTGTGTGCATTGGTTGAAATTTGAATATTATACATCTTGGAAATCCTCTTCTTCTAAGTCTTAGGCAAATTCTTTCGTTAGATTTCAAGATACATTTCGCAATTAACCCGTTTTAGATCATAGGTCTTTTGTTGTTTACTGTTGGTGTTTTTTTTCACAGTTTCCAACGAAATCTATGTTCAATCAATACATATTTCTTCTTTTGATAATTTACCATAATTGATTTATTTATCAAAGTTATATCATTATTTTTGTTAATTAAACATGGACGAGTCAATTCTTTGAAAATTATTTATGAAATCTTAATAAATTTCACTATTGCACAGGTAAAGTACTTTAGAGAACACAATATTTACCAGTTACAAACTTTGGTGTAAATTTTAATTTAGTATAAGATTTTTATAAAACGTAGAGAACATGATCAATCCTAAATAAAATGATATATAAGATAGACATAGTTTCTTAACAATATGTTGTTCTTATTGTGTGTCAGCCTCCCGTACCAATTTAAAATAAAAAGTTTCTTCTTGTCTTTAAGTGTAAAAATTGTGTATTAAAAAGGACGAACAGGTAAAAAACAATGAGGTAAGGGTTGTCTGTTTATGCACTAACGCCTTCACAACCTAACGTAACTTTGGTCAGTTGTAATTCAGTAATTCTAAGTGTTTATAATAAAAGCAGAAATATTATCTTTCCATCCGTGAAAATTTTAGCCACATAATTTATACAGAGGTTTATTTCAACACAAAAGTTTACAGTTATCTTTCCATCCGTCAAAATTTTAGCCACATAATTAAATACAGAGGTTTATTTAAACACAAGTTTACAGTTATCTTTCCATCCGTGAAAATTTTAGCCACATAATTTATACAGAGGTTTATTTAAATACAAAAGTTTACAGTTATAAAAAGTTTAATGTTAACTACACTTTGTATTCCAATATAAAAAGCAATAACGTTATAACGTAAGTTTTTACTAAATAAAGCTACTTAACTCAAACTTTCTTTTATCTATCTACATTTAAAATTTTGCATTACATAGTTAGCATAAAAATGTAAGTATGCAAAATGCCATGTGATTTTTGTCTTTTAAATTGATAGGATATACACAAATAATGTAAAACTAAGATTCCATTTTCTCAAAATGCTTTTTTTTAATGTTAAAAGTTTTAAGGGTCTTTAAACCTATTATGTAATAACATGATGTAATACTACCTACATATTATTAATAACTCATAATGAAAGATATGAGACGTAAGGTTTTAGTGTAAGCAAAGAAGATCAATAAGGTAAGCAAAGAATTAATTAGATAGGGCCAAGTGTTGTTCATGTATTTAGAAAATTAAAAAGGTAACGAAATGGGTTTTTTTAGCTAGAGCACATAGTTTTACAATTCTATCTTAAAGAAGAAGAAGACAGATACACGGTGAAAAAAGTAAATTTAAATAGATTCAACAAAATATTTAATTTATTAGTAGTGTAAACATACATCACGGTTTACAGCTTCGATATACCTGCGCTATCTCAATTATGCTCAGAAAACTCTATTATGCTTTTAGTTATAGTCTATCTACTACCAAAAGTACTAATCTTTCTGCATCTAACTGATAACTTAGAGAAATCATTATAATCGGAAAGTATACCAGTAATATACAGCGGCTGAATACACAGCCAGTATTCCTTGTATACACTAATCTACCTGTACTGCGTGTTATTCTTAAACAAACCTGGTACTGAGGTAAGAGGTCAAGCACAGCTTAGGCAGATTACATTCTACTCGATACAAATTCGGTTTGCTAAGAACTAGTGATTGGCCTATCCCCAAACGCTTACATGTTCATCCTAATTTAAAAAATGATCAAAGAAGAAAATAACGCCTCTTCCACTGCAAATACCCTGGTTCTCTTAATGGACAACTACATCTCCTCTCTTGTCTAGCTGGCAGGAAGCATGTCGTGTATCAGACACAGGATAATACAACCTGATCCACTGACAATCTTCTTGGTGAAGGCAGATGGTGCACTCAAGAGAACTGTAAACAAAAGTGTTAGTTGCTCATTGAATGGACTGTAAGTACGGTGGAACCAGCAGTGAATTTTGAACTATTTGTTTTAAAAATAGAACATTTCAGAATGGGCGTTATGTTTCGTTCAATTACGTACATTTTTCAATAATGATATGCCAGCCAGTAGGTGTAACAACAAGATCTCCATAAAAGAGGTGGCTTGACCGTGACGGCTATATTTGGGTATTGTAATAAATATATTACATATCATAAGATGGAAAAATGGTCAATATTAGTTAGAAAATTTATTTATACAAAATAAAACACATCAAAAGACAAATTTCCGTTGAGTACTAACAATTTTCTTGTAAATAAGAATTTTAAATTTTTAAAGTATATGGATGTGAACTTCTGATGAAAAATAAAGTTTGGGTCTCACCAAAAATGTATAGCCTACTATTCTACACAGAAATTTAATCAAAAGAGTAAATACTGACTCGATGGCTTCTGCTGTCTAATGCAAGTTGAACTTTAGGTGTTTAAGCACTGTTTTAAGCAGAATAAAACATATTTTTGTGTTATTGCCCAAATTAAGTCTATTCGTTGGCCGAGTCAATTGGAATAAAAGGAAGAGGTGACAGGCACCAAAAGCGGTAGTTGTCGACAACGCCTTCTTGTAGTCTTCTTATTTTCTAAACATTCATTAATTAATTTTATTGGTTGAAGCAAATTTTGATACTATATTATTAAAAAGATACCAATAGGTTATACGAGTATCGTATTAAGATACAAATATAAAAATATTTCTCTGAAATGTTTTAAAAATTGTAGCAGTAAATGAACATAGGTTTAAATAATTATAATATTTAAATTTAAGCTGATAATAATTAAGAATGTCGTGATGAGGTGGAATAGAACAAATGTAATTTAACATAACGACACAATTCACAAACTATAAAATCTGATCGATAAAATGAAATTATCTAAAATTTGTTTACACCGTTATATTTTTAAGTGATTATGGTGTACATATTAATGATAAAAGATGTATGAATGGTTGATTAAATTGCACATTTTTCACAAAGTTAGATTTTATTTTAATATACACGTGTCGTCCCAAATATCTTTAAAGATATATGTGAATATAATCTAGCTTTACAGTTATAATTAATAAAAATTTTAAAAGTAATGATACTTATAAAAAGTAGGGTAATAAATACTTGTTTACAAATTATTTATCGAAATAAAAACCCATTTATAAGTTTCATTTACAAAATTTTAGAAGAAACGACATAGACACTGTTTAATGAGAATAAATGAGAATGCATTGCAATTAATTTATAATCACCTAAAGGTGTTTAGAATTATATTCCTCAGTCTTTCAACAAGAAGTTTTTTGCATTAGGTTTTAAAACATTTTAGTACTAATACAAAAATGTTGTATATTGTAGGATACCTGCAATACACATCATGTTACAAGGCTATCAGTAAGGACTGGGACAACTGTGCTAACCGGTTTGTTAGTCTGGTCAGAGAGGAGGTCAGCCGCAAAAACTACACTATGGAGTCCAGATTACTCGACTTTGCCAGTGGTGGTTCCCTAATCTAGTGTATTGTATTATGTTGAACCCATGATTACAATAGATCGTATTCATGAATTATGGACCTAAACCCTAATTTCAATGTCCAAGTTGACTTATAAATTCCAGAAAACTATAAATTATTTGTAATACAGTGAACACGAGCTCAAAAACACGCCTAATCGAGTTTGGATGTACAACAGAAAATGTAAAATAACATCTAATTCCATTCTATTGAATTAGAAAATACGAGTGAAATACACAGTTTTTAGGCTTTTGTATTCTTACCACTTATTATATTTAGATAATTGATTAGGAAGAAGAATACTGTTTTAAATAATAAAACGTTTATTGATTATATTTGACTAAGTAGTTGCAATTAAAGAATCCTAAATATTTTAAATAGAAATATATTTATTACGTGTAATAAACTACATTTCAGTAGCACACAATACAAGCCAAACAAACCACAATAGAACTGCACGTATGATGGATGTTAAACTAACTCTGCTTTTCTTACTAAACAAACCACAAGTCAAACAAACTTAGCAACAGAGCGGAACATATACTATGACATATATAATACCTCTACTTTTTGTTTTTAAATTACTCTGCAATTATAAGTTTTATTTTTTGAATGATTACGAAATGTATACTGAATTTAACGCAGTTTGCGCACTTGAAGCGAGAAACTTCTTATTTACTATTTTTTTATTTTAAGGCAATTTCCTTTTACATAGTCTGGAGGTTCCTTGATCAGCTTAGAATAGATGTACGAAAGAATCTTTCTCTTATCCCTCTATGCTCATCATACTGTAGTATAATTCTTATTTCTTAGTTTGACGCGGCTGTTATCATTATTAGCATCTAAGTTTTAAGGTTCTTGCCGAGCCGAAATATTGCTCACGCAATTACATTTTTGAAGAATTGCAGCTTTGCTGTGGAGATCCGTGTTAAATATGTAGAAGTCTGCATGCGTACGACATATCAGAGGAAAATATGGAAGTATATGTACCATATTTTACAGGATGTTAATTAGTACACAACGCTGCAAATTGGGCTTCAAAAGGTTTATCTATCCTACAATTACGCAATCAAAAGTTTTAAATGTCATGAGTCAGTAATAGTATCGGTCAAATATAATCGTACAAGAAAAAAGCTTGGAATTAATGTAAATAAACATTCATTATATTTCAAATACCACAAAAGTTACCGAAGAAAATATAATATTCAGATGTAACTGAAAACAATAAAAGCATTAAAACAATACTTAATTTAGTGTACTCTGAATTGAATTAATAACGTTTTAAAACATATTGTTTATATGGATAAACAAAAATATTATTATGACACGAGATGCATTGTATTACAGTAATCCGATGTTTACATAATTTCAATCATAAGAGTTGATTGCACTTGAGTGTTTTCCTACAGACCGGTCACGTGACTCATTTAGAGTAAGTGTTTCCAGGTTCCACAATGAAATTCAATTGACTGTGGTATGTTCTCTGGTTGCTTTGGAAATACTGCTGATTGATAACGCGTAGATTTTATTACTACGTATTATATTGACTATATAAAAATGTGGTAATTAATACAATGAAATCTTAGTAGTATAAGGTAAAATTCAAAATAGTAACGTTTAGACTTTTGTAATTAAGAAATAAATGTCAAAGTCATAATTTAATATATTATTAACACTAATTATAGTTAAATTTTGAGTTCAGCTCCGGTTAACCTTCTTTCACTGCAGCGTTTAGCAACTGAGGCTGTTTCAAACTTGATTTGATGCTTAAAAATACACAGAAATCGGATTTCATTACTGGCAACTTGTGGGAGAGGCTTCTCTAAACGCTCTACCAATGAAGCCATGTTTAGTTCTTTATATCTAAAAAAATTCAGATATATTTCTGCTTTTAAAAACATCTCATCTAATCTAGCAACCTTGCATTAACGTTAAATATTTTTAAACAGTAGTGTTAAGTAAATAATATATGGGAATAGAATATATTATCATCAATCTCACCTCGAAGGCTCCGTAAGAGTTGTTAACATTAAAAATCATGGACGATTGTTACATATGCTGGAGAAAAAAACTAGGTACAGAAAAATATATTTAAGAACTGAAAAAAGCTCTTTAGTTATCCATATTTAAACATACTCTGACATTCATGAGCATGAGCATTTATACTCCTACTTTGTTCCTTTCAAAATATATCTGGAATAAATTAAGGAGCTAATGAGGTAATGAGAAATATTTTATTCTGTTTAAGCTGAAGTACCCAAATGCACTAGAATATTCATTATACATTTTGTGAATAAATTAAATTTTATTTCATTCCAAAATAAGTATGACTTGATACAGCCGTTTGATACAATAATTAATTATACATTCTTTGTACAACAGTTTTATAACAAGGATATCAGCAAAGAAGGAAAGTAGCCTTACAATTAGATCAAATTAAAGAGAATCTAAATTACTTTCTTAATATAACGTAATACATTGACCGTCCTTCCTAAGCCTTATTGAGATTAAAAAACAATACAATGAGAAACTTTGTTCACGATTTAATAGAAAATCTATGAATGTAATTATACTTATGAACAATATTTCATGTTTAAATATAAAACTTATAAATAATAATATATGTAAAAAATTTTAATTTTATAACTTATAGCCAACAACAAATTATACCAATGTCAATAATAACAACTGTTAAGATAAATGTTATTTGTTTGGGTGCATAGCATACAAATTAGTTGAGGCAATTTGCATTTAAACATTATTTTAACCAGCATAAAACTATTAAAATTATAAGTTATAAAATTAATATGTTAATCTAAAATTAAAGATGGGTGGTAGAAAGTAGTCATATATTTGGAGAAGCATTTATTTTCTCTGGACGCTTTGATAATTGGTTACTAATACTAAGCAATTTATTTTAAGAGGAAAGCACTGTAAGTCATTCTTTTATATTTCACCCTGAGAAGCTTTCTACTACAACACTGTAACTGTTCTATACTGTTCCTTACGTTTGGAATGACAATTCATAATTATAAGTTTATCGAAATTATTAGAATACATATACTACTATCTTTTTTTTTAATTCCCCAGGAGGGTTCACTTCTGTCTTTTTTATACCTTTCAGTTAAATCTACACTAGGTACAACAAAAACCAACGCAAAATTAAAAAACTGGGCAGCTTAATGAATGTACAGGAGCATCATATAACTGATCGCAAATGTTGAGATTCTTGGGTGCTAGGGTAAGCCTGCAGGTAAAGTCTACTGCGGGATATGACTGTGTGGGCTCCCCAAGACATGTTAAGGGCTGTTGCTAGTCTAAAATTAAGGGCATAAGTGTTCACAATGGCATTAATCTGCGAATTCTTGGAGTTATGAAACGCATCAACGAGACCCTATAAGTTTTAGATATGTATAATTATTTTAAAGACCATAACTTAACTCACAGATGCTAGAGAATATAACTTTATTTATACATATTAATCTGTTAAGTTACATTTATTTACGAAGCAATGTGAAATATATCTTGTAACAGTCAGATAGGCCAGAAAGTAAAGCTTTTAAAATAAACATCCACAGAAACTTGGGAAATATTTCTATCTGTGTCAGCATTTCACCAAGAAGCCTTTGAAGTATGACAAAGAGCATCAAGATATTATATTTTTCCTATTTTTACAGTTATAGGTGTAATCAGCATTTACCTCAGGTACGTCAAGAAGAATTTTCATTAAATTAATGCCTCGCTAAGAATTGGTACGTTCTTCTATAAAATAACAACCTAATAACTAACTAATTGCTACGTTCTAGCCTTTGATCATTTTCATCTGTATTCCCAATTATGGAAGATTGTACATAACATTAGTCACTAGAAAGTAAAAAATCATAAAATGATTAAACAATAATAAACTTAAAATTTAAAAACCAATTTGACGTACAATTAAGAGATTTAGAAAGTTTGAAATATTGCTAAATAAATAAGTGATGATATTTTATCATTATAATTTTTTTTTTCATCGATACGAATTCACCTTAAAAATTGACAAAATGAACATTAACAACACTTTGACAGTTCAATCTTTTGCCCACTTTATCTGTAATATTCGCATCAAGTACTTTTTCAACCGTTTATTTATGATTTACATTGGCTTTTATGCTTTTATCTGTGTTTTAGTTATATGCAAACCTTTAATAAAGTGCCCAGAAAATGGGAAATGTATAGCTTGTGAATATTTCAGTCTGAGCTACGATACTTCCAAGTAAATCCATATTCCAACTCATGCGGCAACACTTTGATGGCCGATAAGCGGCTTCAATGATATGTTACATTTTTAACGTGAACTGAGTGGCCAGATCTTTGTGATGTAAACAAAGAATAAATATTAAAACGTGATAGATGTGTAGTGTTTAAGCATTAGACAATGAAAATCACAAAGGTTTATGAATACATGGTAATGGGTATTGGCAAAATAATTTTGAGTATAATCTACTCTCTCGCGTGTAATAAACTACTTAGTGTTTTGTCTACAACCAGGTAAAGTAGACGTCGGGTCAGGATAGAAGGCTTAGTGTTCTTCCCACCCCACTATCCAGAGACCAAATCCCAATGGACTAATGTTTACCATTTTAAGTTTTGATACAGAGGTACCAGATGTAAGGTTTCATACATAATTACAACCTTCTAAGATATTAAACTCATCAGAATGTTATAGCGTATACTGACGGAGACATACAAAGTCAGGTAATGATGATCAGATTTTGTGATAAATAATTTATCTTAAGAATTTCGTACATCTTCTGCAAAATCACATATATGAGTAAATGATCTATTGATTTTCACTTGACATAAGATATTCCCTCGAGGACATTACGTTTTAATATGGAAACACTCGAATGAGTATATTATGTAGATTAGTAAATTAAATAGAATAAAACACAGTTTTTCAGTTCTAATATATGTTTAAAATTACAACAGGTCTATGTTATTTTAAGTCGATAAATTAAGTACTTAAAAGACAGACAGGAATGTGAGTTAATAAAAATTTTTAAACTCCTACATATGAGAGCCGTACACCGTCCATTTAATTGTTCACTAGTTATCCAAGCAAAAACAAAATAAAAACACACACTAAAAATAGTACTTTACTGTTTAGCTTGCTATGGAAATTATATTGTAGGTTGCGCTAAACTTTCATGATTCTACCCATTAACAATATTATTAACAGATATTAACAATTCTCAAAGAGACGTAACTTACAGCAACTTTCAGGAAGAAGAGAGCTGCTAGGGGCTGGGGGATGTTGATGGCCGAGGACTGCCAAGACCGTGACCTACCAGCGGCCAAGTGCTATCACAGATTGGAAGGTCTCAATGATGGGATTCATCACAAACCAGAAGGCCAGAAAGTAGAAAATAGGCGCCCATAGGCCGAGAGATTAGATTCTTAGAAACTACCAGAAACGTGGAGCTGCCAAAGGTCATGAGACTCTGAGCTGAGAATTCTTAGAATCTAGAAACTCTCAAATACAAGGAGTTTAGAGTTTTAAGTGTTATTTTAATGTAAATATGTTTTGTTTTTAGGAACAAGGCGGTTTTACGACGTAAATTACAATTTCCCATTTTTAAATATTGCACTGTTGATCTACCTGAATCTTGTGGCATTAAGACAAAACTGCCTGTGTTTTAATAACAGTGTTTTGACCCCATTATGGTCATATGAACGACCGCTCTAACTAGGATTAGCTCCTCCTTTAGGAGGATCCACTCAGATTGGTGGTTCCAATTGAACTTACAATTGATACATCTAAACCGACGTGTAACTTAAATCTGGACAACTATATAAATGTCCAGAAGGGTTAACGTCACTAATTCAATTGTCAAGACATCGGGATAGAAGTGTGAATCGTATAGTCTACTGCGGAGGATGATTGTAGGAGTTGATGGAGCTCCCTAAGTTTTAAAGGCAGTTTGTAGCCTGGGCATAAACTAGTGCTACCCGTACCTGCTTTGCCTAGAGAGACTGGCAAATCTGACCTCCTGTTATTACATTGTGACATGGCTTAGATGTAGTACCCGTTATCCCTCCTCATGGATATTGACGTGTAAAACTTCCAATACCAATAGGAAGTAAAATTGGAGTTTCACATGGAATTTCCAACCTCGACATAAACCATTTCAAAAGTTACCATATCTGCAGCCACACTTCCACATAGGCAGAAATAGAATTTGGACACAAATTGGTGGGAGGTGTTGCAAACCGCTCAGCCAATAAATGTAACAGAGTCTGCAGACTATGGTAATTGTAATATTTACAAAAACTTATGCAACAAATGATAAAAAGCAGTATAAGTTTATTTTGAATAATTAGTTATTAAATATACAGTTATAGACCTTAAACGAATCAAAATCGATTTATCTTGAATAGCACACTGAGGGATCCTGTTACTCCCGTTACAGAAAGAGAAGAAATAGCACTGGTACAATTTTAAAAATTGTATAAAACAATTTATTAAAATTTATATGAAAGAACTAGCTTGACTTATGAAATAAAGAAACATAATGTGTTCTGATGCCTGCCACAAGCAATTACAGACTTGTTGTAAACAACGTTGCATTTTATTTGTTATGTTTTTCCAAGAAATTAGTTATAACTTACACATTTTATAAACTGTATTTAAGATCAGTTTTACTCAGTTTATTGAATACTCCCTAAAAGGATTAAGTTTATTTTATATACTACGATTTTTAAGGGAGTCAGTGTTTCAATACGGTAAATGGTTAACACGTATTTATTTCTGTACTTCTAGTTAGTATGAGCATTCTCCTAAACGTTTTTATAGACCCTGGACGATTTGATAGTACGTATAAAGCTCTGAATTTACGGCAGAGGAGTAGACATTGCATACAAATAAGGATTGAAAGTCAGAAAATGTTTGTGGTATTAACAATTCTGTATGATGATTCATACATAGTGCTAGAATGGTAAGTCATGGGCTTACAGATATAATCCATTTGAATGTTATGTAGTAATATGTTATTTATGACTTAAATTTAAACGTAAATCAAAATTATTAATTATTCAATTGAATGAAAAGTTAACAATTAAAGTACGAGAACCGACAAGAGATGTGTTAACGGAAGGTAAGTGTTAATAAGGGAACAGTGCGACTAATTTCAGACTAATACTAATTTGGTTTTTTGAGGGGCATTACACACAACATTAGTGTATGGACCATCTTATACATTTTAAAGCGTATTTTGAAATAAATATTCCTTAGAATAGATAAATACATATTTCTGATAAACATTGCTTCTATTTCAATTAATATATTATGGTATTATTGCAAAATTAGTTTTTTTACAAATTTGAAGTGCAGATTTAATAGTCCATTTTGAATGTCCTGCTTTTAATACTGGGAGTAAAACCGTTGAACTATTAACATTTTTTTGTAATAAAAAACGTTACATGAACATTTACAAAGTGCTTAAATGACAATAATTTAGATGTTACATGGTCATAAAGTCTGTTGACTCTTGTATTTAAACCTTGCTAATCGTATTTAATCTTACAGAGTTGCATCAAAATTTATATTTTTAAAAACACACCGAACCTCCAGGAAACTCATTTGTTATAAGTATAAAATACCAAAAAATTTTTATAGGAAAGGAGGGGGGTTGAGTGCCACTACTTATTGTTACCTGATTCATAACAATCTTGTTTTATCCTGTTGAATTGATTTTGAATGAACTTTTAAAATGTACTTAATATTTTTAAATATTTGTATTGGAAGTTACAGAATAATAAAATAAAAGAATCTGTGAAATTCAGTTCCATCGAATTCATTAGCATTGAACCAGAGTGTGCTGAACACATTGGGACACTTGACAAATGGTGGTGGCAACGTGAAATTACTCAGCGCTTGGTCTCGTTCCACTGTCTTTCACAGCCACGTTAAGTCTTCCATTTTATTTACCTTTTTAGGTTGTGAACTTTTAAATAATGATTCTTCGGCCTACTTACTCACTAAAATCTGAAAAACTACCATGAAACTCTAATAAATCACTTAATACACTTCCAAAAAAATATTTGTTATTCAGACTATTAATTTTTATTTAAATTTTATTTATAAGTGAACTCAAATTATCAAAGAACAAAGAAGTGCTCAAGTATAATAACTACGACATCCATTTATATTCCGCGGCTAACCATCGATCTTTTCCTCAAAAAGTGTTACTATCGATATAAAAGCAGGTATTGTGCCTATATAGTGCAAATTAGCTCTTGGATTTTACATTGTAACATACTAAACAATTTAGGATTAATTTATATAATTTAAATATTTTCCAATTTAAAATTGATAAGTTTAATTTTAGTAGCTTTGGGTGATAAAAATCATACGTAAGTGATAGTTTTCTTCGCCAAATGTTAATGGATCTAGGTACTAAACTGTTTTGACCTTCGAAGCCAGAATAAAGCGACAGTTGAAAAGGACACGCCATATGTACCAATTTCGTATATAGTTTATAGACCTAAATTAATCATGAAGCATTAAAAAAACTTTCTAGAATGCTAAAAACTGGAAAAGCTACTATTTGAGATAACTGAGAGTATTAAAAAACTAAATTTTATTTTATGGGAAAATACTAATTATTTACTGGATAATTCTTAATTGGTAGTACTTTTTTATATACCATACGTTAATAAACAAAAGATATAAAAAGTTATATGTATTAATAAAGTACAGTTACAGTACCTATAAATTGCGAGATGCAAAAATAGCCGCAGTGTGTAAAAGTTGCTGGAAATGAGAATGGATCCTTATTCTCGTATAAGACAGTCTTTTTGAACCGTTGCCAAACGTTTTTTAGTACAAAAGTTTTAGTACAACCACGAAGCAAAATATTTAGTCTGCATTGCAGTTATAAGTTTCTGTATCCAAATTTTTAATCCAGTGAATTTATAATCAATACCGTCAATATACGATCCCAAAGCACGGTGGAGCAACTGAGTCTTCCACATATAACGCAGCTATCGGGGGAAGGGCTGATTCAATGCGATTTTTTCAAGGAGCTAAACTAAACACTCACATTATGGAGGCTATTTCATTTCTAAGGTTTTGATTCCGACCAAAGATTTTTACCTTTCTATATATTGTTACATATTGATTTATTGAAACATATTTCTTCATTAAAATTCATAATTTTTACTTCCTCTACCCGTTTTAATAAAAGATACTGAACCAAAATAAATAAAGAACGCTCAGTAACAATACAGAAGATAATGTAGAGGCGTGTTTAGTATTTGAATGCCCTATCCTCAACAGTTGGAAACCGATTACAGTCATGTGCAGAGAAACCTTCCACATATTTACGGTTTTGGAGACTTTAAATTGGTTAAGCCCATTTGCGATAGTGATACTGATATTTTTTATTATAGCTTTTGATAAATATATATTTACAAGGAGATTTCGTAACAAATGTTATGATACTGGAACAATACAAATATAATATAAGTAATATAAGTAATAGGTGGAAACTTATAACAAAATTATATTAATAATTAAAAATTTACAATTCAACTGAAAAGTATTATCAAGTATTTGTACTTGTTTGAAAATTTTGAAATAAATCAAACATATTTTGAATAAAATCTGGAGTTTTATTTAAAACGGTTATAATCTCCGGTATAAAATTTTGGGTTATTGCCAAATGGAGTAAGTAATGGGTTAATCCCACCAAAATTATTGTCTTTATATGTCAGTTTCCATGCAATATACTTAGATAAATGAATGCAGTAGATTTATTTTCTGGTGTGACTTAAAATAGCATTTTCCGAAAAAAAAGTGTTTAAAATTACATAATGCAACAGTTATACTTAAAAACCCTTCAAAAGTGTTACACTCTGTCAATGACCTTTTACTTTTGACCCTTAACAAGTACGAAATCATGTATTACTTATAAATTTGCTTCATTATGAAAAAAAAAAAATTATAAACGTGGTTGAAAAAGGATGAAACTGCTAAGCTTATAATTTAAAAAATTGTTGAGCTTTTAGAAAAATAATTTGCTTCAACCGTTAACATATTTTTACAAATTCGCTATTATTCTCGATAATATTAATTATGTTTTGTATATTATATCAGACACTCATTTCCATTATTCTTTGTAACTTCAAGTAAACTTAGTGGAGGTCGAAATGGGAGCATATCAAAAGTGTTAAAAGTATAAAAATAAAAAGTATATTTTTTCTCAGATTAGGTGTAGTAAAGTAAAATAACTATTTAGTAATTCATTGGAAAATTATTACACCATATTAACCTTACACTTTAATGAAACTTTTATGTTCATAGATTCATAATTAGAAATAAAAATGTTTCTGCCATAAGTATTGTTATAAACTATAACCGTATATAAAAAAAAACGTGATGAGATGGTGACTCCGGAGTAATTATAAATCTCACCTAATATTTTCATTGCTAGATTTGCTAGATTCATTACTCCACCCTATCCTGTGTTGAATCCCGTGCGCATACACTGGACAGTTTCAACATTTGAAAAAGGGTATAATGTGTTGTACTTAATATACTTGCAAAGCATCCACGATAAGGTAGCTGATAATAATTGAAACTTATAAATACAATAAATCAAATAAAAATAAAATTGGTTAATAAGAATAGCAATAACATTAAAATCCACGATAGTCAGAAACTGAAAGAGAGTTTTAAATTTTATACAGACGGATGATATTCATCATACTTAACCATCGCAAAGTTTATAAGGATCCTTTGACTATATGTAATTATATATTATATACGTTTTGGACTGAAAAGAACTGGTGAAATACATTGGAACTCTTCACAAGCTCACTTTAGCAGTACAGGATCGTAAGTACTAAATGAAGAAAAGACAGATAAGGTCACTTGTTATAATGCCAAAACGAAACAAAGGTTGAAAAAAATTTATATTATTAGAAGAATAAAACTAGAACGCGGTTTTTCTATACTAAAAATTACAGCTTCACAAATTCGAGCACAACTTGCGAGGAAAAGGTGATTTATATTATGAAGCCATACTAAGTTTCAGGATAATATTTCTAGCACTTAATATCATCCTTTGTGCAGTTGTGTCACATAGTAACACTTATGAATGAATGTGTGGTATAATCCTAGTAAGATACCACGGGTTTGACAGCGGTTGCGGTTTGCCACATACCACATACGATGCGGTTTGCGGCTCGTATTGTTCAGACTTCACATTAAATGAAATTGTATACATAATCATGACAGAAATATGTTGTGTTATACGAATGTTGTATTCAGATATTATCAAAGTTTATACATTACTGTAAAAAATAACATAACACTATAAATATTATTTAGCTGAACGTTAACGTATATTTCCACTAGAGGGAATCCAAAAATATCATTTTTCTTTGTATGTCTGTCTGTCTGCACGATATCTTGAGAACGAAGTTACTTGAAATTTTCCGTGAGTTTAAAACCACAAAGAGTGTTCTAATTTAAATACGCCACACCAATTTCCACGACAGCACTTGTTACAAAGTGGGATTTTGTTGATCGATAGCGAACAGTTTTACATTGGCCTTATGGGTAACCATGATGGCAACGGTAAAATAGTAGAATAAGTATATTTGTTAATAAACTGTGTTAATAATTGAGTGACATAGTAAAGCGTTGCCTTGCTTGCAACATAAGCGAAGTCGACACGAGGTGTGGTGTATTCCTACATTGTAATTTAAAGTAATCAACAATATATTTATTATTAATTTGTGTTCATATGTAACTCGCTATCCCTTATCATGTGATCTTGACAAGAGGCAATCCTTATACACAATATTACCAATTTATTGTATCCAATTCTATTTGCCAATATATATTTGGCAATACGGAAGCAAGCGCAAAAGTTCTTTAAAGAACAAGTGCAACGCGAGTTTTCCCAAATTTTTGTCCTATCCAAACAAAAACACTTATTAAAAGATGAAGAAAGTAGTTTACCGTTACTTTGTAAATTTATATTACTATTCCAATACATAAATTAAAACATGATTAAAAAACACAACCTCACATTAACACTTTGAACATAACGTATCATTTGATACGAAATTTGAAAATTTACATTGAAAAATATTTGAAATGAGCATCACACATCAATTGGAGTTGAAATGGTGAATAATTTCCAAGACGACCTGTATTTTTTACATGATCCAATGTCCTATAAATATGCAATTTCACGCAAGGGGCCTCATGGTATACAGAGAAAAAAGAATGTATTTTTATGAATATCATTGACTTGTAGGGTTTACAATAATGTTGTAATAACTAGAAACATTATATTTAGTTTTTTAACTTATCCATTTTATATAAACATGATAATTGACACACGGGTGTCGTATGCTCTTAACAAGCAAACACGAAGTTTTTTCCATGAAGGCCAACTACCTATAGAGGTTGAAATAGGGTTGTAACCGCTAAAAGAACTATATTTTGTTTTTCAACCTCTCCATTTCATAGAAATATAGAATTTGATACACCTCTCCTTAAGTTCTTCGCAGGCAAATCAAGGTTTCCCATGTAGGTCAACCACGTATACAGGTTTAAATGGTCATGTAACTCTTCGAAGAACTGTATGTATTTAATTATTGAAACTTTTCAAGGTCCTACTACGTTGATATGTCACACAGAACCTCCTCCTCGTAATATAAATAAAAAACTAAATTTTTATAAATATCAATCACCTAAGGGTCTTAAATAGGATTACAATCCGTAGATGATTTTTTTTATTCACATTTTCAACTTGTTAAGCTTATAGCATTCCATCATATTACATCATAAGAACTAACATTACTGCGATGATTATTGTATAAATTTACTATCTTGAAAGATATTTTAACTTAAACTGAAATTGTTTGAGCTATTCATTAAATTATTATGGCATTTGAAGATAAATTTTTGTTTTTCATAGGTACTCATTAAACACTTTAAGTTTTCCATTTCAGGATCCAAAACTTTAAATTTAAAGTCCAATTATTGTAAAATGCATTAGGAGATTGGAATATCTTCCAGTGACTATAAATTTTCAGGAGTGTTTATCATGAAATTTAAAAAGGACATGGCTACGACATAGCTATTAATCTACATAGCATATCGCGTGAAAAGCCGCGGGTACCTGTTAACAAACAAATAAACTGTCCACATTCGTAATTGCTCAGATACACGGCGCGGCGGCACTAAATCTGATTAGAGGAAAGTTGTAAACAGATTTGGAGAGTGAAAACAAGTTTAAAAACAGATATTTTTATTTGTCAGAAAAACTCGTAGTCTTGTCACCGACTTGTCACCTTTTTTAAAACATTTTTTTACTATCCAAACTTTACAATATCTAGTTTTTACTGTGACATATATTACTAATAACATATTAATTAAGCAACTTGTGAAATAGTACAACTACCATGATAATACTTTGTGTGATAATATGTGTAAATCTTTTCATAATCCTATTAGTACCGAGTAGCCTTCCTCATTGTATTTTAATACTGGAATGAATGTACTTTCCTTTTACGTAGGAGATTTGTAAAGTACTTAAGAGAAAATTGGGATATAACAAAAAACCCTTTACTTTTGAAAATCGGAGTTAATCATAGTGAAATAGTGAAAACAGATAAAGTATGTGTTTTTTATTGATGAAGTGTATGTACCGCGATATCCCGGGTGAATATTATACGTAATTTAATGACGTTTAAATTGACTGTTGAATTTAATTTTTGCAAGGATCAATGTCTAAACTGACCCGACTATAATGCTTTTTATGGTTTTGTTACAATTTTATTATACTAGTTTAATAGGTGTAAAAGCACCATTAGTGGCACAAATAAGTCTCGTTTGGCATGTAGCAATGCAATCTGCGTTTACACTATAATAAACGTCTATAATATGTCTATCTTATGTGTTTCTTATAATTCAGCTGGTATTATCCAATTGTAGGTGGAAATTTAGAAACTCTTTCTTGATATCTGTTATATTAATTAACAACATTATAGGAACTGTAAGCAACAAAGTTAAAAACTTTAAAAAACAAAAAAGGTTATTCACCTAGTAAACCTCCTTATATATCAGACCAAAATAACTCTATATAGTTTTTAAATAAGTCAATGGTGTACATTAGTGATCTTAATGTTTGAAAAATGCATGTAATTGTTTCATTGGTCTGCGAGAACAGCTTGAAAAAATATTATTTTCCGGCTTGATTAATTTTAAGCAAAGGATATGACAGTAAGAGAGAGCTAATGTATTAAATTTTAGCAATGCGTGAAATACACAAGTCCTAAGAATAGTATACCATTATTTTTTATCCTTAGTTCACTCTCCAAACAAATGAATTATGAAAAAGGAAAACAAGGAAAGACAGTGTTAGGCATCCCATTAACATAAAGTTCTTTTCAACATTTTAAAATCAGTTTGTCTATTTGTCGCTTGGCTGAGCATTAGCGAAACCTATCTCTTGAACTTTAAATCTCTGCTTGCCTGTCTGTATACCCGACTGTTCGTACGATATTTCGAACACGAACTGACCTATATACTTGTTAGTTTTCATGATGCTTCTTCATTTTATATGACCAACACCAAGTTCGATGATAGCACATGTGACATGGGACATATGATTTCGTTGAGTTACCGTATATTCTGTATATTGGTGGTATGAGTAACGATAAAATATTATAATAACTAAGTTTTTAAATAAACTGATTACAATCATGTGAGATTTCAATATTTGATATGTGAATCCAAATAGATCTGACACCAGAAAATCTGACAATTATTGAATCTTTTCTAAAATAAAATAAACATAAAAATACTGAAAAATACAATAAACTCAATGTGTAAATATTTTTTACAGTATTATGAGATAATGTTTTATTACTTCATACGTAACTAGCTAAAAGTTTTTTTTGATATTTAATTTTAAAGATCATATATTGAGATACATAAGGAAACTAAGTGAAATCGTACTTATCTTATTTTAAGAAAACAGAAACGAAAAATAATACAAAAAGCAGTGTAATAAAAATTTATTATTCAGACTATTTGCGTTATTAAAGATTTATAATACAAGACAATTTATCCACTGCCTTCCATATTGATTAGTTTATAAGTATTTAAAATATAATGCCATAGTTTTAAATAATAAACCAGTAATAACTTGTGATCAATATCTACTAAAAGCTATCAAAGACTTGTTGTTCCAAGAGAGAGTTAATATTTGAACAATACCACAGTCTATTGCATTTTACTGTGACACTGGAAACACTTCTTTGACATGAAACACGTGATCGGCCTGTAAGAAAACCTGTAGCTAAATCAGCTTCTTTCATTAAAATTATATAACATCAGATTGCTGTAAGTTTTCATGTTACGTCTCGCTGAATAATTATTTGTTTATGAGTACTAAGAAACAAGATATATAAGCTATTACTAGTTTTAATCATGACAAATGTAAAATAAAATATTTTTTACAATGTTCGAAAAATATTTTAATAGTTAAATTTAATTAGTTTGGTAAAGTTTTGGTACCTTAAATATGTTTCCTTGCATTAAAGATTAACAATTTTAAAATTTAAATGAAGAAAGTAAAAGATGCTGAATTAACAAAATCATATCTCGGATGCTATTGTAATATATCATAGAAAACATAATCAGAGGCACAATATAATTAATCTTCACCCTTTCGATACCCTAACATTTCGACCACTACCGAAACTAGCAACGAATTTTAATACCAATATGTTATTTCTCTGTCATATATTGCAATTATAGTTTCAAATAAATAATTTATTATTAACTCACCTAAAAGAAATATAATTCATGGTGAAATCAAGACAATCTCCTCAAATTTTGGTAATAAAAATCCAACTGACAGATTACGATCCTTAGGTGTACTCAAAGATCATTTGGGATGAAAAATAACATCAAATCATTATGCAATATTAACTATAGAATCTTTCCAACCATAATTTGGAATTTTTGAATCTATAGTGGCGTACAGTATAATATTTTGGGGATTTTATTGTTAGTGTGTTTTTAATAAAGTCTTTATTCTGCAGAGGAGTGTTTTAGGATTTTTTAAGGCATAGAAAGAAGGGACAGTTACAGGGTACGTTTCTGATCGGTTGACATACTATCTTCATCCTCAATACTTATTTATCTCACCCTTAGATTTGTCTTATAGTGCGAAAATCTATTCGCTAAACTTAAGCATACATGTAATACCAGAAATAAATCCAAGTTCAATATTGAAACATTCAGATTGTGTTTGTTTAAACAGTCATTATATTACTACGGTTAAAGGAATTTAACACATCGGCCAAAATATATTCAAGTTTTCAAAGCACGTGTTCGGAACTGTTTTTTATCAGATCAGAAATTCTTGCTACAGTCTTTGCGAGGCTATCCCCACCGTTGTATGAAATATATGCCCAGTGCCATTTAGGTTAGGCTAGAAATTTGTACTAATTACGAGCACTTTACGTGTGACCATTAATTGTGTTGTGACATGCACACCAAACTGCATTGTTATAATTGTGCCAATAAATGGTTTGATTTGAATGCGTAGTTTAAACAACAGAAAGTAAGTGACGTCAATTGAAACACATCTAGAGGTTTTAATAATTATATTGATTTCAATTTAATTACAGCTTTATAATTGTAATTAATTATGAAACAATTGTATGCTTAAATAGTGTAAAATGGAAACAATAACTATTTAAATTGCTATCTGCATATGTATGTTATTTTAATTTTATTTGAGATATATATAACGTCAGAGTTGTGCGGTAGACTACAGAATGTTTCCAAAACTTACAACATAAAATTCATAATATTTAGGTAATGCTCGTTCAAAAACTCTAGGTATCTGGGGGTTGCTCAAAAAAATGAACACCTTCTTGTGATGGATGTTATAATTGTTATTTCATACTTTCGTATGAATACAAATAAAAAAAAAACTTCAATTTCTTCCAGAGGAAAATTAACATTCCAATACTACCATTTATTTGCAGATTTCCACAATTATATTACAGTTTTAATTGCTTAGTCTACAACTACATAAAAGAAAGAAAAATTAAAAACAAGTATAGATAATTTTACTCATTTTACCTAAATTATGTGTAGGTATGATGTCAAGAAAATAAAATTCTTTATAACACAATATGAATAAACCTTTTAACACTTTTTTTAACTTTTATTTTCGAGGCTACATCTCTAACAATTCTTTTTTTTGAGATATCTTCATACCATATTTAACTAGCAATCGACCAAAAACTCCTAAAGTGCAAAGCGTACAGCGTATGAATATTTAACGCACAGTCACAACAGTTCCAAGGAAATCCATATTTTACCACTCGTAAGCTGTTTTAACGGTGTGGTAAATTTTTAACGTGCATTTAAGTAGTCGGATATTTGTGGTTTTTTGTATACATATACTTACGTATTAGGCAATGAAAGCGCTTATATTGTAATATTCCACTTTATCGTTATTCGTGTCTTATTATTTAACATGATTCATTCATGAGCTCAAGGATCGTTTGACCGTGGAGTTTCTACGAATCTTTCAGGAAACAAAAGCATCACGACATAAATAGTAGAGGAGATGAATGATATGGTGAACGCTGACATCATAATACGCACCATTTTTTCCATTTCACTTACTGCCACATGAGGATGGGAACGCTATCTAACTCTTCATAACCAATCAGGTAGTAATGTTACTCGTATTAAAGTGTATATGGATAACCGGGAGAAGAAGACATTACTCCCCAAACCAGCCGAGATGTTAAACGATAACTTATTCTAAAATACGATAAAATACCTCGATAAGTGATCATGTATGGCTGTCACAGGTGTTGGTGGCCAAACCTATGTCGAATCACTTGAAGAGCAGTATGGAACATATGGCAGTCTGCTCATATCCGAACATCCAAACGTCAACTTTTTCTTGTCATGCTAGTTTTGACCCCTGTTCCGTATTTGCTCACCAATAACGTGAGAAAACCTCTCTGCCCGTAGTCTTACAGAGACTTTTGCGTGTCTTTCTGAGTTGTAGGATATTCAGGATGGATTAGAGTGGGGATTTGTGTCACCCTCTGACTAGGTAGCTCATTGAAACCTTTCAGAACACTCCTAGGGCACATTGGCTAAGACATGGCAAAATCCTTGGAGGATTTAGAGACATTCAGAACTTAAATCGAATGTTCTGCAAAATGGGTCTTGCGGCTTGTCTGGAGTCAGGTGGTATTAATATGTTCCTTTGCATATTTAATTTACTATTTTTTTTATTTCATGTGTAACAATTATAATCTTTTCCTTATTTCCATAGCAATAATATACAAAATCTAATTCAACAGCATTAATATACAAAACTTAGATATATTTAGATTTGATACTTTCAAAAACTCGGCTTTTCACCTACATTCGAAACTATTTCAAATATCATAGAACCATAAAACCAGAAAATTAGCAATAATTATAAAGGTTTTTCAGAAAGATTATGAAATTTCCGCTAGCGAGAAGTTTGTTATATTGTACGAGAGGATACCAACAAGAGAATTCTAAGAGCATTTATTAATATCCATTTATTGTATAACCTTACATGTAATAGAAACAATTTAAAAGTAATAAAAAAATAATATTATATATGAATAGATTTGCCATTGTATCCAACTACTGATATAGATTTTTACAGCATAAATGTCACTCACAGCACTGATGCTAAATATGTGTTTGACTTATGTTTGGTTTAAAAATTCATTACACACGATACGTTTCACTCTGCTGCTAAGTTTAACTGTCTTGTAGTTACATTTTACAAAACTACAGTTTATTTCACTTAATTTATTACATAAGATATTCTGGTTAGTAAAATAACTACAAAATTGCTTGGTTAATTTTACTATTTATGTGTTACTCTACCATTGAGATTCATTGGCTTGTGTTCACTTGCTAACGAAAAAAGCAGGTGTATGTTACACTCTGATGCCAATATTATCTGCCTTGTATTAGGTTAGTAAAAAAATTGCAGAGTTATTTTTAATTTGCTCTTGAGTTGGTTGGTATACATATTCAGTTCCTAATAAAATCATTAGTTGGCTTCACAGGATATGTCACATTCTGGCGACTAAATCCTCTGCATTTTAAATACTTCAGTACAAATTTAGTTTCAACATAAAATAAATTGTAAGCATTAAATTTTATTCACTAATTTGCTGTTGAAATTTTAAAAAGTTATGGAATGAAACATATCTAAGGTTTAACGTACTTGCTTTACGTAAACATTCCGCACACCTTGAAATGTTCCACTTCAATACATATTCAATACATTATAAAGCGAATACTTTAAGAGCACAACTAAGAGCCTATAACGTTCAACTTGAAAGAAGCCTGTAAATACTTCTCAGACTGCTTGACGAGGAGAAGGAAGAAGAAATTGTAATTACATAGAGCAAGGATATTACTCTGGCTGCTGCTAATCTGTCAATGAAGGAGACAATGCACCTCGAAAATGGCAAATTATGGTTTGTTCTTAAGCTCTAAATATACTTCTGGCTTACTTATTGAGAAGTAGGACGATAATCTATACAAACATTTTTCAACGTTGTTTTAAATCCACAAGGAAATGATAGAGTGAAATTTTGTTTTATTACATTACAATTCTCATTATAAAGTATCTATAAATTTAATTGATTTTATCTCCTTATAAAGCGTCTAAACATACTTATAATTACTGAATATTAAAATATGATGAAGTACGTGATTTAAACAACACCAAAAATATTATTATTGTTATTAAATCATAACTGATGGATAGATTGTATACGTTGTAACTCCTAGCAAAACTTGTTTTGCGGTATTTTGGGTCTAAAAGTGATAATATATTGAGTAGATAATAATTAATTGCTGAAGTAGAGGAAACTATATTTAATAATACCAAAAATCCTGTCTGATGTTTGGACTCCTTTTTTTCTAATATTAGAATTTTGCATTAGCGAACATTTTGACATAAGTCTATGGGTAACTAAGAATTCAATGGGAAAATAGTACAGTAGCAAAGTTTTTACCAAAATAAGTGCAATTCGTATGAGTTTTTCATACATTAAAAAAAAAAAAAAAAAAAAAAAAAAAAAAAAAAACACAGAAAGGAAAGTTAATGCTAAACACAGTGACAGGATTTGATGCCAGTGAATTCTTGCGTTTTAGTCGTCTCCATAGCTCAATAGAACTTAAAACTTGCTGAAAAAGAAAACATGATGCGGCAAGTCACTAGTAAATATTTCATTACTTTACTTTAAATTTACAAGAACTTTCCTTTTCCTATTATTCGTATGCTACATGAAACCATGCAATTTTTCTGAGCATCTCACTCATTAGGCTGATACAGTGCATGTTTTAATTGAGGGGTTACGTAGAATTTATTTTCTGTATTTTTCCTGTCTATCTGTCTCAAAAGCAGGTGAGATTGGATTCATGTTTTATGGTTTTGAAAATTTGTATAAGTCAGTTCCTATGTGGTTGGTCATACTGCCAAGAACTTGCAACAGAGCTAAGGCCAGCTGTTCATAGTGGTATGACTACAGAGAATATATGAAAGAGAACAACGATAGAAAATAATAATAATAATACTTCTTGCATAAAATCTACCAATAAAATTCATCGCATGTAAACAAATTATGCTCTAAACAGATCTTCAATTACTATTATGCAAAATTAACATTTTGGAAAGTTTCCTGATTCATTAACACATATAATCATAATAGGGTTTTATTCCAATTAGTTGTCTATTAATTAATTTTACAAGCGATTTCTCCCTGACTCTTCAACCGTGTAATATGCTTTGTACACCAACATGTGTTTTGGACGCTCTAGGAGCTCTGAACTACTATGTATGGTACGGATTTTATTTTTATTGTAGGGAGACTATTCATCAGTTTGTAACACGAACATGTGAGGGCAAGCAGCTAAAAGCAATTGTTCCATGTCGTTGAATCCTTTATTTATCCCTCCCTCGAGTCTAATAATAGTGAATATTTTTGTGTTGAATCATAACTCATTTAAACTTACCGTACAAAATCACCTTAAATGCCTAGAGGTAGAGTGAAGTCTACAATCCTCGATCCTTGAAGGCATTTTATATACGAATCCTTAGATTTCAATTTTTAAATTATTCAAACAGTTCTTTTTTTCTAAAGAGTCTCAAGATTCTACTAAGCACAGCTGAATGTCTTTATAAATTGTAGAAGACAATAATGTAAACTACCAACACGAATTATGATGGAGATAACGTTACAAATTAAATTTGTTACTCACAGTACACATGTTGACGTGTGACAGTGGATTATATGACCTAATTTACATTTATATGATTTTAATGCAACTGCCGAATATCGTGAGTAGTAGAATACAAACAGAGCTTTTAGTTACAATGTATTCTAAATCCTCATCAGAAACATGAACAGTTATACTAAAGAGCAGTAGATTGTGTGTTCAAGAATGAAAATAATTTCACAGGAGCTACTTTCTATAGACTGTCTATTATTACTGATAAATTTATGAATTTATTTAAATTTATCATTATTTATTGTACAATTATTTAATTATATACTCAATTTTTAGTAGGTTTTGCAAGTTGTACAGGATGATAGACTAACATTTGAAGAACTTGCCCACATTGACGATAAAGTCAGGCACCAACGTATGTAGTTTCTTTTGTACGTAAAGCTCTAGTATTATAATTATTTAAAACATTTTTACACGAGTGCAACTATAAACTGTTTACTGCAGTAAGGGTGCGTTCACAAAGAAAGCTGGTTACAAGCGCTTTTTGGCAAGCGCATGCAAGCTCCAACCGACGTGAGAAAAGTTTACATTGTATCAAGCGTGTGCGTTCAAAGACAAAGCCTGTTCCGACAAGCAAGCGCTTGCTACAAGTTCTGACAAGCACTCAAGAACGTTTTCTACTTGTTTTCTGGCTCTTGTTGACCAAACCAGTCAGATGCAAACAACTGTGCAGTATGTGTGTCGATGAACTGACATGTCAAGTCTTTAGAATAGGGGCTATTTGGGACAATCGCATATATAAAATTTAAAATAACTAGTCGTTCTTCGGTATGGATAGGTTGCTTATTCCAATTTCCCCAAAACTTGAATAAAACGCTTTCAATTTTCTTGAGGGTGTAACTAAAGGTAGTAACTCCATTCTCATATAAGAAAAAAACCTCACTTTGTCAAATTTCAATTGAGGAAATAGATAGTAGTATTCCCCAAACCTCCCTCTTCCGCTGTTAATTGCATGAACACTTACTTTCCTTCTACGAATGTGTAATTCGACCTTTTCAGATAACAATAAATCTTCATTACTTGATGAAGACATTGTCTCAACAAGAGCTGAAAAAACACTAATTTTGAAGTGCAATCGTTTGTTGTGTACACACAAAAAATTCTCAAGCGCCTTAAGCAAGCGCTGAAAAAAATTACTTGTAACCAGCTTTCTTTGTGAATGCACCATTAAAACAATAAAAGAATTTTAAAATTAAATGTTGAGCTACGGAATCAGTAAATATACAATTCCGTACTCTATGACAAGTAATATGTTTCGACTATTGTTACTTCTTCTGTAGAACTCTCCTATTGTGGAAAGTTCTTAGAAACGATATCGCTTATTTAGTCCTAGCTGTTACATGCGGCACTGCATACAATAGTTTATCTGCACTATTATATTGCTATTATGGGCATGTACACATGACAAAAAAACCTTACTGATATAAGCTATGTGCAATGGAATATTCCCATTTTCGGATCCTCCCGCTTAACTCTGAACTATTACTCTAGCATGTTCTCCAGAATATTGATGTTTATTTCAATTATTATTATTCTAAGATGTATTGTATTTTCCTCTCAATCATTCTTCTTAAAACCAGTGTTACTATATAACTTTTATAATACTTTGAAAAATTGTGATAAAAATTATCTAAGTTTGTCTTTTGTCCGAATTAAGCTTCTCAGATCCGTGTATGTATAATTTTTTTTTTTTATCGTGGCAACGAGACAAATTCAAAATTAGCGCGAGAAATACAACTCACTCGAAACAGAAGTAATCATACAAGTGTAAAGCGTATGGCATTTCGAGCGCGGCTGCAGGTAGCTGGTAGTTCGAATTATATGTAACTACGTAACAAAAACATATATATATATATATATATATATATATATATATATATATATATATATGTTTGTGTGTTTGTGTGTGTGTGTGTGTGTGTGTGTGTGTGTGTTTGTGAAAACTACCACTTTGACTACTTCCATATCTTTACTTACCTTTACATAATCATAATAACTCATCACCTTTTGATCAGAAAACTAATAAAAGAATTTTACGCAATTTTTATTGTTTAATAACTGCACTAATCGCAAAAATTATTCATTAGCATGTTCTGCTAAAAAATGCTGGCAGTTACTTAATAAATAAACGTAGTATTTGAAAAACATGCCTTTTATCATAAGTTGCAACTATGTACTTTGTGTTTTGACCAGGAATCTGTTCCTTGAGAGGTCTATGAGATTTGTCACACGTATCGTTTCGATGGCTTTGCATTGTCTTTAGTTAAACATATATACAAGATTAGCAAAAGGCTAATTTATCCTTTATGTATATCCACTACATAGCATGAATGGTTAAACATTTGGTTAGTTATATGAACTATACATTGTTATCATTCCACCTATTTTTATCGGTTTAAGTTAGAGAAATTAAAATTATTGTTGCGGGTTCGATAGAAACTAGATTTTGACTTATTAGATCTTAGAAACTCGTTCACCAATGTTAGGTTCCATCTTACTCAATTTGCAAGTGCGCATATATTCCATGTGACATTGATTAAAATAAATTAAGTCATCAAAACGATTACGTTGTTGCTACCCGTCAGCCGTCCGCGTCCGCCAGGGAGGCGCTGCACGGGTATGACGCCTCGCGCAGCTTACTGATTAATATTTGTCCCGCTCCTAGTTGACTAGTGTATTTATTGGTATAAAAAATATTTGTTTTAATTTGTCTTTAAGTGGCGATTATAATCTTCTTAAACATTTTGCAACACTAAGAGATAATGAACACTTAAGTGGGATAAGTTATAAAAATGTTTGGCATGCATAGTAAACAACATTGTACCAAAATTGTATTGTAGTAGATTGTGTGTTCAAGAATAAAAATAATTTCACAGGAGCTACTTTCAATAGACTGTCTATTATTTATGAATTTATATAAATTTATCATTATTTATTATACAATTATTTAATTATAAACTCAATTTTTAGTAGGTTTTTGCAAGTTGTACAGGATGATAGACTAACATATGAAGAACTTGCCCACATTGACGATAAAAGTCAGGCACCAACGTATGTAGTTTCTTTTGTACGTAAAGCTCTAGTATTATATTTAAAACATTTTCACACGAGAGCAACTATAAACTGTTTACTGCAGTAAGGGTGCGTTCACAAAGAAAGCTGGTTACAAGCGCTTTTTGGCAAGCGCATGCAAGCTCCAACCGACGTGAGAAAAGTTTACATTGTATCAAGCGTGTTCGTTCAAAAACAAAGCCTGTTCCGACTAGCAAGCGCTTGCTACAAGTTCTGACAAGCACTCAAGAACGTTTTCTACTTGTTTTCTGGCTCTTGTTGACCAAACCAGTCAGTTGCAAACAACTGTGTAGTATGTGTGTCGATGAACTGACATGTCAAGTCTTTAGAATAGGGGCTATTTGGGACAATCGCATATATAAAATTTAAAATAACTAGTCGTTCTTCGGTATGGATAGGTTGCTTATTCCAATTTCCCCAAAACTTGAATAAAACGCTTCAATTTTCTTGAGGGTGTAACTAAAGGTAGTAACTCCATTCTCATATAAGAAAAAACCTCACTTTGTCAAATTTCAACTGAGGAAATAGATAGTAGTATTCACCAAACCTCCCTCTTCCGCTGTTAATTGCATGAACACTTACTTTCCTTCTACGAAATGTGTAATTCGACCTTTTCAGATAACAATAAATCTTCATTATTTGATGAAGACATTGTCTCAACAAGAGCTGAAAAAACACTAATTTTGAAATGCAATCGTTTGTTGTGTACACACAAAAAGTAAGCGCTGAAAAAAATTACTTGTAACCAGCTTTCTTTGTGAATGCACCATTAAAACAGCAAAAGAATTTTAAAATTAAATGTTTGAGCTACGGAATCAGTAAATATACAATTCCGTACTCTATGACAAGTAATATGTTTCGACTATTGTTACTTCTTCTGTAGAACTCTCCTATTGTGGAAAGTTCTTAGAAAACGATATCGCTTATTTAGTCCTAGCTGTTACATGCGGCACTGCATACAATAGTTTATCTGCACTATTATATTGCTATTATGGGCATGTACAAATGACAAAAAAACCTTACTGATATAAGCTATGTGCAATGGAATATTCCCATTTTCGGATCCTCCCGCTTAACTCTGAACTATTACTCTAGCATGTTCTCCAGAATATTGATGTTTATTTCAATTATTATTATTCTAAGATGTATTTTATTTTCCTCTCAATCATTCTTCTTAAAACCAGTGTTACTATCTAACTTTTATAATACTTTTAAAAATTGTGATAAAAATTATCTAAGTTTTGTCTTTTGTCCGAATTAAGCTTCTCAGATCCGTGTATGTATATTTTTTTTTACCGTGGCAACGAGACAAATTCAAAATTAGCGCCAGAAATACAACTCACTCGAAACAGAAGTAATCATACACGTGTAAAAGCGTATGGCATTTCGAGCGCGGCAGCGGGTAGCTGGTAGTTTGAATTATAAGTAACTACGTAACAAAACATATGTGTGTGTGTGTGTGTGTGTGTGTGTGTGTGTGTGTGTGTGTGTGTGTGTGTGTAAAAACTACCACTTGACTACTTCCATATCTTTACTTACCTTTACATAATCATAATGACTTATCACCTTTTGACCAGAAAACTAATAAAAGAATTTAACGCAATTTTTATTGTTTTAATAACTGCACTAATCGCAAAAATTATTCATTAGCATGTTCTGCTAAAAAATGCTGGCAGTTACTTAATAAATAAACGTAGTATTTGAAAAACATGCCTTTTATCATAAGTTGCAACTATGTACTTTGTGTTTTGACCAGGAATCTGTTCCTTGAGAGGTCTATGAGATTTGTCACACGTATCGTTTCGATGGCTTTGCATTGTCTTTAGTTAAACATATATACAAGATTAGCAAAAGGCTAATTTATCCTTTATGTATATCCACTACATAGCATGAATGGTTAAACATTTGGTTAGTTATATGAACTATACATTGTTATCATTCCACCTATTTTTATCGGTTTAAGTTAGAGAAATTAAAATTATTGTTGCGGGTTCGATAGAAACTAGATTTTGACTTATTAGATCTTAGAAACTCGTTCACCAATGTTAGGTTCCATCTTACTCAATTTGCAAGAGCGCAATATATTCCATGTGACATTGATTAAAATAAATTAAGTCATCAAAACGATTACGTTGTTGCTACCCGTCAGCCGTCCGCGTCCGCCAGGGAGGCGCTGCACGGGTATGACGCCTCGCGCAGCTTACTGATTAATATTTGTCCCGCTCCTAGTTGACTAGTGTATTTATTGGTATAAAAAAATATTTGTTTTAATTTGTCTTTAAAGTGGCGATTATAATCTTCTTAAACATTTTGCAACACTAAGAGATAATGAACACTTAAGTGGGATAAGTTATAAAAATGTTTGGCATGCATAGTAAACAACATTGTACCAAAATTGTATTGTAGTAGATTGTGTGTTCAAGAATAAAAATAATTTTCACAGGAGCTACTTTCAATAGACTGTCTATTATTTATGAATTTATATAAATTTATCATTATTTATTATACAATTATTTAATTATAAACTCAATTTTTAGTAGGTTTTGCAAGTTGTAACAGGATGATAGACTAACATATGAAGAACTTGCCCACATTGACGATAAAGTCAGGCACCAACGTATGTAGTTTTCTTTTGTACGTAAAGCTCTAGTATTATATTTAAAACATTTTCACACGAGTGCAACTATAAACTGTTTACTGCAGTAAGGGTGCGTTCACAAAGAAAGCTGGTTACAAGCGCTTTTTGGCAAGCGCATGCAAGCTCCAACCGACGTGAGAAAAGTTTACATTGTATCAAGCGTGTGCGTTCAAAGACAAAGCCTATTCCGACTAGCAAGCGCTTGTTACAAGTTCTGGACAAGCACTCAAGAACGTTTTCCACTTGTTTTCTGGCTCTTGTTGACCAAACAAGTCAGTTGCAAACAACTGTGCAGTATGTGTGTCGATGAACTGACATGTCAAGTCTTTAGAATAGGGGCTATTTGGGACAATCGCATATATAAAATTTAAAATAACTAGTCGTTCTTCAGTATGGATAGGTTGCTTATTCCAATTTCCCAAAACTTGACTAAAACGCTTCAATTTTCTTGAGGGTGTAATTAAAGGTAGTAACTCCATTCTCATATAAGAAAAAACCTCACTTTGTCCAAATTTCAACTAAGGAAATAGATAGTAGTATTCCCCAAACCTCCCTCTTCCGCTGTTAATTGCATGAACACTTACTTTCCTTCTACGAATGTGTAATTCGACCTTTTCAGATAACAATAAATCTTCATTATTTGATGAAGACATTGTCTCAACAAGAGCTGAAAAAACACTAATTTTGAAATGCAATCGTTTGTTGTGTACACACAAAAAGTAACCGCTGAAAAAAATTACTTGTAACCAGCTTTCTTTGTGAATGCACCATTAAAACAGCAAAAGAATTTTAAAATTAAATGTTGAGCAACGGAATCAGTAAATATACAATTCCGTACTCTATGACAAGTAATATGTTTCGACTATTGTTACTTCTTCTGTAGAACTCTCCTATTGTGGAAAGTTCTTAGAAACGATATCGCTTATTTAGTCCTAGCTGTTACATGCGGCACTGCATACAATAGTTTATCTGCACTATTATATTGCTATTATGGGCATGTACAAATGACAAAAAAACCTTACTGATATAAGCTATGTGCAATGGAATATTCCCATTTTCGGATCCTCCCGCTTAACTCTGAACTATTACTCTAGCATGTTCTCCAGAATATTGATGTTTATTTCAATTATTATTATTCTAAGATGTATTGTATTTTCCTCTCAATTATTTTTCTTAAGACCAGTGTTACTATCTAACTTTTATAATACTTTTAAAAATTGTGATAAAAATTATCTAAGTTTGTCTTTTGTCCGAATTAAGCTTCTCAGATCCGTGTATGTATATTTATTTTATCGTGGCAACGAGACAAATTCAAAATTAGCGCCAGAAAATACAACTCACTCGAAACAGAAGTAATCATACACGTGTAAATCGTATGGCATTTCGAGCGCGGCAGCGGGTAGCTGGTAGTTTGAATTATAAGTAACTACGTAACAAAAACATATGTGTGTGTGTGTGTGTGTGTGTGTGTGTGTGTGTGTGTGTGTGTGTGTGTGTGTGTGTGTGTAAACTACCACTTGACTACTTCCATATCTTTACTTACCTTTACATAATCATAATGACTCATCACCTTTTGACCAGAAAACTAATAAAAGAATTTAACGCAATTTTTATTGTTTAATAACTGCACTATTCGCAAAAAAAATTATTCATTAGCATGTTCTGCTAAAAAATGCTGGCAGTTACTTAATAAATAAAACGTAGTATTTGAAAAACATGCCTTTCATCATAAGTTGCAACTACGTACTTTGTGTGTTTTGACCAGGAATCTGTTCCTTGAGAGGTCTATGAGATTTGTCACACGTATCGTTTCGATGGCTTTGAATTGTCTTTAGTTAAACATATATACAAGATTAGCAAAAGGCTAATTTATCCTTTATGTATATCCACTACATAGCATGAATGGTTTAAACATTTGGTTAGTTATATGAACTATACATTGTTATCATTCCGCCTATTTTTATCGGTTTAAGTTAGAGAAATTAAAATTAGTGTTGCGGGTTCGATAGAAACTAGATTTTGGACTTATTAGATCTTAGAAAACTCGTTCACCAATGTTAGGTTCCATCTTACTCAATTTTGCAAGTGCGCATATATACAATGTGACATTGATTAAAATAAATTAAGTCATCAAAACGATTACGTTGTTGCTACCCGTCAGCCGTCCGCGTCCGCCAGGGAGGCGCTGCACGGGTTATGACGCCTCGCGCAGCTTACTGATTAATATTTGTCCCGCTCCTAGTTGACTAGTGTATTTATTGGTATAAAAAATATTTGTTTTAATTTGTCTTTCAAGTGGCGATTATAATCTTCTTAAACATTTTGCAACACTAAGAGATAATGAAACACTTAAGTGGGATAAGTTATAAAAAATGTTTTGGCATGCATAGTAAACAACATTGTACCAAAAAACTGTACAGGCCGTACAAACCATTAAAATTACAAGTTATAGAAAAAATATCAACATGACACTATAAATTAATCAAGTAAATTAGTAAAAATCTAACCCTAGGTATGGTTCTACAAGGGCTTTTGTAGGATTTTTCCTGTGGAATGGCTTAAAAAACTAATACCAAACAGAATTCTGCATATCTAAATCTCTCAATTTTCTTTATCAATATAAGTATATTAAATAAGTATAGATCTAAATCGGTATGTGTAAAATTTAGATCTATATTTCATAAAGTTTTTTGCAAAATGTATAAATACTAAATTAATACATTTCTAATTAATACAAGACCATCTCTTATTTTTATAATATTGTATGGATCTAATTAAATACTAGTTTTACTTTTACTATACAATGTTTCAATGCATGTTACTCAAGTTCAAGAATGTTGGGCTAAATGTGTAGAAACCTGTGGCACTTTATGAGACTTAATAGGATATGTTACAGTCCATCGATCAAAGATTCTTCCATAGTTGTTTATTATTTTATTCTTAAAAATAACGTTAATCAGGGTTATATATTAAAATTTTTAATTAACGTTTGTAAGTTACAGTGAAGTTAAATATTTATAACTAAAAGAGTTAAGAATTGAGTAGTAAAAGTTGTTAGACCTATGTATTAATTTTACTTGAAGTTAACTTTGTGTGATATTGTAGGAGCGTTTCAAAATGTTTGTAAAGGAAATAGGATTTATTTAAACACGGAAATTTTTTTTACCGTATATTGAAGTTGAACAAAATTTCGTACATAAATGAAACAACCAAAATGGGTATCATTTATCTATTAAAAGAGACAGTTGCACAGTGAAAAGGCCGGTTTGCTAAGGTGGCGAAAAAGCAAATGATAATTTTATACACATATTACAAACAATAATTAACTGTATACGAACGTGATACATTATCAAGTGCGCGCTGATCGTATGACAATTAATTTTATTAAAATTATGTTTAATAGTAAATAAACAATGCATAAACATTAATTTATATTCAGACGTAATTGCCAAGAGCAATGTAACAAAAAGTAGTACCGAGTGACGTAGGTTAGGTGACTGTAGTTTGTAATGTGAAACCGGCTATCGGAACGTGACAATGTAAGTACACCAGTCTCTGAGGAATGGCCAGATAACCGTCCGCCATTCTACATTTTTTTGGGGACGCTGCTTTAGCACCCCCTGGAATAAGCACCCCCTCGGGCTCTGACGTCACGACAGGGGGGTGCTAATTCAGCGCACGGACACGGACCGGGCACTGAATTAGCACCCCCCTACAAGGGGGTGCTAAAATCAGCGCATGAACATGGTCGAGGCCCTGAATTAACACCCCCCTGTTCCAAGGGGGTGCTTATTCAGCGCATGGACATGGCTCAGTCACTGAATTAGCACCCCCTAGCATTCAACCAGCAAAAAAGGATATTTATCTTTTACATATTCAATTTAATCATAAATATAATAGTTGTTATCTGGATTTTTGTGACGCTGCCAGTTATAAGCTACTATCTACGATTGTTTTGCAATTTCCGATAAACGATTAAATAATATAATAATCAAATATGGTTACTTTCTCTTAAAAATTGCCATAGACTTAATATTACATAATAATGCTCCGACTAACAAGGCTAATAGACCTTAGCACTCCTCCCTATCATACGCATTGTCATATATGTGTAATAATTTTCACTCATGACTTTGCTTTCTTAATTTTTTCTAAATATCACCTATTAAAATAATTAATTAAATCATATCCTTCATTTATTCTATTTCAGTTTATTCTTTCAGTTAATATGTTTGTAAATTTAATTAACGGACTGCTAAATATATATTAAAAAAAAACATAAAATTTCTCTACGCACAGATCATTAAAGCCCATGTAGGCTCTTTTCCCTTTACGTTTTTTAATTACAAGTATACACTAATTAGAGACAAATTAAATCTTGTTTTAATTTTAATTAGCTGTCTTAATTTAAATGTATGGATTCATTCTTTTGAGATATAAGATTTGTATTATTGTATATTAAGTTCTTTCATATCAGCTATAAGAATACTATAAAAATACCATCATTTGTTTTCCTCTCGAATATAAGATATTTACTGCTGTATCTACAGTTATACATTTTTGTAAAAGTAAAAGCTATTTTTAGTCGATTTTTGGAATATTACGGAAGGTAAAATGTAATTATGGTTTTTGTACACAATTAGTCTAGTATCTATGCTGTGTTATTTTTATTGTACAGGTATTGAGTACTGGGCGTCCATACCAATGGAAGATCTACTCATGGTCTAGTTAAGGGTATTCACTGAGCATTAAAAGTTCAAGCGTAATCCAATCGTGAAAACTCAATGAAACATGTTTCTAGATATAATTAAAACTATGTTATTTGTATATGAATCCATAATTAAACTATTTATTTCATTTAATAGCTTCACGGAAATGGAGTCTTCTTTTTTTAGTTTAATTAACTTAAATTTAAAAAAACTAATATAATTTTGTATACAATTTAGGCTCGTATTTTATGCAAAATAGCTTCACTGTCACACAGTATAGAATTTTCCTTTGCGGCATTTTTGTTTCATATTTAATTTTAATTACATTTCAAAATTAGGTTTTATGGAATGAAGTAGATGAAGCATGAAAATTACAGTTTTTGACTTGCCATTTATTACAGAAATAATTTTTCAGTACCTGCCCTTAAATAATTACTCGTAACCATCTGCAGTAAGAAACTAGATTATAATTTTTTATCTTATGCACTATTAGGCGTACCGTGAATCATCTGCAAAATGGAACAGCTCCATATATTAACACTACACAAAAATCTGTAGAATGGTACTACTCACAAAAATATCTCAAGGTTACGCCCATAAGTATTACTTTTGCTTACGCGTAAAATATCCTCTATAGAATCATGCCTAACTATTTTTCATAATTAAAGGAATATATAGAAACATCAAATACACAATATACCTTCCGGTTGAGTCGGAAGAAAGGTATATTTCACATGAGGCTACAACTTGAAGATACATCATTAGTTTATGAACTTAACAAACACCGTGATAAAAAACTTATGGATGAGGCATTGGTAGCTAAGGATGAAGTATATTAATCCGCAAAGATTTCTTCCTAACTAGTTAATGTAAAAAAAAAGTGTTTGGTCGATTTCTGTCCATCTTACCTCTAGCAAATATATCCCTCTGGTAAAGGATTATACCCTCGATTATATTTACTTTTTCTATCGATAATAATTATTGTCATATTACGAGAATGAATAATAGAATTCATATTAGGACTTTCATATTAAGTGATATCAACTATTACATGTAAAATATTCTCACATATATGTTTTGTTGCTCCTTTTATGAGTAACCCTATTTTCAAATGTGGATCATAAGTGTTTTATTACTTACAGTACTATAGGAAAGGAGGGATCGTGATTTGTTAATTACTTTAGAAACATCACTTTAAAAAAATCATGGAATGTCACATTGAAATTAAAATTGGAATATTTTCCAATGACCATAATTTATTTTATCAGTAGTATGCCATTTTTTTAAAGACATGAAGGAGATGTCTATGACGTACCAGTTATTCTACAAAAATTCCGTACGAAGGGGCGGGTATCAGCTAGTAAACATATAAAAACTTGAAACTTTCTTATTTTTGCGTCCCACACATAATTTTGACGAAGCTGACGAAACCCGTCCGTGCACTACCGACCCTACTGTTCAGAACTGATGTGGCCATATCGAGTGATCGAGAAATAATATCGATGTTATTCTCAGTTGTTATTCCTATATTAATACATCACTTATTATGTACAGTGAATTTTTTTGATGAAATTTCGTAAAAAATATAAGAAGAAATCAAACAATGTTTGAGTGTACAGGCCCAAGGTGTGGCATATTATACTCTCTAGGTAAACGGATACTTTTACACGAGTAAAGATGAAAATATAAAATAGAACACGGTAATGATGTATGGACAAAAACTGAAAATCATCGCCTTTTTGTATGCAGTTAAAGAATCTTTAACTATTGTGTGTTACATTAGTCACACGTGCACTTCTAACCCCATGTATCTGGAAGTGTCAAACTTAAGGATGAACGTTCTTACAATATTGTGAAAAGAAGAGTGAAATCTCAGTGAAGTCTTTAATAAAGCGTATATAAAAATGTAAAATTTAAAATTACACTTCAGCTTAGCTGTACTTTTATTTTAAGGCTATTTATATCGGAAAGAGTAATGAATGTTGTTACACTCTAATTTTCAATTCGTTGTAATTTTTATAACTGATTTGTAAACTAGGTAGTCAACAGATGTATAGAAGCATAAATATTACTTCATTAATAATAAAAAAATACTATACAAATATACATAATATTTCATTTTGTATACAGTAAACTTTTATGTTTTTATTTTCCGGGTGGTAGAACAAAATCTTTCAAACCTCGGTTAGAACAAACTTAACAACTGCAACAAATAGCAATCTTTACTGGTAAATTTTAGCATCTACGTTTACCATCGTTAATCAATAGCATATCTACAAACTCCGTATAAATTTACAAGCCAGAAGAAGGTCTGAGGCCTTCCATTTAATAAACTAAATATTAAAATAGAAATATAATAACTATAAAAGACATTTTTAATTTTTGGTCTAGGTAATCAACATGTATTAGAGTGTTTTTTCTGACGTATTAATCAAAAGAAACTTATATTCAGAAATAATTAAGGATATTATTACCACAGTTCAGCAATGTAATGTTAAAATCAACATTATTAGAGCAGCTAAAATCAAAACAGCTGATTGATGGAGCCCACATTCAGTGCTGTCATATAATAAAGGCGAATATTGTTTGGTAATTGGTTTTAAAAAAACAAACTATCTCCCTTATTTCAAAACTAATTTTTAAAAAACTTGGTATCGTTGGATTTTTAATTAAATTTTGTAATAATTGAGACCTTTTTTACCATATATCGCTTTTTAAGATATTTACGGTTAAAGATTTTTTTTAGAAATCACTATTTTAAAAAATAAAGCTTGTAAGAAATTTAAAATTTTTATGTAATTATTCCTTAAGGTTATAAAGGTATATACAAAAGTTTAACCTAAACAATCCATCAAATATAAATAGTAAAGTAAAAAAAAGACAAAAACAAAACAAAAATTGTGGCTATTTGAGTAATTATTGAGCTTTAGAAAGGTGAATATGATTGTTTTTGTCTTTGGTCCATGAATAATGTATAAAAATAATGGTAGAGGTTGTGGAACACTCTGTATAATAATTTTATATACAGGAGTGTCCTGTAATTCTTAGGATAAGTCTATATACCGCAACTGCTCAGGTCATGGCAAACGCATTTTCAGAATATGGAAAATAGATCTTTGGTGCTTAGTTTCCTATCCGTCAGTATGTGTGTGTTTTTTATAGACCAAAATTCGCTTTAATATCTTAAAACGAATAAACAAATCTTACCTAATTTGGATCAAATTTTTGTAGTAATAAGGCCAGTTATAAACAATATTCATTAATACGAAATGGCGGCCATTAAATCTGATTAACTTTGAATGTCTTAAAATCCAGCAGGTTATACAAGGATAAATCTGATCGTGGATTGTATCACAGATCTAATTACTCAAATACTATTTCAAAATAATAATAAATAACTCATTCAGAGCATCTTTACTGGAAAAAACATGGTTCGTGAAAATAAATTAACATCAGCTTTAGAGTATCTTATCCCTATTTTTTTATTTTTGTCTTTTATTATGCAAAACATTTGAAATACATGTTTCAGGCCTATCTAAGGATAGAATAGAATCATATATTTGATGTTTATTGAATTTATTTAAATATCTGTTCTTTTAGGACATATTTATTTACGAAAATTTAGTCAAGCGACAATCAGATGTATTTCCAATAAAACCACTTATCTTTGATTTTGTCATCTATAAAAGCATTTATTGTCTGAATATTACTGTACGAGTTTTCTTGTTGTTTATTATTTCTTGATATATAACAGATAACCTAGTCACTTTATTTAGTTTTTTAAACATGTATTTTGAATAAATGTAAGCTTTATGATAAATACAACAGTTTATTATTGTTAATTAAGACGGTTGTTTTTGTCCTTCATTGTTCATAAAGGCGTTCATTGTTGATAAATTTGCAATATCTCTAGTAGTTTTTAATTTATTAGAAAAAAAGTTGCTTGGCAACAGATATTAATGTATTTCCTGTACTTTAAATGAAGGGGCTAAGATGTGAGCACAATTGGCATAAGATATTCTGGTGCTGCCGTTTACTCGGTTTTTGTATTGTGACCTACTCGCCGAGAACCTCAATGTCGACAGTGTTTTGTTACAGTAAATCTGTGCATATGATATTTTATATATTTGGTCATTAGATTTGTGATAGAACCTCTCAAATTCATTTTCTTGCAATATTTTAGAATAATTGCAGATTTTAAGAAGTTAAAAGATAAAATATTTTAATAGCCACTATTTTGAAAGTATTAAAGATAACATCATAATATATTTTTAGCCACCAATAAGTTTTCACCAAGACTTGGTAGGATTAAATTTATTAGGTTTTTCCTTTTAGATTTTTCCAAGATATTCCATTTTTAACCAACAACAACAAAAACGCACACTAACCGACAGAGGGGAAATTTAAGCAATGTAGATCCATAATACTCAGTATATAAATGTATGTTTTGACCTAAGCAATAACGCTTTTGAAAATACAGTAGTATATTTATTGCTACGTGTTTTAACATTGTTTTCAACGTTTTTTTAAAATTATAGTTGCACTAACTGATATGGATATAACTGAATGATATTGATTCTTGTAGATATAAAATAATATTTAAATTGTTTGTCAATGTGTGTTTGAATTATACTATTCAGATTAAATAGTATAATTCAGTTTATGATGCGTCATTAAAAATAATTGGCTCTTAGCCGTCGCAAAATTATAATTTCACGCTTCTAAATTTTCCCGCTTTTTATTGGTATTCGAAAAATTAAAATAATTGTTTTTAAATTGGTTAATAGGTTGATATAATCTCTGACCATGTATATTTATTACACATGCCAGATTTACGCAATATCAGTTCCTCTGCGTTGTTCGTACCATGATTTTCAAATTAATTTTATTTAAAATAAACCTCTATTTGAATGCCTAGAACCTAGTTTTTTACTTAAGTATATTTGATGCATAGTATTTTGACAATTGGTAATGAACTGTTTGTTTTTGAAAATATTAAGTAAACGACCGCAATGCAGTAAATATACTCATTGTATTATATTTAAATTATTATATATATATATTATATATATAATTTTTTTTATTTAAAAATAAAATCGTAATATGGTTAAACGATTATTATTCCTATTCCGTTGGGGTAATTTATTCATCTCATCAATACGGCACTGATTTAGCAGCCCAGATTCAAGGGGGTGCTAAATCAGCACATGAGCACGGTCAAGACGCTGAATTAGGACCCCCCTATTCGAAGGGGGTGCTAAATCAGCACATGAACACGGTCAAGGCGCTGAATTAGGACCCCCGTATTCGAAGGGGGTGCTTATTCAGGGTCTGGACACGGCATCTGTGCTGATTTAGCACCCCCTTTCGTGGACGTCAAAATGACGTCAGTAGCGAGGGGGTGCTATGTCCAGGGGGTGCTAATTCAGGCGCACCCATTTTTTACTGCCAAGTCGCGTCGTTTTTATTGCACAACCTACCATGTTTTGTTCGTTTCCGTTTGAACGGCGGAACAACATTCGAACAAATAGGTTGCTGAATTTACTGGGATTTTTAAAAGATATTAATTTATTTCTTGTTTCCACGAAGAATATAATTAAAGATACTGTTTTAAATAACGAAAATCGTAAAAGAGATTTCACGTATTTTAGTTAGCTTTTTCCTACTTGTGAGACTGGTAAGAGCATCTAAATTGGCGTGGGATTCGGTATCTGCATGTCGAAAGATAACTAAGCCACTTTGAACTTTCACAAAGTACTCTTGGGTTTCTGAGAGATTGCTGATGCACCGCAGTCTCATTAAAGGTTCCTGCTGACTCCCCTTTAGGTTACCGAGCTTCAAGGTTTTTTCCCAATGACTACGAATGATCTGAGGGAAATATCTATCTGAAAGTAACATTAAAACAAATTGTATGAGTTTGGAGTGATAAATGCTATTGTAATGATGTTTATCATTTCACTTTTTCTAAGAAATGTAATAAAATAATTCAGAAAAAGAACATAAATGTATTCAAGTGGGTCCCAGGATGTAACATTTTACGACCTGTAGAATAACCGAAGAGTGTATGCTAAACTAAAACAGTCTGTTAAAAATGTTTTGAGCTACCCACAGCTTTTTTGTTAAATTTTTAAATTATTTAACCCCCCCACCCCCCCCCCCCCCCACCCCCCCCCCCCCTTTCCCCCCCCCCCCCCCACCCCCCCCCCCCCCCCCCCCCCCCCCCCCCCCCCCCCCCCCCCTTTGTACATAAATAAACAAATCTTACTACAACGCTTTAGTATTATTTTAATGGCTCTTTGTATACGATTGTAATAATAGTCTATGCATCGAATTTCAGAGCATTAAGATCTCTTGATGAGAAGAATAATGATCATATTGAAAAATTCAGCTTATTGTTATAGTTTTATATATTTTTCCTCTTTGACTGTCAACAAGCAAACAAACGCAGATTTTTTACCTACCTGATAAATAGATTCGCTCACTATTTTCACTCATTAATAATAATTTACTGCTAATTCTGCTGATATATCACTCATTTATACCAATAAAGAATATATAAACCATGCGAAACATATCAAAACTGATATCAATCTCCAATGACTCAGTAAAAGACTTTTTCTACAGGACGATTGCTCAGATTGTTGTATTACAAATAAACAAGATTTCTTGATTATTTCATGTAAAGACATGCTTATGATGTAGAACCTAAACTATCTATTTTAACAAACACATCAGAGGTATGCATTTAGAGAACGGGAATTCGATATTATGGAATTTACAAAAGTGACTGTGAAATATAACGGTTTAACGTCACGGGGTTTTTTATGACAATTTTATCCATCTGATACCGTCAGCATTGGAAGCAATAATTAACTTTGTACAACTGCAACCTTGCGTTATGTATTTAGGAAGAAATATGAACGAAATTGGATTGAGACAAACAAATTATAATTTTATCATTATAAATTGTTTGACTCATAAACAGCTATGAGGTCAGTAATAAAGCTTATCACTAATCAAGACTGATATCACTACGATATTTACAGACCCATAGCTAATACATTTCTCTCAATTGAAATGTATATATCTTAACTAGATGAAACTTGGATAAAAGAATTAAGGAAGCTGAAAGTATATATTATTATTCTTTTTACAATTAAAAAATCTGAGAATTTAAAACTAATATTTAATACCTGAAAAAATATAAAATATATCATTTCTATTGTACATATTAAATGTCACGACAGTCTGCTTTCTAACTACTGATGCCTGCACATGAAAAATATTGAGATTCACGAATTCAGACTGTAATAATAGTCTAGGCTACACAAGTAAAGTATGTTAGTGAATAAAAACCATGACCGTGATCAGGGAGTGAAAATACTAATCTAAAATAAAAAGAATACTAATAATATATTATCAGTATTCGTCTGTTACTCAAATTAATTGACCAATTATATTGAAATTGTACGTGGAAATAGTTCTGGATTCCTGGATAACATACATACCGTTTATTCTTCAGAAATCCCTTTGGACTACACCACACTGGTCTTAGAAATTCCCTTTTAGGTGTAATGAACCGAAAGTTAAATGTGTTTTTGTTATCAATGTCCTTTGTAAAAGTTATAATGTTACAACACAATCATATGTTTAATTAATTTCAGTAAAATTTAAAGAAATATTCGATAAAAATTACGTTTATTTCATGGTAAATACAAAAAATGTTTCACTTTCAAGCTTGGGAGCTCCTAAACCGTGATCATTAAACATAAACTAAGGATCAAGACTCGACTAATGGATCAGAAGACTGGAATATTTATCGGTGATTATTAAATAACTCAGGGGTTTTTAGAATATAATTTAAAAGAATTATTCCCACGATGTCTCTGTTATTCAGTTTGAAATTAAATTCAAAGCCGTGAGTAACTGCTACTATTAAATAATTATTAAAACCCGCATTTAAAACTACGTTTTTTATAGTAATCGTACATTATTATTATGTAGTTAAAAGTATAAATTCTAATGAATTATTGATTCACGATCCGTAAATAACCCACTGTAAATACTGCCAATAAGGTTGAATGGAAATATAAAAGTTCAACCATACAGCTACAAGACATAAGCATACGTTTACCAAATTGATAAAGCTTAATGCACCACACTATTGATTTGCAGTTGTGCATCAGCATAAACTTTCTTCGATGATGTACCTGTTAGTACCTGATCTATGCACTCATTGGTTCTCTCTGGAAAATTATCAAAAACCATACGCGATTTTCTATGGCACTAATACAATTAACGTGATGTTATTACACCTCTTTGATTGTAGTGCAGATTCCAATGTCCTATACGTATGACCCTGCAGGACAGGAATCTTGTTTCTTCCACATTCTATAGTTTCTGCGATCTAGGATAATATTTTATAGTCGTCTTATAAATTGGCATAAGGTTTAGAAGTATTCCCTTTGATTGCCGATCGATCCAGGTTTGTGTTCTTATATTTTCTCGTTAAGATAATTGTTTTGTATATTTCCGGTAACATATTATTCATCATTCTACTAAATTTTATACCCAACTGCCATTAGTTTTTCAGCGCCAGCAAAACATTCTTAGGATCCTTTGAAGAAAGTTAACAGTTATTATACAACTGAATATTTTGGCTTTGATCATATGTCACCTCTCAATATTTATGGCTTGGGTTTGAAAACATGTTTTTTAAGCCTAATACTGTAGTGTAAATATCCAAACCGATTGCAGAGTACATTCAATAAAATGGTAAATTCTGCCGTCTTTCTCTAATGTTAGTTTTGTAGGTTTATTGCACTTATATTTAGTTAGCAGTAAAATGTTAATTTTAAACAATTTAATAGATTTTAAAGAATTAAATCAGCACTTTTTCAAAACAGTTATATGCTAAAAAATGTCCAATAAATTAATGTTTAGCTTTTAAACGTGTCTGTGATAGACGGTAACCTTAATTTAACTAATTAAAAATTACAATTTATGCCCACTATACCAATCTACTAAACTAAAATTTTAGAACAGTAACCAACCGTCCTTTATTCCACTATTTTTTATGACAATGTCGCAAAACACTGTAATGAAGCCGCATCGTTAGAAAAGTTTGCTCATCTCATCTGTACAGCATAGCGAAGCGAGTTCAGTCAGAGATGCTGGATATTTAACAACGGCTGTGGCGATTTGTGCATCCAACTCGGAACAAAATCGTGGTGATTTCCATGAAAAACAACAGGCGCCAAATCTTTTGTGAATTATTGACATGTGTGTGACGAGAGCCAGTTTATGACACAGTGACAATAGATTTATCCTGCACAATCAACAACAATTGTAAAATAAAATAAAAAATAACTCAATTATAAATTTGTATATTTATTGTAACTAAGAATTTTTAAGTACAAGCGTATTGAACTAATACAATTTTTAAGCTATGGCGTTTTATTCATTAACTGTACTGTTAAAGGAAGGGATGCATCCACCCAATTCAATCATCACCAACTTACAGCTTCGTTTTCTGTGATGCCTTCGTCTAATACGATTTTATTCAACCTTAGATAATAGAATATTTACTTGGACTATTATTATGCGTGAACGTATTATTTTCAATACAACTCTCTCACTTCAGTCATTATACTCAAAATTGAATTGATTGTACAGATTGAGGATAGATAGTTATACTCTTACTCTCCCTCCACTCGAACCAATCCTACATTATATGTTACGAAATAACTTATTTACCCTGATTACATAAAATGGGATACGTACCATGACTAATAGACCCTTGTTCATTTCATCGGGTGATATGATAGCGTTACTTTGACTGCTTAATTATATTTGCACCATTTCATTAAAAACCTTTTTATGTATATTGTATTTTGCTATAAAATAAACATGTTCAATTAAAAGATAAATACTGAATAATTTCAGTATCATTATCGAGTTTTATTACCAGAATAATATAGATATTAATTCTTAAAGTGTAGTAAATGTAATACTCATGAAATAATGTATCTGTATTTGTTGTGGATTAAACAAATTGTATTATGTATGGTAATCACTAGAATATAAATATTTGAAATAAAATGATTACAGTGACTTATCAAGAGAATAACCAATGCAACAATTAATCTGTTATTTAGTAATGATTAACATAATAAACCAAATAACTCTTTCACAGCCAACATCTTGAATTGTGATAGTATTCACACGGATTTAGCAGTTAAATAATAATGTACGTAACATTAAAAGGATTAAAGACTTTCCAATTAAAGAGATTTCATGTTAAAATAATGTAGTAGTTTTTAATAAGTGATGTACAAATTAATATTTTACTAAGTTTATATTTATTTTAATTGCATTACTTGAAATACTAATTTGTAGCTCAAAATAGACAAAGCTGTTCCTGTGCTTAACGTTATATGACCCCTACAGATATCTACCTTCCTTTGAAATAGTAAAGGAACATCGTATTAGCCACGTGTGTCGGACAGTATTCTAATCTACAGGAAACGACAGTCGTTTGACGAAGTTATCGGAATAAGGATCTGTTTTATCATCTGTAGTAAGGTTTGTCTTTCAGTTTGTACAAATAATATTAACGTAAATAGTTTTTTAAATATCACTAAATAGTTTAAAAGAACACTGTCCTTTTCAAACACAAAACAAACAACAAAAAGTGATAGAGTATAACAGGCATCAAAACTTAAATCGTAAGCTAAGTATTATTTCCAGTTTTATTAGTAAAAAAGCTACAGACTTTAGAAATGTTAATAATTTTTTATTATAATGTACGTGTTTGCTGGTCTAACAATATTTCAATTACATGTCGTGCAGACTTGAAATTTATATACATTTCCAATATGAAAATGTAATAAATGTACTTTAATTTGTGTTATTTTATTTATAAAAAATGTCTGTATTTACTTTACAATTCCACGCAGAGAAAATATAAAGTGGATAAAACTGTAAAATTTAGAAATATTTGATTACAAGCAAGATTTAAAAATATTGAAAGATTTCTCTAAATTTTTTAAAATAATAAAATAATAAGCCAAGCACTAGAGAATTACCATAATAGCAACTTTCCAATTTACCATTTACATTGGAATTACTCCGTTGTTTAGGCGTAGCAGTTTTATAAATACCCTCAATTCTGCAGTATACGAATTATAACCCAAAATCTGATTGATAAAATCCTTGCACTATCTTGTAGTCAATGGGAGCTTTTAGTGATATTGAGGGAATCCGTGGGATGCCGTTAAAAATAACCGTTAAATAATAAAAACATATATGGTTTATGTTTTAAAATGACAGAAACTCATTAAATTTACTGTGGTGGTTTCCTTAAATTATGTACTAATGTTTAAACCTCGTGTTTATTCGTTTGATAGTAAATCCCTACAGAGCAAAGAGAAATGCAGCATTTACTCGCTCTGGTGATTATAAAAGTACTCTCTGTCTCTATTTTCATGCAAATATGCATTATATGGGTTTTGCATTGCGTTTATTTTAGTTAGTAATTATATCTAAATTTACATTAGTCTGTACAATTTTGCTCTACCCTTTATTACATTTTACTTTTGTGTCATTATTTACACAATTGTAAAAAATGTTTAATGCCTCAATATTTATGATTACAAGAAATTACTACTTACATGTGCTAAGATATAAAGTAAAAAAAGTAAAGTAAAGTAGTCTTATTTTACCAGGCTAAGTTAAAAGACATACAAGTCTGACTGATTTGAGGGTTTAAAAAGTCTTGCAACAGTTCATGTATGTTTTTACAAATAGCTCACCTTAGATGAATACGAGCTTGATTTCCTTTACAAGAATCTAAAATTTTTTTCGAAAATTAAATGTTAAATTTGAATTTGCCTGTTGAAATGTTAGTAATTTAATTTATGTAACTATAGATATTAAAGGAAAATTTGTATAATGTGAGTCCTAAAGATTCAGAAATTGTAATAAACTCTCAGTGTACAAATCTTTAGTTTATAAAGCCTTTATATACGCAATAGTCTGTATAAACGATTATTGCATACAACGAATTTTGTATGACGTTTAAGAATTAATTAATTTAAAGTGTAAATTTAGAATAAGATATCTAAAATCTTATAACTTAAAAAATTAGAGTATAAGAGTTATTAAAATTAGAACCGATAAAATAGGTTAGTGTAAAGTATACTAATGTTTAATATATTTTGAAGGGATTACAAAAAAAAATACTTTTCTGCCGTTTACATTTGGTGTCTAGTTTGATTAAGGTTTTTATCGAAAAGAATAAGCTGTTACACAAAAAAAATCAATCGGTTGTTTTGTTTTTTATATATGGGCTTGAAGGTTGTGGTGAACCTTAACGCAGTAGAAAAATCAATGAAAATACACGGCAAATCAAACAATATAGTAGTTACAAATAGCAATTATGATTATAAGATTGGTGTTTCTAACGGCCATCTAAACTAGTTATGAACAAATATAACATCAAAATGAATATGGCATAGTATAATAACCTTATAAGTAATGAGATTTTGGGTATTTATTTGCAATAGCTCTCTGTAGCGTTTTTAAAGCTACATTGATTTATTTTTTTTAATTAAAACTTAAATTAAATGAAAATTTTGGGATCGAAATATCGGGATTTAATTTTAGATTAGGTTGTGAAAAGTCGGGGTAAAAACGAACATGTAATCCTTTGGCAAGTTAGTACTGGTAGTTTTAAATTGTTAGGAAGTCAGGTTGACTGCTTTAAATTGATTAGAACTTGTCTTGTTGCGACTATTGTTCTCCTTGTTTGATACAGCTGGACCAATGAGAGAACACCACGGATGTCCTGCAAAGTGTATTGGAAAGGGAAGTATTTAAGCGCCCAATCATAATTTTATTTTCGTGAGTTAAGATGATTACAGTGCGCCGTGTTTCTTAAATTTTTTTCCGCGAGGGATTTTGAGGTAAGCACCAAATTTATTGTACGTTTTATTGAAATAGTCTTCCTGATCTGATATTAAATTAATTTTGTTGTCTTTTTATAAGAAAAAATTAAATTCATAGAAACTACAGAGCAATCTGCATAATTAATTCTCGATGAACAATAGAGCATAATACAATCATACAAGTTACAGTTGGTTCACTCTTGCAAGAAAGGTGAATTAAAATTGAACTTTGTTAATAAGTTTAATTGAAAGTTGGAAATTTAGTAATTTATTAATATTTAACTGGAACTGTTTTATTGTGAATTATTAATTGTAAATTAATTGAAAATTAATAATTGTTTGAGAGAGTTGTAATCTGAATTGCAGAGACTTGAAAGTTAAGGTTCAACTAGTGTGAAGAGAAGTTAAAAATTTTATTTTTTAAATTGTGAGTGTACTTAGAAGTGAAAATTTTTATTATAGTTATTTCCAAGTGGTATTAGATTTTTATTTTAAAACTTTACTATTTTATTTTAGAAGAGAGCTCTGATTTTTAGTTTGATATATTTGATTAATATTTTTATTTCTTGCCAAAGGAACTTTTATATTTACTAAACGGTTTGTCAACTCTTTGTGGAAAATAGAGTGATGAAAATTTTGAAACTTTGAACTTATTAATTTGCTAGTTTAAAATAAATCCATTGTTTTTATTTAGAACGGTGATTTTTATTTTAGAAAAACCAGATAATATTTAATAGTTAACCAATTTAGTAATAAATGGTACTGAATATTCACTAGGAGCTTACTAATAAAAACATATTTTATATCGTCTTGGATGTCTCATTGATAATTTAAATATTAATACTCTGGAATATTAATATCTACAATCCAAGTCGTTATACTCTCTACATTGTTCTAAATAGAAAATATTTATTTGGAATATTCTTAGAAAATATTGTTTAACAATAATGCTGTTTGAATTCTTTCATGCCATCATAGAAAAGCATGAAATTCTCCTAAACTAGTATTTTATTCATTCATGTATACAAAGCTATAGGCATTATAGTTTACTCTATTGAAGTAAAGCCTTTGAAAGACAAGCTTTTACTCTTTACAATCGCCTTCTCGTGAAATACGAGTTAACTAAGCACAGTCGAAAGCTCAGTTAAAGCCGCAGCATGTGGTGATCCCAACATGGCATCCAGCTGCGGTATACTGCTCCACATTGACTGTGGAGTGGTGCGGTCTACATTCTGACCGTGTTACTCTCGTTAACTTGACCTTCAGTGCAACTTACTGTCTTCTAATTGCCTTACATTCAGTGAATGCCATGGGTAATATATAGTAATGGATCACATGTATGGTCATATATTTGTAGTTAAGCGAAACATAAGGTGAAGGTGTGGTGAGTCTAGTGCGGAAAATCTTATGTGTTTAATGATGAGCAATACATAACAAAAGGAAAGAAATCACATGAAAATCGCCTTCACCACAACACTGTGACCATACATATGTAGGGGTAGAAATGCTTTCGTACAGATATTCTGTGCATTTTAGAAGCCTGCAGGATATCGTGAAATATACCAGGAAGGAAATTCCCAAATAAACGATGTAGTTACCGTAGTTATTTATAAAAATATCAAAATCGATCTTTAAAAATTTGGTTGTACCACTCAACTTGGTAATGCAGCACTCTGCTGCGGGGTTTGCTATATCCTTTATGTCTAAGTGGCCCACAAAATAATTTATAGTAAAGCAAATATTCAATGGACGGTACGAGAAATTATTTCATTGGATACGTTATAAAGAAGAGCTATTAACTTTAACATTAAGCATTCTTATCCGTTACTCTTCCAACTTGCAAAACAATATTCACTCGCTTGAGCGTCCTCGAATTTATCGACCAATACATCCACATCACCAAACAATGCATTTGAATTTTATCTATACCATCTTTACATGTTCTTAAAGGCATTCTCAGTAGTTAAAGGATAGCTGGAAGTCTTCAAGTAAATAAGTTTAATTTGTAAGTTCGATAATTAAAATAAAACATTTACAGAATTTCCAACCAATAACAGGGTTTAGACATACATCTTAAGTCATTAAAAATCGGCATTGAGTGCCGACTATTCCAATAGTTAAGTACATCAATTTTTACATTTACAGCATCATAAGGTAACCATAACAACGGGTGAGATTGGAAATGAATTATAATAGATAGGTAGGTAGTTGTTCCTAACTATTCACTCATATTTACCTGGCTGCTAATAGCAGAGAGGATGTCTTGTCCCACCACAGTTCCAGCAGGTCTGTTCAAATATATTTATGTTAAATTGAGCTTTATGTTGATTTTGAATTATTTTAGCTCAGTCAACAAGATTTGAATTACATTTAACTTACCATTTTATTTTTGTAAAACTTACAAAAAGGTTTAAGTGTTGGTAAAAAACACGTTTCTTAATCTAGTGAAGATACTATTGAAGCTAGAAGAAATTGAATTATATAGAATTTGTCTTATATAATATGCATTAAACACTGTGGTAAGCATAGTGTGTTAAGAATATGAAGCATAATTTTCAGATATGATAAATTTTTATTTTTTTTTTTTAAATTTGGGCTTGGATTGGCAAACATAATTCTTTACAAAATCACAGTATTGATTTTCAAAACACCCTGACTTTATTAAGAATGTATACAAGTCAAAAATAAAAAACAAAATGTTAAATATTCACAAGTACATCTATTACCGTATTACTGTGTAAGTTCTTTAACTTTACGGTTTTCAACCCCATTTTAGAATAATAAATGTGTTGGCGTACAAAGACCTTTAAAATGTATTGCATTAAATGTGCTTGAATTTTAAAACCTCAGGAATCATACCCTACACATGTGGTTCTAGAAACACTCTGTACATTAATAGTATTTAAACTGTTTACAAGTGATGAACTTATTCTGATTCTGAAAACATTTAACTCTCTTATATCCGATTTGAGACAAAAATAAAATATAAAAAGGTGTATAAATAATTGATATTAATGATTACAAAGACTAATTACTCTGTAGTTATTATTTCTATAAGTTTGATGTATTTTTTAATGTAGGAATAGGAATGCGTACCGTGAAATGGAAGTGTAAATATATCTCTTCACTTGTTTTTACCTTTGTGCACCTGACCGTGAATATCGGAGCCTGCTTCTCGGGTTAATGAACAGCTTTGGTTGTAATGTTGATGGGATTTCCTTTAGCACATGCGAAATTGAAGTTAAAAAAATATTACGAATAATGGATATGTACATATATATACGAGTAAATTTAAAAAAGGGAAAGAAAGAAAAATATCTAGCATTGTTTCAATATTTTTGGATCAAAAGTAAGACGAAAGTGAATATGAAATTGAGTTTTGAAAAATATACAGAAAATTAAAATTAGTTAATTGTTTTCAAACCTCTTTAGCCTATTTTTCACTTCTCTATTTCTCTATTCTCTATTTTCTCTATGAAAGATTTTCACTTTTTGTTCCAGACGTGTATTTAGTTACTGTGTTTTTAGTTTATGTATTTACATTTATTTTTAAGGTTGCCATTTAAAAATCTAAGAGGCTTATTTTATAACACGCGGGTGGAAAAATGGGGTTTATTCCTCATTTTTTTTGTTTAAACGTGTAAAAAGCAAGTATAAACAGAAGATCTCCACTATAAGGTTAAAAATGAAAATTATGTTATGAAGCTGAGACCCAATTTCCATACTAATACTGTAGTGGTTGTCAACAATGGGTTCTTAAATCAATAAAGAAGTGAATAATACAACTAAATTGGCCAGAAGTAAAGTATTGGGTGACAGCTCACAATGTCACTCTTGAATTAAATAATATTTCCCGGTGACCAAAGAAAATTCTGCTTCAATTGTAAAGATATATGAAGAATGCTCTATTGAAATTCAGGCTTTTGTGGAAAACACAATTGCATAATTTTATATTAATCTTGATATTGAATCGAGGGAGAAGAGGACAGTGATAGGGAAATACAAGATAGATAAGTGATGCTCAAAACACTATGTTTGGAATCAAAGAGTTTGCATGCATCATAGTAAATTATTGTTATAAATTATGATACACATATAGTTTATTGCTGCCAGACCGACAAAAATTGATTTAGTTTACCACATTAAATTACATCTGTGACTCATACTTTATTGATTGTTTTATTTTATTTTCATCTTTTATGCTGCAAATAATTATGCTATAGATACAAGTTTAAACAGGTAACAATAAGTATTCATTTATATCGGCGTTTAGTACGTAGTCTATGTAACTTGATTAATAGAAAAAATATAAATAAAGTACTGTTGTGTACTTAGTTGGTTACTAGATCTAGTACATATAACCTTATAACCACTAAGTGTACTAAGTTGGTTAGCGCATTGAGAGTAACTGTCTAAGTAACACATATTTGTTTTAGTAATATTCTGTTTTGATCTAAACAAAAATACTCCTAGATTCCTAGATGCAAAAATCAATAATTTGTTTTTTAATCATATACACGAGAGTACATGGTCACTAAGAAATAAAGTGATAATAAGTTTAGCAGTGGTTTTAGAATAACTTGCGTGAGTTTCGATATTCAGATGTTCTAACCTTAACAAAAGTACTCTTAAAATTACCACTAAAAGGTTTCAAACCAGTGAGGCATAGAATTATTTTCCGTGATATGTCATACATAAAGAAGGCATATCTTGAGAGTAATGGCTTCCGATTGAGATAAAATATGTCTGTGAACTGACAGTTTTAAGTATTTAAATCCACCATAAAAGTCTAGAAATTCTTTTTATAGTATAGATACAGCATTCCTTTATCTTTGGAACCATATCAAGTATTATTTGATTTATTAGTCTTTATAATGAATAGCATACAACATTAACCGTAATACGATATACTACTGTGACATATATACTGCGTAATGCACATAATACTTTTTAATGATATGGTAAATCAAACATGATTTACATGCAATAAATAAATCAACTTATATTTGGTTTAAAATAGTTCTCGAGTTCCATATAGGTTTTACTTTATTACTCAGGACATTGTTTTAAAAGTAAAGTTTACGCTGAAAAACGTGTGTGACTGTAGCATTATGTTAATGATCTGGCTACATAAGTTGCATCATCGCTAAATATGTAATCAAACAAGTAAACACGTCTATTAATAGTGAACTATAAATAGAAATTTAATTTATAATATGTTTTAAGAAAAGAAATTTTATAGTTCCAGAAATATAAAAGAAACCCATTAATAAATTCATTTTTTGTACGTGGCTTACATTTCGTTGCATTTAAATACTTTCTAGATTAATTTCAAAGATTTTAGAGATGAATAGATCATATCTACAAAGAACAGGTTTAATTGTGAAGTTTCCAACGTAACTTCGACATCATTCAAACTATCCGTTGCTATGGAAATATACAGAACTTTGACATTTGTGAAGTTTTTACATTAATTACACGACCTTCTATAGTTTGTCTCAGTAACAGCGTGCTATAACTGAGCTTTAGTGCAGCTTTGTTATTTTTGTAATATTTACTACATGAGTGTACAGAATAATGTTGATACTTTACTCATATCTCTCTCTGTATAACAATATAATAGCAGAGTCACATATAATACCTTTTATAGATGTACGAAGTTTAGTGACCGTTTTAGTATTGAATCACCACTTGTTTAACTCAAAAAGCACACTATACTTGGTTATTATTAATTATAGACTCTTCAGCCATCTTTGTTCAATGTACAAATGCTTACAGACCGTTCAGTGTAGTTAATTAGAACTATTTATTTATTTGTAGAATCTCAACATCATTTTTAGTGGAATTCTTTAGGAATATTGAGGGTGGTGCTTACTGAGACACGGTAAAATAAGTGTAATAAAATAGCACCTGTTTACGTTGCATTTATATGACCTTTGTGGATTATAAAACATGAATCTCAATACAGTAAGTAGAACTAGTCTCCGATATTGATTCAGCTAAAGATAAATCATGGTATATTATCAAAATGTGTGTAACAAAAGATATTACAACGTTTTAGCAGTGCAAACTGAGAATTTGAAATTGTTTATCATGTAAAGTTATTTTTTAATATGTTCCATAGTTTAAAAACAAATACTATTTTATAGAATGAAACTTCAAATCATCTTCCATAAATAAGCTACCTACTGCTAACTACCAATGTCGTTTTGTTTGAGCTGACCATATCATTTAAATTTTTATAAGCGCTCGTGGAATGTTTTTTTATTTTAAAATACAGCCAAAATTCAGAGAAAATTACATGTGAGCTGGCGTACGAAGTATAGTTAGAGATATTACTATAAGATTTACGCAAAACAAATTATTTTGACTTTCAATAGAAAATATACCAGCTTATAATTTTCTGATCCGTTGCAACGGATTTAATTTAGAGTCCCATCCTAATATAGTTTCAATATTAGAGACAGGAAGGTATTAAATAAAAGATGGTTACTAAGCCTGAGTATTCTGAATCGGAATGTAGGATATGGCATGTGAATGTAAACCAGATGCGACCAGTCCATTATATGCAATAACTTAGCCAAGTCGAGCTACGCAGAGCGTGACTGCAGCTTGAATGGATCGCTAGGGACACTGGCCTTGCAAGCAGCCCGTCTACCCTGATATTGATGGTGGTTCGGAAGTCACCTATGAGCCGATGGTCCCTATATCGTGTTAAAGGGAACTTCTTAGCTCTGACTTCGGCTGGCAAGATAAATAATCCTTTACTTTATTTTACTTGAAGGTGACGTGAAGACGTGAAGGTGAAATCTCTTCATATCAAGGATATATTTGTTGGCTTTTTCCATAGTAATATCAATGTCAGTAAAACCACTATGGCCATTTGTAGGTTTTACGGTAGTAAATTTGTGTTTATATGTATATTTTATACAGGCCGGACCACAGATGCATTTAATTAATGTTAATTTTCTGAAAAAGTTCATAAAATTATGTGGCCAGGAATTTTATTTAAACTGTGATGTGGAGTTGATGTGTTAATATTTTAATCATAGTTAATCATAATATTTTATCTGCATGTCTTTAATAAATGATCTATTGTAAATTTAATAAACAATAATTTTCACTGTTTTAGACTTATTATTCAAATCTATTTTAGACCATGTTTATTAATAATTATTGACTATTCTTGTCTCAATTATATTTTGATCAATAGAATAAGTAATTTTGACTTTTGGCTTTGTTACATACTACATGTGACATTCTGTTTTTACAAACTACTACTGAAACTCAACTTGACAGTGTAAGATTTCTTAAAAGATTTTTCTGTGTAAAAAATGGCTCCTGTTTAAATAACGTATTTTCAGAGACATTTAAAAATGTATGAATAAATTATTATAAATAGATGGTGTTAACAAAGTGAGGTTAGGTAGATCACTTTGGTAACATTATATCACAGTACAGGTTCTATTAGCGTCTCACTCTCACCGGAACATGATATTCCTCATTGTACAGCAAGATTAAATTACTAATTTGAACTGAGTATTAATTACCGTTAGTAATGACTGAAAGCTTTAGTCATATGTTGAACTCAAGTGAAAATATAGAGAATTAAAATTGGTTGAAACCTAAGAACATTATATAAAAAAAATATCTTTTATATTATTTACAACTTGCTGTCTGATATTTACTGCCATCCTTGAACGATATAAACACTGCGAATCCACCAATTACTAGACTGGTAATAAAATAAGAGCGATGTATACATTAAAAATGAAATTGATTGAAATGAAACAATTTATTGAATTGTTGACTTAAAGGATAATGGTGTAGCTTCTCAAAATCAAATATCTCCCGTTGTCGATATTACTCATTCAATACATGAAAAATATTACCAGAGACTACGAATAGATCAATCACTAGACTGATAATAATTTAAGAGCGGCTTTTGTAGCCAGAAACATGATTGAATATGAAAATATTGAATAATTTAAAAAGAAATACCTGATTTGGGAATAACATAATTAGTTGTAGTAGAATCTTTCGTTTAGAGATCCTTAGCTAGATCCAGGATACGATGCGAAAAATACAATCCTATAATTTATGAAAATAAAAGGTTATACCCTATTAAACATTTTCTAAAGTAAATAATTAAGTAGATTAGTAAAAGCTTGTCTTTATTTGATTCTTAATACAAAACTGGATATAAGATGAGAGGAGAGACTTATAGATTGCTTTAATTAAAACAGAAAGGAAAATGATCAAAGTCTTAATGAACCGGAAGATTTTCTTTTAATTGAGAATTTAATGTTAATTGCTATGTGATTAGTTTTAAAACGCTTTAAAGCAATTATAATCCTCAAAGCAATATTCTTTATCAATTTTACCCAATACCATTGGTTTAAAATAATAAAATAAACTTCCACATGGCTTTCAGTTATAACAACTTTTAAATTTTCATAAGAGTCTGTAATCTTGAAGATTCGGAGATTTTTGAGTCTCTGGAGCTTTCTGACCTCTGGTACCATGCAAAGTATTTGGTCAATACGTCGGACAGTTTTCTACCAGTTTGGATAATACTCTGGGATATTCGCCATTTGGGAGTCAGTACCACTCAAAGGCGATTAACTTTCAGTTGCCAGAAGCCCTCAAGCACGGGATTCTGTAGAAAAGAGTTTTGACCTTGTAAACACAACATATTATGGAAGAGTTTTACATAGATATTTAATGAATATTTGTTAAATAGCTCTCCTTTAAGTCACAGAGCAGATCTCCACGAGAAAAAAGTATTTGCCTCTTGAGATACACTCTTTTGATTCTAAAGGCACTTCATAACTGAGTTTAGTACGAATATGTTACATAAAATAACTTTATATTACGGCATGGCCATGGTATTGTATGGCCATAACAACTGTACTATTTAAAATATTTTTAAATATACTTGTAATATTAACTTGATTTCTTATTAACGTATTTGGTAATTAACTGTTGCTACCACTCGAATCAAAAATAAAATTAGACATACCCTGAACAATATTTTATATATATATATATATATATATATATATATATATATATATATATGCTCACACACACACACACACAACATATACACACACACTAGCGTTGAGTGCGGAACAAGTGAGTTGCCAAACTCCATTAACTGTGTTAGAAGGCTTTTATTAGCCATGATAGTAACTGAGTCACGATGAACTTGTAACGTTGCCATAAACTTACGCTAGCCTCTGTGACTTCCAATGTAACAGTTATGTTATTACTTGCTATGTGCAGTATTTAATAATAATAATTATAGATCCGTGTTACTTATAAATTAACGACCTATATTTGACATTAATTAAACTTACAGGTTCAAGTAAAGAGTATGATTCCAAGAATATGTGTCGTATTCTCTGCACAAATCAGACTATTTATCTCGCTCACAGACTGACAGATTAATTAAATAGACCTCCGGCTTCCCTCACACCTCCTTTGCACGTAAAACTTCCATTTTCACTTTAGGATTTAATTAACTCATTTCAACAAGACATACGTATGTATTCATATGTGTATTACGTAATTTATATAATAAGTAAATTCATATTAATTTGCGAATTTGACTAAGATTTTTTGAAGTTTTGAAATCATATGAATTGAATACGACATTCTAATTACAACTGTAGTCGTCAGGTCAATCACAGTAATGTAACCCAGATAATAAACTTACGTTTATTATTATGTAGAATATTACTTATATTTTAGAGATATCAGGAAAATTAGTAAATTGTTATGCAATCATTAAGCTTAAAAAAGCTAAGTTCACATCCAGATGAACTTACTTTTATAAGCTTCATTGGTTTAATCCCATATTCTTTACATCGAGAAGGCATATAGTAATTATAGTCTAGATAATGTTTACAAATTCCTCTACGTTGCTTTTATTCAGAAATAACTATCAAAACTAGGAATAATCTCACAGAGTTGAGATAACAGTTTAAAATATTAATAACTTGTTCAAAGTTTGTAGTATATACGCATGAGTAATTCACATTGACATTCTGTTATAACCCAATAACCTCCAAACGTTCTGTCTCGGCAAACACGTTCGTTATCATACTGTTAACGTTCTCAAGCTGAGTTGAGACTTGAGAAGAGATAACTATGATTAAACCATCAATTATATATTAGTTATAAACAACAAATAGTGTATCTTTGCTTAGTCGCTTTAACCCGTGAATTGGTATTTGAAGTGTTAAAGTATGAGTTAATCTTCATAAAACAGTCTGAATAAATGAATTGTATTTATGAATTATAAACAGGATTTTTCCGGACATTTGCCATCGTTCAGTGTGTACCGTAAATTAGTTAATTAAATTTCATATAATGTAAATTTCGCAACCTAGTCAGCCAGTATAATTTAATATTATTTTTATCCAATGTTCCGGAACTAAATTATCGGCGGAGTAACTACCTAAGTGGCACGCGGATGAATATTTTCTTCTAACCCTTTGTAGCAGCCCAACTACGTGACCGATCAGACCTCGCGCGCTTTGTCCGTAAGTAAAATTTATCTTTTCGTATTATTAAATTAGCCCTTTGATGCCAAACATATAAAAATGAATGTAACGTAAAGTAAAGTTGTAAATAGTAAAGTTACTTACCCTTGAAGATCTTTTATTTGCTTGATTGAGATAGATAAAAGTTGTGGCGTCGTCCTTAACGGCGAACACGTTGTTTATAATAAGTAATTTGTATCATTAAATGGCTAATACCGTCGCGAATTTGTTTTAGGCGAGTTCACGTAGTTCACGTAGCTCACGTACCTGATGTATCTCACGTGTTGCTTGAGTAGATGGCTACCAGTTTCCCAACTCTACTCCTCTTCTAGAAATAACCGTTCTTATACTGCAGCTTCAATGTCTCGTGCCATGACGCCGACACCCGGGTTGTGAGTCTACATATTGCGAAGGGAAGTGAAATCTTATTGTTTTATAAAGTAGAACGTCGTAGGCATAATTCCAGAGAACATTGGATATTTTAGGCCCACTTAGAAGATATTCGTTTTTAGTTCTTGTGTTCTAATTGGCAGCAACGTGGCATTACATACTTTTCCTTTACTATCTAAAAAGTGGTGCTTGTAAGTTTTCGTAATTAAACTGAACTTATAAGTAAACTTTGCACTTCTAGTATTTATTACTACGACCTCAGAAGTCACCACCCTCATGTGTTATCGTCCAACGGTACAAGTGAAACAAGAAATCAGTAACACTACTTTTCGAGATCTGCAATCTGATCTCTTCTTATAATTTTAACCTAGTTTGTAATTATGTATTAGGTTAGTTACATATAACTCATCATAGATTATATGTATGAGTTATATATATATATATATATATATAATATATATATATATATATATATATATAGAGAGAGAGAGAGAGAGAGAGATGCAGTAATACATATATATATATACTAATCACTGTATTGAAAAGAAGAAAACAAAAACTATTTTTCACTTCTATATTTCGGGGGATTTAATACCCCCGTCTTCAGGAAGTTATAAATAAAAATGAATACAAAACTATAAAATGTAAACAAGAATTAATAAAACATAAATGTAAACACAGTGCATAACAATATATTTATTTATTACTGAGTAATATAATAGATTCATACTATTATTTAAATGTACCTTATTATAAATTCTAATGAATAAGTTACACGTTATTGAGGTTTTCAAAAAATAAGACTACTTTGAGCAGGCAACAATACTTATACCATTTACAACTTAATATATTTGAATGGTTGACTTAAAGAATACAATATTAAACTATAAATTGATAGTGAACCAATAACAATGAAATACAAACCCAGACGGAGAGCACACTGAGCCTCAAAGACTGGTGTACATTATTAATTTTTTGGGCATAATGAACCCTCTTCTAAAGTATTTCTTTCATTTCAGACACATGCTGTATATGGGTTGTGGCAAAATGTTATGTTTTTTACTCTTATTCTCCGATATATTTAGTGTAAATAGCAATATTTCAATATGTTAAATAATTGTATGTAAATTATAATGTATATAACTACCAGTCCTTTGTCAATTACATTTGCATTAAGTTCCTAAAGTGGAAGGGTTAGTAACCGCGAAGGTGATAAGGAGAATTTAAAGAAGGTTCAGTCCTAAAGAAATTTTCTGAGGAAACACATGACCCTCAGTAACTGGATTTATACTGCACTATACTCGCAAAAGAATTATGTAACAGTTTGAAATTGTAATCAGCAACAAACACATACGCAGTAAACAGTATGAGAACTTAAATGAAGTAAATCTAATGTTGAAAATAGTGAATAATCAGCAGATAGAGTTTGTAAGGACTACAGGTTGTCGGATATATGCCATCGTTATAGGTTATAAAAGATACAACACAGTGTTATACCTTTTATGACCTATAAAAATGGCATATGTCCGACATCCTGTTATCCTTTAAAACCTTCTCCCGTCAATACCAAACTTTAAACAAAGAAGATAAACTTTGTTACTCAATACATCCCTGATCCACTTCTCTATCTCGTGAATCCCTAATCAGTCTGCTATTGTATGAAACTGTAGTTCTATGATAGAAACGCAAAGGAATTTTCTGAACGTAAAATTACCAGTGTGAACACTATTTTTAATACATAATGATAGGTAGGGTTAAATGTACGGATATACATTTTTATATCAACTAATTTAAGTCGTAACCTACAATTGTAAATAAATTTAAAGTTGAGATGATACTTTGTCGCTTGGAATTCAATACTACGTGTTTGAACGAACTGAAAAGGTTACAATCGAACCAAACTGGATAAACACTCTGGACGGTATACATAGATAATTGTAGGACGCCATTTGAAAGTATCCATTCATTAATCAATTGTCACCAGCTAATGTCAAAGCCATTGTATCGCATGTGGGACGTCCTGTCAAGTTTGATATGTTATACTATGCAAGCTCTCTTTGTTCAGAGTCCATTAATAAGAATGCGTGAAGTCATTGTGGAAGATAATAGAATTTCTTTCGGACATTTTCCAAAGTGTAGTGACACAAAAAATTAATACCTCTGTGTTAAAATATCGGGAAACTAAAATATCCTTCAGGGGAATAACACATCTAACACATACTCTAAAAATAATATAAACAGACCATAACAAAGTGTTGTGATATTATAAAGTCAGGAAACACACCAAAAAGCATGGAGCTCGAATAGAATATAGTTTTGCAACGATATATTAAAGGTTGTGATATATTAAAACTTGTAGATACATTTACAAATCATATTCTGTTTTATTTTACATCACAATCATGAAAGTATTGTTTACATAACACAACTTGGAAGGTTTTAACTAATCTGGATTCTCCTTCAAACTAACAGTCAATAGTAGAAAATGATAAAACTTATACGTTTCAAAGGTTTATTCAAGAACGACTTTCATTGAGATAAACCACTTCGTCTCGGTTTCAAATGTATATTTTAATAACATGATTACACTATATTATAAGTAGTTTTAAAGCAAATTGTTTAAAAAAAAATTGTTCTATATAGGGAAAGTCTGTGGCTAAATATATTGTTCATAATCTTAATTATAGTTTCCAAAAGTGTTCAGAAATTACGTATCCTACGTATATAGGTTCGGTTTATCAATAGGTATAACCCAATTCAATTTTGGTGATTGGATTTGTCGATAGTTGAATAGTTTAGGACTATAGATTAGATTATATTGGCCTGTAAAGTATAGGCCCACAATATATTCTACGTTTATGGGTTAATGTTTGGTCTGTTTGTATAAAAAATGATATAGTAATTGTTTCAAAATTTTGGTTTCCTAAAATGTTTACTAATAACATTGGCACCAATTTTTTAAAGAAAAACTCTATAGATTTACCATAAATTTATTACTTTTTTGAAAGACAAGACGAGAATAATTGTAACAATACGATATTTTAGAAGCAGATAACTCGAAAGAGTTTTTTTACATCGCCACAATTCATGAACTGTATAATGATAACAAATAAATGAATTTACATATAATATGTACATTACATAAGTATATGTAAATTTATACAACAATTTTTTGAGAGACATGTGAAACGTAAAAAAATAAAATGCTCATTACATACTGTCCACATCTTTTTATTTTATAGTTCAGTTATCATACATACTAAGCACCACATAGCATCGAAAAGCGTTGGCATGCAATACATGACGACAGCATACGATTACATAAGCTCTTATGACAACTCAGAGATTGAACCATCCAGTTTTATGTAAATTCTTCTAATACTGCAGTTCTCTGTCGGAAATTAACATTTGTATCTTCTTGTATCTCTAGAAGCAATTTCTTGCAACCTATCAACATAGTTAACCTAATGCAAATACAATTAACCAAACACCGGTAGTTTTATACTTACACATATTGAAATATTGCTGTTTGCACTAAATATATGGAGGAACAGTAGTAAAAAATAAATATAAAGTTAGGCCAAAAACCCATATACAGAATGTGTCTGAAATAGAACAAATACTTCAGAAGAGGTTTCATTACGCCCAAAAAATAAATAATGTACTGAGCAGTAGTCTTTGATGCTCAGTGTACTCTCCGTCTTGATGCAACCTCAAGAGCCTATCAACTTATTCATTTGAATTTATAATAAGGTATACTTAAATAATAGAATGCAATTATTATATTACTCAGTTATATGGTATATAGACAATGTTTGGCTCACAAGAAGAATCTATCCTTTTGAAGTGAAGACATTATGAAAATATCTCAGTACGCGATGGAATTTATCTGACTAGAAATAGTGTTTTCGACATATAACTGTATAAATTTAACACAGCTCATAGAAATGTGAGCCCTTAAAAATGTCATTATACAATGCTGCTATATAATAATACTTGAAACTAATTAAGTGTATCCCATCACAAATGATTTCGCCGTTTCCAATTTGTCTGCTCAGCAAAATGGAGACTGGCCAAAGCACCTGGGAAAACGCGCATAGAAGTAATCGTTAATGGAAGGTCGGTAAGGTTACAATGTTCAATTTGCATGGTCTTAGTATAAAATTATTATGTGTTTTATATTTACGTTTTTGTGTGGCATAGAAGTTTTTAATTGTAGTCTACACATATTTTCTTCAAGGTTAAACATTATTTAAAAATATTGTTTAGTAACTTATTTATTACTCTTACAAATAATTTTGAGGTAAAATTGTTTTGAAAATATATTTGTTTTAATCCATTAAAACTTGTTATGTTTCACACCTTTACTATGTATTTGTTGGAATAGTATATATTTAATTATATTTACTTATCAAATTGTGTTGTCTAATTTTAGTTTAACATAGACAACTATTAAACAAAAAAATAGCGAAATATATATTGTATATTTTTTTGGCTTAAGTATATAGAAATATAACGTAGATTAGCTTATAATTTAGAAAAGAAATCCATTTATCTTAAGAATATTGACTAATACCTTAAGAAATGTAACACTCCAAATACCAATTCATGGGTTAAAGCGGCCTCACGAAGATTTACTGCTAACAAGAATGATATCTTCGAAGATATACGCGTAAGGCAATGAAATATGCTTATATTTAAAAAAAATATGTAACTAACTAAACTCCTTTAATGTACTTTACAAATGATAAGAATGAGGTCCTGATAAGCTTAATGCATTTTATAAATATAGACTAATGAAAGGAATCACATAATCACTGAACTATGACTTCTCATCTAATATTACTAAAATGTGGTTCTTATATATCAAGGCATTCGTTCATTAAATTAGGTATGGATTTGCATAAAAAGTGGAGCTTTTTAAAACACTTTATAAAGGAAGTTAAACACTTTGAAATATGTCTTCTAACAAAAAAACGAATAAGTAGGCACTAAGTAATTCTTAAAAGTTCTTAAATTTTAAATAAATGTTATACCTTTAAATTTTATATTATTCTGAATTTGAATAAATTAGAAATAGCACATTAATGACCTAACAAATATTCTTAATTTACTAAAGAAAACATTTTACTTCTTACTGTCTCGTGGCTTACAACTCAATTAAAATAAACAAAACCGAAATATGCATTTAAAGGGCACAAACAAACTCTCACTTAATGTGTGCACTCAAAGATTAACTTTGGAACTGAACAAATCTTAAATGAAGAAGGGGGGTGAGGGAGGAGGGTGTTAGTTAGGTTACGACCTGAGGCTAGAAGAAAAATTGATCGCTCGTTTAATTGAAATGCAGATATTCCAGTGTGCTTATTAACTTAGCCTGTAGTCCGGGCTCAAGCGGCACATAAAATCTTTAGTATGTTACTACTGTACGTCGGTTACTACTGGTTTCACTATCTCTAAATGATTTTGATGGTTACAACTTCAAGTACAAATTTCGACCTCATTTAAATTTAAAGAGCTCTTGTTGACTCCCCACTCTCAGTGAATAAAGTCTACAACTTATGTTAATACAACATAATTTGATAGTTCCCATACAAAAATAAGGCGCGCAATAAAAGAATATGTAACGTATATTGTAAGTTTCTTGCTGGTATAGTAAATAGGTTTTTTAATATGTTATCCTTTTTACTATTACAAAAGATTTGGTTAATGCCGATAAATTTACTGAACTGACTTATAAAAGAATGTATTACTCATCTTACGGTTGTTAAAAACTTATAGTTAAGAAAACTGCTCTGTAAACAATCTCCATTTTGTTAAGTATGAAGTTTAACAGTACATATACCACAATCACATGACAGTCAAGCGGCCAACCGCTAGTGACAGGTGATTGATGTAATGGTACTCATGCACATGACATTCTGCTACTGACGTTATCTGCTGCACTGACAGAGTTTACACCCTGATTGTTTCTGAGATCATTCTATGCCATTAAAATTATTGTACGAGTACATTGAGCAAATCAGTCACGTTAACTATAAAACCTATCACTTACCTTCAACCTCGCGAGTAAATTACTTTGCATTGTATTTAGCATGCTATGTATTTGATTAAATAGATACAACTATATCAGTAACACTGTAACTGTTTTAGACCAATGTGAAGAAACCCCAAAGTCGAAATGAAACCTTTCTAACCTGAATAATTTATGTTATAATACGATGGAATGAAGGTAGGCTCAATGTCCTTCGACCATTTTAAGTCAGTAGAAAATTGCATTTAGTGTCTGCTGTATTTCTTTGTGATTCTACTTGCAATAACCCGCGTCTTCGTACGCAGTTTGGAAGGTTTTGCACCTGTATGAGTACTTCTGGTTCGAGTGAATTATATTACCGACGTCAGTGTTGAGTTTGCCTTGTTGCTACGATCAAGAAAATATGTCAAAACGTGAATGTTTTCGGGCATTGCAGTTAAATGTGGTCTAAGTATTTTTTTAATGTCACTGATTTGTCACTAAATGTTTTCATTATTCATTACTTCCCGATAAGAAAATATAACCCCACAAATGCCTACTTCTGTTAAATAAAATTATGATGAGTTTTATAACAGTGTTTAATTTATATTAAAGTTAGATAGTTACTTTATCTTTTATATCTTCAGTAAAGTACTTAACAAGCGCTGCATGCTTCATATTTTTTAATTTTAAACTTAAAGTATATATTTTTTAAAAATTTTATTTTTCTTATGTGAATATTTTCATAATCTGTGACCTACAGTACAGCGATTGCAGAAAAGTTTCGTATAAGAAGTGTTGTTAGTATAAAGCTTACTCTGTGCTGATACATGTAACAAATAGAAAAATAGTTAAATTAATTGAACATTTGGTTGTCAGCCGTAAAAAAAATCAATGTTTACAAAGAACAGTTGATTACATTTAACAGGGCCTTTCAATTAAAATTTCGTAACTCTAGAGAGCAAGATGGGGCTTTTGGCTACTTAAGAGACCAGTGGAGTGTAGCCTGGAGAGTTTAGAAATAACATTAGGCCTATATTCATTCCAGGGATCTTAAAAATGCAGTACATGAGATAAAATTAATATAAAAATAAGTAAATTTTAGTTTGAATTAAAATAAATATTAATCAATGTTTTAAAGTCGGTCTCCGACATATAGGTTTAAGCAAAAAAGTTTTCATGAAAAATTGTTTCACATTTACATTTTTAAAACATTTTACAAATTAAAACATATACTACTTTGAAAATTTCCATTTACACACTGTATTAAAACACATTTTAAAAATTTAGTCTGTGATATTTATATTAGTGAAATTAAAAATTAAATCCATAACCTGGTGTCACTACTTGAAATGCTCACTAGATATTAAATCTTTGGTAGAACCAGTTATTAAACTCTGTTAGGGAAGATACGATGTAATAAACAAGTAGAGCTTGCAGAGCTAGTTAATATATCAAGTGACGTCATAACACATTATTAAATGAAGTGCCGTCACGATAAATGATGTAGTAGTTACACGTTAACTATTGGGTCAATGTCATTATATATACACTTCTGTAAACTAAACTGTACTCTCTATATTCAGTAGTTTGAAGAACAGTGTCATCCATAACCTATGAGACTTCCACTGTAGTTAGGAATCCAACTAGCTTTATTGTTTATAGATCAAAGATCAGTTACGAGATTAATGTGAAATAACCACATAAATACATACACTTAGCGGTTTAATTGCTTTATATTTATATTTAGTACAATTTTAAGTAAATTTATGGTGCCAAGTAATCTGAACTTCATATTGTTTATCTGTTGGGACAGTAAGATCAATCAAACATAATGCTATGCACACTTTTTAGTTTTTTTTTGGTGGCCGTATGGAGTGAGCGATAACTAGCCTAATTCCGAATTAGCAAGATCATTCAGATTTTTTGAAATGCACAAAAATACCGATCCAGGTACTGAAAAATTACACAGTTTGTGAGAAGAGTTACAAAACTAATACAAGTCGAAAAGTATTGCTTAAGATTTTTTTATTGGCGTATATTCCGTTTCCATCCGTAAGGGACGTGAAATGACGTTTGAAATGGTGAAAAAACAAAGATAGTGAATGATACTCAAACATAGTGTGTAAAAATGGAAATTTCTTTCTTTTTATATTTTGCAACAATTTTTGACAATATTTATTTTGACAAATCAACATGTAACTCACACGACGGATGGTTATCATAGTATCCTTTGATGAATAATTGTCAAGAGAATCAATTACGATCATTACTCACTGACATCATCTTGGGGAACAGAACCTGATGTGGTAATCCATAATGACATCCTTCATCGATGATGAACAGCCGCAAGAGATTGGCTGCTGCTTATTATATTTTGAGATATATATTAGATAGGTTGCAGCGCAGTACACAATTTGATACTTTGATCAAATGTAGATACTTCGTGACAAAAAACTGCATTAGTTTGATAAACAAATGCTATTTGATTCTAGATTTTAGAACTAATTTTTAATTAAACCTCATATTATTTACGGAGTAACAATGGACAAAGAGCATAAATACACATTTTAATCAGTACATTAACAAGAATTAGTTTATTTATAGCACATATTAAGTTCCAAAATGTCGGTAAGGAAGATTTCAAAATAAAAAACTATAACATTCTTATGTCCTGATGCCTAATCGTTTTATTAATTAGAATAAATTAGATTCTGCAAATTGGAAAACCATATCGATTACTAGGGAATTAACTCTAAAATATTACTTAAAAACTTCAACCGATACCTCGACATTACTGCCAATATATCACAAATGTTGGTATATTTTGGTTCATGTTTGTATGTACTTCGGTACTGCTACTCATCGCCGCGCCGGATGGTTTATTATAGGCTCAATGTGTTTTCGAATTTGGCGTGAAATCAACGTTTTTGGTATCTGTTAAGATGACACCGTACTATTCATCCTCAAATTAACAAACAAGCAATGTTATTCAATTTTATTTGAATACATAAATTTCAGTATTTAATAGACATTAAATGGCTGTATGGTAAAAGAGACTTATTTCTCGAACCTAAAATTTACAGAAGACAGAAAATAATAGATTGAGGCTAAACGATAAAAATACTATAAAGATACTATCATTTACCGCTCGTGCACAATTTCATTTTGAAACATATGCGCACTATGAGGATATTTTTATTTTAAATGGTATTCCAAACAAAACGTTTTATTATAAGTATCTTTGAAATTTACCTTATATACTGTATATATATTTCATAATATTTTAATGAACAGCTCCAACGATTTCTGTAAATATGAACTAGGTCGGTGTGGAGAGTTCATGAGACTGAATGTAGCCTAAAGTCTAAGCGTAACTCTTTCAGTTAAAACACTTATGATGTAATAAATTATGTCACTTTACTGTTGATGATTGCAATCCCAATAAAAAAACAATCCAGACAAAGAAAAGCTTCAGCAAGTAACATTGCAGTTGTAAAATGTAAGTGACTATCACAAATGAATAACAAAAAGCATTTACTGACACTTGTTTTAATATGTATAAATTAATACGATATTATTCTTGACCTTTAAAAGTGACTAAAACACATTTACTGCAGATACTGATTATTCAAAGTCCATACATGTAATGCATAATAGATTTTTAAGGGGATTTTCAAAGAACATTGGGACGAAGTCCAGAAGAGTGTTTTAAATAGGGATAGGTATGTGTGTCAACCAGTGACCTGTATGTTGAATGTCCATGTAAAATTTCATCATAACCGGTCTAGTACTTGATATACGTGGACTTGAGGTACTTGGTCTACGTGATGCAGATATATCAAAACACACAAACACACAGCCAGGCACTATTATTTTCTATATAATAGTATAGTAGGTTATTTGTAGCTTTTGCATTCATACACTTGATAATCATAATGCTGACTTTCCATGTTAAAGTTGAAGGAATATATACCTCTTCATTTTAAAAAGATAATAATAAATAACAAAATTAAAGAATATTGATAACATTTATGGAAAATTGTTATTAAAAAAAGCATGATTTCCTAGGGTTTTTCAATTAATAACTCAATACAGTTTATTTTGCATCATCATTATCTGTTCCCGCGGGCCTAGGTCTACCCTCTGCCTAGTAGTAATGTGGAATGTACTCGTCTGTAGTAAAATGTTCCACATCCTTAAACTTATCTGGCTAAATTGGGACTTAAAAACCACACATCAGTGGAGAATTGAATGTCAAGGTATTAAAAAAATATTTTAATATTGTAATATATGTTGGATATTACAGAAAAATATGCTCTGTAACCTATGAGTATAGTAGTAATACTGTAGGATTTCACTCCATTTTAGGCTTTCACTGTTAGAATAATAATAATATTTGGCTTGTTGACCAGAAACTCATCAGAACTGGAGAATCAATAAACCCATCAGTTTTATAAGGATATGTGACCATCACTTCTTGTAATCAAGAATATTGTAATTTTTTATATCAACAGTTTTTTAAGATGGTGCAATTGAAATATAGAGCTATTTCATCTGATTCAACCCTGCAGAATAACAAAGGCTATGCATTAAGGAAATGCAGTGACAATGCTAATGTTCTGGAAATGCTAGCTCTGAGTTGAGTGGAATAAGTAGTACGAGTATATGTGTAGAATACGTCCCTCCTTCCACTAATTGGCTGCGTGGGCTGTCTATTATGCATTAAACAATGAAGACATATTGGTCTTGTATTCTTCTCAGCAGATGAATATATCTTTTAATAAAAAATTGCTCTCTCAACTCATTTAGTGAGAAAATAGGAATATGTCTCTTTTCCACTGAGCCAGTCAATTAAAATTCAGATGTTTCCTAAATGTAAAAGCTCTGAGCTGAAGGTTTGCAGCGAATTGCTGAAAGACATAAGACAATGGATTGTGAATGTAAAGTTTTTTGCCTAGTCAGAACTTCAGAGTACTTTTTTAGGTTTTAATAATACTATTTGAACATTAGTAACTTAATATTGTTGTTACTTTTGTGTCTGCTTGTAAATTAACATTGTTTGAATTGTTTACAATTATTTTCTTTTACTGGTGCAATGTATTTGTATATAAACGTAAAATTGGCAGTAATTACAACCGTATGACTAACCCTAGCCGATATTCTGATAAGATTACTAACTACTACTACTAACGTTAACTACTATTTAACGTTTTAGGATTTTAGACAGTATTCGTCTCGTAATTACAAAGGAATTAACAAAAACACTTGGCTTAATTTAAGTAATTTTCTCTCATCCATGTTTTGCCTCATTAAAATTAATAAACTGCAATACGACATTTATTATTAATACTTAGTTTCGGACTCATCATATACGCATTTAAGTATAATAGGACAACGAGAATGCCTAGTAGTACAGGAGTAAAGAATTAACGCATTCTGAATTAGAATAATCTTGCTCAGAAGATTCTAAACATTTAGTGCAAACAAACGCAAGTATACATTTGCTTCTGCTTTCTCGGATTGTAGGTAATTGTTGTAAGTTTTTATTGAAGTGTTTTATTTGAATATTAATTGTCCGTTGACAATTTATTCGGGGACTTTAACAACCAACTAATGATAACTACTGGTAGCAATGGATGTCTAAGCGAGAAGGTACTATATTATAAATAATATTAAACTTTGGCTTATATATTTAAATCCTTCTTTGAGTTTCTTTGGACATAATGGTTCTTTGAAGAAGTTTTTAAATAGAATTTAGATGTTTTTTAATTTAAAAACCTTATTAAAACTGTGGAATTGAATGTGGAAAGTTCTAAAACAAGGGAACTAGTTCCTTGGAACTAATGCTTTCATTAAAAAGGCTAATTAAGAAGTTATTTCAAGAGCATACTTGAAAATTAATTAAAGTTTATTCTCAATTACTTTTGAATGAACAATCGCACCAGTTTCTTCAAAATCATATTAACAAATATTTTAATTTATTACAGGATAAATCATTGGAATAAATTAATTTTCAATTTCCTGAAGATTGAACTTTCATTGGTTATCTTTTTATTGTGAATATTAACAAATTTAGAAAAAAGCAAATCAATAATTATGCTTCATGCGCTTTGAAAGTTTTATTTTCCATTGCTTAATGCTTTTGTACGTATAATATACTTTATCAAAACGTTTCGCTTTCTTCGTAATATTAGGTATTTTTCATATCTTAAAATAAGAACAAATTGCCTCACAAATTGTCATTAAGAGCACAAGAGCTGTAGCCTAAATATTATAAAATACACATTATTAATAAAATACTTAATCAGTGCTGCAGTTAATTAAAAAGTAAACATTTTAGTTTTTTTATTATTTAATACATTTATTAGTAAAGTAAATTCAAATAAAAATATCAATTGTATTTATAGGAAATAAAATGGAATGACAATTGCATATACACAAATGATTATTTATGGTTATTTTCCCAATTTTAACGCGGCAATAACTGTACATTCTTTAAAGATTTATAAGTAGCAAGTGGTAAATGTAATTAGCTGAATGTAGTAAAGCCTTATATTTGAATAGGAACAAAAGGTTTTAAAGTTTGCCTGCTTGTCAATTTATACACAATTTAGCGGCCTCAGTTTAGTCTGATAATTTCTAAATGTGCGACAAACCTTCATCTTGTAAGTTCACATCTTAAGCTCGTTATTCAATTGAATTGAAACCAAGGAGGCTTAGCTGCAGTGATATAAACAAGAGCAGCGATTATCGTATAGTGGGTCGTATATTCAAGCTATTTTAGAAATTTATGCAAGAAGATGAAACGATAAAGATTTAATCTACCAATCACGAATATTGCCTGATATAAACTAATGTGACTAGAGGAAGCGAAGTGCTTGAGTGGAAGCATTAAATCAAAGTAACTAGTGTCTAGAGCCTTAGTATTGTACTGATATAACATGAATTTTCTATGACATGTGCTAACCATGATTGATAGCAAACACGTTTGTATCCAAAGAAACAAAGCCCGAGGGCGAAGTCAACTCTCAGAAACACTGTTCTGGGGGCTTTGTTAAGGAAGAGATATTATTGATTGATTTGAAATCTGTGAATTTAATATTCATGAAATATGACCTAAGGAAGCGAATATGGAAGCGGAAAATTAAAGGTCTAATCTGGTGTCCCCCAGTAAAAGTGTAGGCTTCTATTTGAAGCCCGATTATTTTACGTTCAGTTTTTTTAATTGAGATTTATAAGTATGGATAATTTATGTCTTGTTGAAGGCAGTAGAGTAATTTAATTCATTTTTAATATTTTTTGTTTTGTGTTTGAAATCAGATAGGCTTTAAATAACTTTGGAACTGAACAAATCTTAAATGAAGAAGGGGGGTGAGGGAGGAGGGTATTAGTTAGGTTACGACCTGAGGCTAGAAGAAAAATTGATCGCTCGTTTAATTGAAATGCAGATATTCCAGTGTGCTTATTAACTTAGCCTGTAGTCCGGGCTCAAGCGGCACATAAAATCTTTAGTATGTTACTACTGTACGTCGGTTACTACTGGCTTCACTATCTCTAAATGATTTTGATGGTTACAACTTCAAGAACAAATTTCGACCTCATTTAAATTTAAAGAGCTCTTGTTGACTCCCCACTCTCAGTGAATAAAGTCTACAACTTATGTTAATACAACATAATTTGATAGTTTCCCATACATAAATAAGGCGCGCAATAAAAGAATATGTAACGTATATTGTAAGTTTCTTGCTGGTATAGTAAATAGGTTTTTTAATACGTTATCCTTTTTACTATTACAAAAGATTTGGTTAATGCCGATAACTTTACTGAACTGACTTATAAAAGAATGTATTACTCATCTTGCTGTTGTTAAAAACTTATAGTTAAAAAAACAATTCTATAAACAATCTCCATTTTTTAAGTATGAAGTTTACCAGTACATATACCACAATCACATGACAGACAAGCGGCCAACCGCTAGTGACAGGTGATTGATGTAATGGAACTCATGCACACGACATTCTGCTACTGGCGTTATCTGCTGCACTGACAGAGTTTACACCCTGATTGTTTCTGAGATAATTTTATCCCCTTAAAATTATTATACATTGAACAAATCAGTCACGTTTAATATAAAACCTATCACTTACCTTCGACCTCGCGTGCTAATTGCTTTGCATTGTATTTAGCATGCTATGTATTTGATTAAATAGATACAACTATATCGGTAACACTGTAACTAGTTTACACCAATGTGAAGAAACCCCAAAGTCGAAATGAAACCTTTCTATTCTGAATAATTTATGTTATAATACGATGGAATGAAGGTAAGCTCAATGTCCTTCAACCATTTTATGTCAGTATAAAATTGCATTTAGTGTCTGCTGTATTTCTTTGTGATTCTACTTGCAATAACCCGCGTCTTCGTACGCAGTTTGGAAGGTTTTGCACCTGTATGAGTACTTCTGGTTCGAGTGAATGATATTACCGACGCCAGTATTGAGTTTGTCTTGTTACTAAGATCAAGAAAATATGTCAAAACGTGAATATTTTCGGGCATTGCAGTTAAATGTGGTCTAAGTATTTTTTTAATGTCACTGATTTGTCACTAAACTTGTTCATTATTCATTACTTCCCGATAAGAAAATATAACACCACAAATGCCTACTTCTGTGAAATAAAACTAATATGAGTTTTATAACAGTGTTTAATTTAATTAATATTAAAGTTAGATAGTTACTTTTTCTTTTATATCTTCAGTAAAGTACTTAACAAGCGCTGCATGCTTAATATTTGTTTAATTTTGCACTTAATATTTATATTTTCTAAAACTTTGATTTTTTTTATGTGAATATTTTCATACTCTGTGACCTACAGCGATTGCAGAACAGGTTGATATAAGAAGTGTTGTTTGTATAAAGCTTACTCTGTGCTTGATACATGTAACAAATAAAAAAATTGTTAAATTAATTGACCATTTGGTTGTCAGCTATAAAGAAAAATCAATGTTTACAAAGAATATTTGATTATATTTAACAGGGTCTTTCAATTAAAATTTCGTAACTCTTGAGAGCAAGATGGGGCTTTTGGCTACTTAAGAGACCAGTGGAATGTAGCCTGGAGAGTTTGGAAATAAGAATAGGCCTATATTCATTCCAGGGACCTTAAAAATGCAGTACATGAGATGAAATTAATATAAAAATAAGTACATTTTAGTTTGAATTAAAATAAATATTAATCAATGTTTTAAAGTCGGTCTCCGACATATAGGGTTAAGAAAACAAGTTTTCATAAAAATTGTTCACATTTACGTTTTTAAAACATTTTACAAATTAAAACATATACTACTTTGAAAATTTACATTTACACACTGTATTAAAACACATTTTAAAAATTTAGTCTGTGATATTTATATTAGTGAAATTAAAAATTAAATCCATAATCTGATGTCACTACTTGAAATGCTCACTAGGTATTAAATCTTTGGTAGAACCAGTTATTAAACTCTGTTAGGGAAGATACGATGTAATAAACAAGTAGAGCTTGCAGAGCTAGTTAATATATCAAGTGACGTCATAACACATTATTAAATGAAGTGCCGTCACGATAAATGATGTAGTAGTTACACGTTAACTATTGGGTCAATGTCATTATATATACACTTCTGTAAAATAAACTGTACTCTCTATATTCAGTAGTTGGAAGAACAGTGTCATCCATAACCCATGATAATTCCACTGTAGTTAGGAATCCAACTAGCTTTATTATTTATAGATCAAAGATCAGTTAGGAGATTAATGTGAAATAACCACATAAATACATACACTCCAGCGGTTTAATTGCTTTATATTTATATTTAGTAAAGTTTTAAGTAAATATATGGTGTCAAGTAATCTGTAACTCCATATTGTTTATCTGTTGGGACAGTAAGATCGATCAAACATAATGCTATGCACACTTTTTAGTTTTGTTTTTGGTGCCTATGTGGAGTGAGTAATAAATAGCCTAGTTTCGAATTAGCAAGACCGTTTAAATTTTGTGAAATGTACAAAAATACGTATCCAGGAACTGAAATTACAAAGTTTGTGGGTAGAGTGAACAAAACTAACACAGGTCAACAATTATTGCTTAAGATTTTTTTTACTGGCCTATATTGCGTAGCCATCCGTAAGGGACGGGAAATGACGTTTTAAATGGTGAAAAAACAAAGATAGTGAATGATACTCAAACATAGTGTGTAAAAATGGAAATTACTTTCTTTTTATATTTTGCAACAAGTTTTGACAATATTTATTATTTTGACAAATCAACATTTAACTCACGACTTCCATTTTTTACTCACGGGATGGTTATCATAGTATCCTTTGATGAATAATTGTCAAGAGAATCAATTACGATCATTACTCACTGACATCATCTTGGGGAACAGAACCTGAGGTGGTAATCCATAATGACATCCTTCATCGATGATGAACAGCCGCAAGAGATTGGCTGCTGCTTATTATATTTTAAGATATACTCGTATATTAGATAGATTGCAGCGCAATACATAATTTGACACATTGATAAAATGTAGATACTTCGTGACAAAAAAAGGAATTAGTTGGATAAACAAAACGCTATTTGATACTAGATTTTCAAATAAATTTTTAATTATATCTCATATTATTTACGGAGTAAAAATACACAAAGAGCATAAATAGGGGTTTTTAATCAGTACATTAACAAGAATCAATTTATCTGTAGCACATTTTAAGTTCCAAAATGTAGGTAAAGAATATTTCACATTAAAGCAAAATAAAAACTATAATATTCTTATGTCCTTGTGCCTAATCATTGTAACAATTATAATAAATTAGATTCTGAAATTGGAAACCCATATTGTTTATTAATCACGTAAAAATTTAAACCGATACCTCGATAATACTTTCAATACATGTCAAATTTTGGTGTATTTTTATCCAGTTGGTATGTACTTCGGTACCGCCACTCATCGCCGGAAGGTTTATTATAGTTCAATGTATTTCCGAATTTGGCGTAAAAGCACGCCTTTGGTATCTGTTAAGATGACACTTTACTATTCATCCTCAAATTGACAAACAAGCAATTGTTTCCAATTATTACATTTTATTTCAATGCATAAATTTAGTGCTTACGAAAGATTTAATACTGTGTGGTGAAATGGACTTACTTCTCAAAACTAAAATTTACAGGAGGCAGAAGTAAATATAAAATATAGTTTGAGGCCTAAGAATAAAGTTAATAACAGTTACCCCTTGTGCACAATTTAATTTTGAAACATATGGCACTATGAGGATATTTTTATTTGAAACGGTATTCCAAACAATCGTCAAATATGTCATAGCCACACAACGATATTCCAATCTCAGGATCCATTTTAGATTAAGGTTTAAAGACGAGGCACTGAATTTGAGAAGTAAAACGTTTCATTATAAGTACATCAGAAATTTAATGCATTTATCTCTAATATTTTATAATATTTTAATGAACAGCTTCAACGATTTCTGTAAACATTGAACAGGTTGATATAGGTCGGTGTGGAGAATTCATAAGTCTGAATGGAGCCTAAAGTCTAAGCGTAACCATTCAGTTAAAACACTTATGATGTAATAAATTACGGCACTTTACTGTTGATGATTGCAAATCCCAATACAAAAACAATCCAGACAAAGAAAAGCTTAAGCAAGTAACATTGCAGTTGTAAAGCGTAAGTGAATATCACAAATTAATAAGATAAAACATTTACTGTCACTTGTTTTAATATGTATAAATTATTAAGATATTATTCTTGTCCTTTGAATGTGACTAAAACACATTTACTGCAGATGCTGATTATTCAAAGTCCATAAATGTAACGCATAATGGAGTGTTAAGGGAGTTTCAAAGTTGGGACGAAGTCCAGAAGAATGTTTTAAATAGGAATAGGTCTGTATGTTAACCAGTGACCTATATGTTGAATGTCCAGGTGAAATTTCATCATAACCGGTCTAGGACTTGATATACGTGGACTTGACGTACTGGGTCACGTGATGGAGATATATCAAAACACACAAACATACAGCCAGACACTATTACTTTGTATATAATATTATAGTTGGTTGTTTGTAGCGTTTGCATTCATACACCTGATAATCATATTGCTGACTTTCCATGTTAAATTTGAAGGAATATATACCTCTTCCTATTCAAAAGATAATAATAAATAACAAAATAAAAAATATTGATAAAATTTATGAAAATTATTATTAACAAAAAACATGATATGCTAGGTTTTTCCAATTAATAACTCAATACACCTTATTTTGCATCATCATTAGCTGTTCCCGTGGGCCTAGTTCTACGCTCTGCCTAGTAGTAATGTGGAATGTACTCGTCTGTAGTAAACTTTTCCATATCCTTAAACTTATCTGGCTAAATTGGGACTTTAAAACCACACATCAGTGGAGAATTGAATGTTAAGTTATTAAAAAAATATGTTAATACTGAAATATATGTTAGATATTACAGAAGTATTCTCTGTATCCTACGCATATGGTTGTAATACTATACAGTCTTAATACGCTTACAGAAAGTAGGATTTCCTTTCCATTTTAGGCTTTCACTGTTAGAATAATAATAATATTTGGCTTGTTGACCAGAAACTCATCAGAACTGGAGAATCAATGAAGTTTTATAAAGGTCTGTGACCATCAATTCTTGTAATCAAAAATATCTTAATTTTTTTATATCAACAGTTTTCAAGCTGGTGCAATTATTGTTGTATCTTGAAATATCAAAGAGCTATTTCATCTGATTAAACCCTGCAAAACAGGCTATGCGTTAAGGAAATGCAGTGACAATGCTAATGTTTTGGAAGTGCTAGCTCTGAGTTGAGTGAATAAGTGATACATTTGTGGAATACGTCCCTCCTTCCACTCAATGGCTGCGTGGGCTGTCTATTAGGCATTAATTAAACAATGAAGCAATATGTCTTGTATTCCCCTCAGCAGATGAATATATCTTTTCATACAAAATGGCTCTCTCAACTCATTTAGTTAGAAAATGGGAATATGTCTCTTTTCCACTGAGCCAGTCAATTAAAATTCAGATGTTTCCTAAATGTAAAAGCTCTGAGCTGAAGGATTGCAGCGAATTGTTGAAAGACATAAGACAATGGATTGTGAATGTAAAGTGTTTTGTCTAGTCAGAACTTCAGAGTACCTTTTTAGGTTTTAATAATACTATTTGAACATTAGTAACTTAATTTTGTTGTTACTTTTGTGTCTGTTTGTAAATTAACATTGTTTGAATTGTTTACAATTATTTTCTTTTACTGGTGCAATGTATTTGTATATAAACGTAAAATTGGCAATAATGACAACCGTATGACTAACCCTAGCCGATATTCTGATAAGATTACTAACTACTACTACTAACGTTAACTACTATTTAACGTTTTAGGATTAGAGACAGTATTCGTCTCGTAATTACAAAGGAATTAACAAAAACATTTGGCTTAATTTAAGTAATTTTCTCTCATCTATGTTTTGCCTCATTAAAATAAATAAACTACAATACGACATTTATTATTAATATTTTGTTTCGGACTCATCATATACGCATTTAACGAGAATGCCTAGTAGTACAGGAGTAAAGAATTAACGCATTCTGAATTAGAATAATCTTGCTCAGAAGATTCTAAACATTTAGTGCAAACAAACGTAAGTATACATTTGCTTCTGCGTTCTCGGTTTGTAGGTAATTGTTGTAAGTTTTTATTGAAGTGTTTTATTTGAATATTAATTGTCCGTTGACAATTTATTCGGGTATTTTAACAACCAACTAATGATAACTACTGGTAGCAATGGATGTCTAAGCGAGAAAGGTACTGTATTATAAAGGATATTAAACTTTGGCTTATATATTTAAATCCTTCTTTGAGTTTCTTTGGACATAATGGTTCTTTAAAGAAGTTTTTAAATAGAATTTAGATGTTTTTTAATTTAAAAACCTTATTAAAACTGTGGAATTGAATATGGAAAGTTCTAAAACAAGGGAACTAGTTCCTTGGAACTAATGCTTTCATTAAAAAGGCTAATTAAGAAGTTATTTCAAGAGCATTCTTGAAAATTAATTAAAGTTTATTCTCAATTACTTTTTAATGAAGAATCGCACCAGTTTCTTCAAAATCATATTTGTATATTAAAATTAAAATTTATATACAATCTTTTTTTCTTAGAGATGTGTTCAAACACATGCTATATACCTAAAAATATAAGTACCCATATGTGATTTCAGCCTACATATGCCATTGTTAGATGCATAAATTGACAATTAATTAGAGGTTAATATTTTAATCGCCAAATGATTATTTATAATATAATCCTAACACCGGACGGCGGCATCGAAATCCCAGAATGATTCTAGAGGACGATCCCCTCGACGAGCCGATAATTAAAATTGAAACCTGTTCGGATATCAACAATTTTAAAAATTCGACATATTTCAAGCGGTCCACTAGTAACCGCGGAACCACATTCAATATATTACACGAAAATATTCGAAGTTACAATAAAAATATAGATGAATTTTTAATTTTATTGGATAGTTTAAAAATTAAATTCAACTGCATAGTCTTAACAGAAGCATGGCTCGATAACGAAAGTGAACTAATGCATTTGAATGGGTTCAAATTATTTAGATCCTACAACAACATTAATCAATCAGATGGGCTTGTTATCTATATAGATTGTGCGTTATCGGTGTCTTGCAGTGAGCTGAGACTTGGAGGGGTAGCCACCGCCTTATCTCTTGACTTCAATTGGGCCGGTCTCCCTTGTCAATTATTGGCTATTTACCGCAGTCCTAATTCAAACATTGTCCTCTTTAATGACGCCTTGGATGAGTACTATAATATCAATAGAAACAAACTTTGTTTCTTAGTAGGGGATATTAATTGTGATATTCTTAATATTAATTCGAATTCACAGGAAGAACGGTACATGGATATTCTGAGCGATGCAGGTTTCGTGGGGTGTATAGATAGAGTAACGCGACCGTCTAGTAACACTTGTATTGATCACAATTTTGTAAAATTTCATAATTTGAGTCAAATTAATTCTATAATTCTAGAAACTACAGTGACTGATCACTATCCAGTATTGGCCCAGCTATATTTACAAAAACATACACACTACTCAATGCCTGAACCGTTTTATAATACGTATGACTGGGTAAATATTGGTAAAGATCTTTTAGACACGAATTGGGAACCTTTTTTAGAGAGCACTTGTGTTAATGCTTCTGTTGATACATTTATTGATATTTTGCGCTCGGTGATTAATCGTAATTCTAGAAAAGTAAAGATAAACGCAAAAAATAAAAAATTAAAACCATGGATAACTATTGGTTTGTTAAAATCTATTCGATATAGGGATAAACTCAGTAAAATCGTTAAGAGCCATTTAATACTCAACTGCGAAATAAATTTATTCGGTACCGTAACACGTTACACTCGACCATAAAGCGAGCTAAATTTGTTTATTACAATAATAAAATTGCTGAAACTGCAGGTAGCATGAAAAAGTTCTGGTCCGTCGTTAATGAGGTGGCTGGTAGGACATCTGATAAGGAGCGATTTCCTGTTGAGGCATTCTGTGATCCGGAAAGCTCTGATACATCGCTATCTGTGGAAAATGTCTGCGATTCATTTAATAACTTTTTTGCCTCTGTGGGACCGATGCTGGCGGGAGCTTTGCACCCCAGCGTCCCTGCGGTGGTGGACGACGCGGACCACGCCGCGAGTGCTGTGTTTGATTTCCGCCCGGTTACTCGGCAGGAAATTTTTAATATAGTGGCTGGTCTAAGAGGAAGCTCTTCACCAGGATGGGATAACATTCCTTCAAAATTAATTAAAGATAATATTCAAACACTGTCGGAACCCCTTTATCATATCATTAACTGTAGTATCAGAACAGGAGAATTCCCCAATGCGTTTAAAGTTGCCAAAGTTGTTCCCATTTATAAGTCAGGTGTTAAATCAGCAATGAATAATTTTAGGCCGATCTCTTTGCTTGCTGTTGTATCAAAGCTACCAGAAAAAATGTATCAAAGTCCAATTGATGAATTATCTAGAGATGAATTTATTCCTTTCAAATAACCAATATGGCTTTAGGAGTGGTAAAAATACATCAGATGCTCTCTATGACATAACTAAATTCATATCGTCAGAAATTGGTTCTAAAAAGCGAGTCCTAGTCACCTTTCTTGATCTTGCTAAAGCTTTTGACTCTTTAGATAGGCAGAAACTACTATCAAAATTAGAATATGCTGGAGTAAAAAACGTTACGCTCAATTGGTTTGTCAGTTATTTTAATAATCGTCAGCAATTTGTTTCAATTAATGGAGTTAAGAGTAACCAAACAAATGTGGACTACGGAGTGGTGCAGGGAAGCACCCTTGGGCCATTGTTGTTCTTAGTCTATATAAATAATATAACAAACATTGACATAAATAGTAAGTTGTTTCTGTTTGCTGATGACACAGCTGTGGTGTCATCTGGCAGTACGTGGGAGGAGGCATTTGAACAAGCTTCCTTAGATCTGTCAAAAATAAAAAAATTTGTGTGATCACAATACTCTGACTATTAACTTAACAAAAACAAAATATTTACCATTTTTTTCTAGAATAGATTTTAATCCGGGTCAGAGATGCCTCAGACTGCACTCCTGCGGTGATCCTTACTCCGAGTCCTGCGGTTGTGGTATCATTGGTCGTGTGGACCAATACAACTATTTGGGAGTACTTTTTGACACTGAATTGAATTGGGTACCTCAAATCCAGTACGGTAAAGAAAAAGTTAGAAAATTGTTATTTGCATTTAATCAGCTCAGCGGGGTATTGAGTGGGGATCGCATTAGGTCAGTTTATTTTGCCTACGTGCAGTCGGTTCTGCAGTATGGTATTCTCGCGTGGGGAAGAGTGTCGTCTGCTGTACTGGAACCACTTGCGGTCACACAAAGAAGTATATTAAGGATCATTTTGAGGAAAAGCCGCAGATATCCTTCTAATCTGTTATATAATGAGTTTCCTGTTTTAAGTGTAAGGCAATTATATATAAAATATCTTTTACTGCATATACAAAAATACAAAGATTTTATTTTTATAGCGCTTCACCACAACTATACTACCAGAAATAAAATACAGTTTGGATATCAGATACCAAGACCAAATTGTTCCATAGAAAAATTTAACTCTTTTTACATAGCTCATGTGCTTTATAAAAATCTACCAGAGCACATATTGGAGGCAGAGGGTGGAAGTGTAGTCGAGTAGGGTGGGTCGGTGGTTGCTCAGCCTGGGTGATGCTGCTGCAGAGGCACTGATTCGTTCCAGTTACCAATAAACTACGAAGAAGCCTGTTAATAGCAAATTATTTGCGAATTTTGTGTAAGTAGCAATTATTATTGTGGGATGTGGTTTGGTAGTGCTGTTGGATTGTTTCCATCCATCTAAGCGGTGCCTAAACTGTATAGAGATGGGTGTGTGTGTGTGTGTGTGTGTGTGTGTGTGTGTGTGTGTGAGTGCGTGCGTGCGTGCGTGCGTGCGTGCGTATCATGTATGTAAGTATATGTATATACAATTTTTACAATAATGTATTTTGTACTACTTAAACAGATCTTTGGTAAATCTTTATGTTAAACTATGGTACACAATTACAATTATGATTACAATTAAGAACAATTAAGTACAATTAAGAAAAGACTGATTGATGGACTCTTCCCCTTACACAGACCTATAGTCTATATGGGGAATTATTCATTTAAATTATGGAAGTGTATATGTTATTGTTTTGTGTGTATGAATAAAAAGATTTTGATTTGATTTTGATATTAACAAATATTTTAATTTATTACAGGATAAATCATTGGAATTTGTTGATTGAACTTCCATTGGTTATCTTTTTAATGTGAATATTAACAAATTTAGAAAAAAAGCAAATCAATAATTATGTTTTATGCCCTTTATGTTTTGAAACTTTTATTTTCCATTGCTTTATGCTTTTGTACATATAATATACTTTATCAAAACGTTTCACTTTCTTCGTACTATTAGGTATTTTTCATATCTTAAAATAAGAACAAAATGCCTCACAGATTGTCTTTAAGAGCACAAGAGCTGTAGCCTAAATAATATAAAATACACATTATTAATAAAATACTTAATCTGTGCTACAGTTAATTAAAAAGTAAAAGTTTTAGTTTTTTTATTATTTAATAAATTTATTAGTAAAGTAAATTCAAATCAAAATATCAATTGTATTTATAGAAAATAAAACGGAATGACAATTGCATATACACAAATTGCGGCAATAACTGTACATTTTTTAAAGATTTAGAAGTAGCAAGTGGGAAGTGTAATTATTTGAATGTAGTAAAGCCTTATATTTGAATAGGAACAAAAGGTTTTAAAGTTTGCCTGCTTGTCAATTTATACACAATTTAGCGGCCTCAGTTTAGTCTGATACTCTCTAAATGTAGGACACACCTTCATCTTGTAAGTTCACATCTTAAGCTCATTATTCAACTGAATTGAAACCAAGGAGGCTTAGCTGCAGTTATATAAACAAGAGGAGCGATTATCGTATAGTGGGTCGTATATTCAAGAATCGATAAAAATTAAATCTATCATTCACGAATGTTGCCTGATATAAACTAATGTGACTAGAGGAAGCGAAGTGCTTGAGTGGAAGCATTAAATCTAAGTAACTAGTGTCTAGAGCCTTAGTATTGTACGGATATGACATGAATTTTCTATGAATTATGTACTAACCAGGATTGATAGCAAACACGTTTGTATCCAAAGAAGCTAAGCCCGAAGGCGAAGTCAACTCTCAGCAGCACTGTTCTGGGGGCTTTGATAAGGAAGATATATTATTGATTGATTTGAAATCTGTGAATTTGATATTCATGAAATATGACCTAAGGAAGCGAAGATAGAAGCGGAAAAGTCTAATCTGGTGCCCCCCAGTAAAAGTGTAAGCTTCTATTTGAAACCCGATTATTTTACGTACAGTTTTTTATTTAAGATTTATAAAAATGTATGTGTTTGTGAAGGCAGTAGGGTAATTTAATTCATTTTTAATATTTTTTGTTTTGTGTTTGAAATCAGATAGGCTTTAAATCAAGTTTACATTTTTATTGTATCGTTTACAGTTTAGCTAAAATAAACGTCAACTTTTAAAGGTGTGACAAATTATAACAGTCCTTATTACTAATATGATCATATTATCGACTACAATGTAGTGAAGTTACCAGATGTAAATAGAGTAATATACTTGAAAAATTAATTATTTTTAACATCACTTATCATATGGTATTGGTATTTGCTTGTGTCAGCCCTCTGAGTGAGAGTACTTATTGACGCTCAGCTAATTTCCAAAGGTGATTGTGCAAAAACCATGTAGAAATGAAGTTTCATGCTAACCTCAAAATTTGCAAAAGTCTTCTTCCTCGAGGTACCTTGCTATTTGATACTTTCAGAGTTTTGTTTATCAAGTTCGGTTCATAGTAGTGTTACAATAATAATATGTTGTAAAGTAGGAGGGTACTATAACGCAAGAGTACTCTGAACCAAATTTTTTCACCGAATTTTGACAGTGTCTTTCCAGTGTATTATTTTTCACTGTATGAGTAAGCTATATGTTTTAATATGACTCACATAAAAATGCTGTAATAGATCTACTGGGTTTGTTTACTAATTAAGTTATTCTATATTTTTCTCGTGCCGTCATGCTTACCAATAAGATCTTTGTTAAAATATTTGCTAATGATCTCCCAAATCCCTAAGAATAACATGCACCACCATCGAAATTAATGATTGTTATATAGAAGCAATGCTTGATCTAAAATTTCAAGTCTCTAGGTTAGTTCCTTTTGGAAATATCGTGTGCAGACACATACAGAAATACACAAATAAAATTCTTGTATTCACGCTAAAAACGAAGTCCCCACGCGTGACTATAAAATTATAAAATTTCGTTTTTGTAATTCTAAATGTCTCTCCACACGATATTTCCTAAAGAAATTAACCTATAGATTTGAAAGTTTACATCAAGCAATGTTTCTATAAAACAATAATTAATTTTTGTATAGCCTAGCCAATAATGTAGCGAAGAGTAGATTATGACCTATTGATTAGACTTGCTACGAATACCATCTTAGTTGGAAAGTAGTACTTCGAGCCGTAAAGTTTGTTGTTTCTTGAGACATTGATTGATCCCTCTCCGCCTTGTTCTGACTGGTGGTTTAATTAAAAGTGCTCTTCTTTATGTGTTATTCTCTTACGTAGATCAATTAATGTGGGAGACAAGGGTTACAATGTTTATTTTCTACAGCTGTACTATGAAACTAAGAAACTATTTTTAATACTAATTTTTCTTTCTCTAAGGTTTACTAAAAGCTGATTTTTTAGTATTTGGGGCTTTGAGGTACAACATTTTTTCCCCCAGTAATGCTATTGATATAAAAATCTACTCAATACCTATGTCATTAAAACATTGATACACAATTATAATGGTCTTGGAGCTGAGAACCCATTTACTTTATGTAATAGCAAAAGCTTGTTTTAAATCCGCGGATAAGTTCTCCAAAGAAAGAAATCAGAATACGGGGTCCTTTTTGGTAAATATTGAAATGGGTTGTAGAAGTGTAATGCCTCTACAGGGCAATTTGTAAAATACTCAATATCTCCCTGCTTCAAAAAAGCTCCCCATCTATTAATGATTCAGTTCTTGGAAGGCTTTGGCCTCAGAGATCTTGGTCTATTTTCCTACCTCTGAGAGATTCGTGCCTCTGGTGCTCACAGCTGCTAAAAATATGTGACCTCTAAATGCTTCCATATTTTAAAACTTCCGGCATTATACGATATCTAAGCTAGAGCGTCTGAGGTATAGGAGTTTTTCTATGGGAGGTGCCCTTTTCTACCACCCTTTCGGTTGAGGTATTTTTGTTTGTTATACAACCAGATATCTTAAACAAGAACTTATGCTATGAGTTTCCGCTTATTGACTTTCCTTCTAGATCCCTCATAATTGACTTTGCTATATAGGCTCTTGATTTCAAAATTTCGCAGAGGTTAAGAAAATATTAATAGGCCATATATGGCATGGAACACAAAGTGTATTACTTACTGTAAGCATTCACTGCTTGCTATTTAAAAGTTAGCCATTTTCCCCCATCACTAAAATAGACTAAAATAGGTGGTGATGTAGATTTTCCAGTCATGAGTTTTAAAGTCAAATAACTTTTAAGGAATCAGTATTTCCAAATATTGAGTAAACCTAAACACCAGTGTTTCTGGAATCTGGGGATATAATATGTGTCTCTTTGATTAAAAGATTTAAGAGCTAGTAGGTTGTTTAAAGAGAAGTTAAAGATTATTTTGCCTGGAGTGTAGTGTACATACGTAAAATGGAGGCTTTTAAAGAACAGACAACCCGGTCAAGAAAGTTCAGAAAACTAGGGTGATTCAGATTGCCTCGGAAAAGTTTCGAAGCCTACGTTTATAACTCAATAGGTTGAAAACCAAAAGTCCGAAAATGACAATATTTCTTAGTATGTATCTTAGAAAGTCACGAATGTGTATACAACATATTATGATTTTTAAAGTTATCAATAGAGCGTAACAGGACAGTAGGGTAGAGTCATCAAGTCGGAGATGTCATCACAAGTTTTAGTGCAGATCTTAGTGGTAGAATTAAAATATTTGGAAATTTCCACAGCATTTTGATTATTAATTTTTCAAAATTATCAGGTTGAAACTTTAAACTTTTTATTAGACCCTAAAAATTGAAGATCATAGCCATTTCAAAGTGATTTTTTTAGACTTAATAACATGTTAGTGAAACAAAAGATATCGAGATAGATATTTTGTAGGTATATAGTATTCCTCCATAATAAACAAGTATGAGAACAAATTAAAGATAATTCAGATGTATATGTATAACTTTTAGCCTGTATTGTTTGGCCAAACACATATTTAAAACACAAAGACACACCTACAACCGTATTTAGTTTAAGACAACAAGTAGGATCTTGGATGATAGATTCATTTCATATTTCAGCCTACTGAATTTACGTTTGCTAGAATCATGCCTTAAACAATTGTATTTTATAAGAAAATAGTATTTAAAACCAAATAACTAATTTTGGGATTTTATAAACTACAACTATTTTTTTTTTTTTAATAAGTCAGGTGTGCTATTTGGTTATTTTGGTAAATATGTTATAACAATAATAATTTATCACATTTTTCCATTAAATTGAAAGATACTTCACAAAGTTAAGTGGATGTTACTCAAAAGATTCATCAGTCACTGTCAAGTGGCAGTGAATATTAAAATTCCCTTACAAGCTGAATTACTCAATCGATCAAAGTTAATGAATTACGTAGAGGAAGCTATAGAAGAGGTATAGTTGCCATTTTCTGGTAGCCTTAATTACGAGTTTTCAGAAGATATTTAGTTTATTATGTCAATTGTATATTTTTTAACGATTCACCTAATAAACATGAAGCTGGTAATTAAAATCATTTCTCAGAAAACAACGTTCATAACAGTGCTAGAATCCTGCTCAGTTTAAAAGTCTCATTCTTATTACTGTTATCAACTCGGACGTATCTGAATATATTACGTTGAACTAAATGTATTCAGACGATGCAGATCTTTGAGTGGAGCCTATAAGTGGTTCACTTTATTATTTTCTTTTTTCTATTATTTCAGCGAGATTATTCTGACACCAACTTGTTGCGGTAGATGTTGAGCCATTGACAGTCTGAAATGTTGAATTTTAAAGTTTTCCCTGTCACTAGTGACAAATTGGTGAACGTCCCCGCTATCAGTACAGACACACCATGATCAGCAGTACATGATCATCTCATACATAAAGAGTCTAGGCAAATGCAGCAACCAACTCTTCAAAAGGTTCTTTACACGACGTTTTAATTCAAGTGGATCTGTTTTCCATGTCGTATAACCGAATTTAATCTAAATTCATAAAAATTAATAACAGAGGCCCAAGAATAGGAATTTGGTGGGGGGGGGGGTCACCATGAGTTTTTAGACAATATTTGAGTTCTGAACGCACTGGTAAGACGTGAGCCTTAAGTGCGGGAGTCCCCGGATGCCACATCTCTCCAACTGGTGCAACAGTGTCTCATGGTACACAAAGTAAAGTCCTATAAATACGAAGAATATATTCAGCACATTTTCTCGCTTTTCAAACCTATTAACAACATTGTCCACAAAGCTATTCACCGCATAAATGTGGAATTACGTTTTCTGAATCCGTATTGTTCTGACTCCTTTATTTCGTTGTATTCTAGAAAATTATTAAGTTTCCTAAAGACATTTCTTTGCTTGAACAATGGAAGATTAAAATAATTTCTTGGGAGGTAAAGCACATCCTTTTTGAAGAGCAGAATGACTTGCTGTTTCCAAAGAAACTGAAAAATTTCAATGAAAAACAAGTTTATCAATATTGTAACTGATCTCACTATATGCCTAAAGCAATGCTTGAGTAGCCATACTCAAGTGCCATTGGCTTCACATGTGTTTTTCTCATTCAGTCTTTTGATAAGACGGGTTACCTCCTCTTTACCAGATTGAGCAAAAGCATTCATGTAACTTGGTCTATAATAATTAATACGACTATCACATATTTGAGGTTTATAAATAATGACCGTAATACAACAAATACAACTAGTATATTGAATTCATCAGGTTTATTATTTCATTTAAAAAATAATGTTATTGATTTTAATTTGATTGGATTTGAATTGATTCCTGTATAGGCAAAGTTTTTATCTTGAGATAAGTTATTTATAATTTTGAAGCAGATTTCTCGGCTCATTGTTGCAACTGCTCTTTAGCTTTAGCGTTTTTATACGTTTTTTATACACTCTCTGGAATGTCCTACAAACGTTTTGAAATCTTCGTTTTGGTTTTCAATAAAAATGTCCTGGAAGAATGTTATGCTATACTCCAGAAGCAAGAAATCTTTTTGTAAACCTCGAACATTTTTGGGATGTTTCGTTTAGTTTGGTTTCTTGAAAGGGACATGAAAATTCTATATAATAGTTAAAACAATCTTGGAACACCTTATAAATGCTATTGGTCGTGTTAAAGTTGTACAAGAAATTCCAACTGTTCTTAAATATTAGTTCAGTAAACATAAGTATTGATACTTAACGATTCTTGGAACTTTTTATTTTTTATTTTTTTATTCCAAGTTGCAACCATTGACCACGAGCTCCTGCGCAAGATGGTTAGAATTCATTAGAGATAATTTTGTGTCAGAAATATTTACGACGTTGTCGATGTCCGTACTCGTCGTACTTAACTCATGTCGATGAGTACATTGATCAATTTTCGTAGAACTAATTTAGAGCATCACGAAACCACTGTATAAGGGAGTCGGTGGTGTCTATAAATGTTGAATTAACCTTTTAAGAAAAATATTCACGATATTTGTAAAGATATAATTCAGAAGCTGTTCATTTTTACAAATAAAGTGCAACTACAGCGTGATCCGTACAACCCAATTACACAGACTAGAAAATAGTTAGGCATGATGTTTACACCATTGGCTTCAAAGTCTAACTCCAAACCATTAAAAATTTAAAAGTTAAAAAAATCAATTGTTACATATGAAAAATGGCTACAGCACTCCATTTAAAATCTCTCTACAGTAAAATTGAGCAAATTTAGAATTTTTAGGGGTTTTTTAATTTCAGCTTTTAATCCATGCTTAGATACTATAAATAAATTAGGCTTGTGGTGACATACTGTATATGAAATGGAATTACAATCCCTATAATAATAATAATAATTATCGCTGTTCTGGGAAGGTTAAACTTGACACACACGTCTCGTTACGGTATCAACAAACTACGTACTAACTCCTCAAATACCTAAGTAGGTTACAATGTTTGAAAGAATTCAGCAGTAGTCTTTTCAGACAAACGTACGTATATACTTCTCTGATGTGAGTAATGAGACAAAATGCTACTGACATCCCGGAAAAATGTTAGACCGAAAGAAGTATAAAACAGCCAGAAGTAGTAATTTTTGATAGAAGTAGGTTTTCGACCAACATTTGTTTGAACTTTCTTGATCGGGACAATAAGGTAAACGTTATTTTTACGCCGAACCTACAGATTGGCCAAGGGATCTGTGCGCGGGTGCCTTTTCCAAGAACATTTGACTTTTCCTTAGAGCCCATCCTCCGGTATTCTTGTGACCCAAGAGACAAGAACTAGAATATTTACTGTTGCCTAAATCTATTCAGTTGCCTCATGGTTACAGTTAAATACAAGATATTCCGATAGTCAAGTTCTTTTAAATCAATCACAGAATGACAGCGCGTAGGTGAGGGTCAATGTTTCGTGGATGGCTAGTAAAACTTTAGCCGCGTGCTCAGATCCCTTGGCCCGTAGACCAAAAGAAAATTAGTATGTTCGAAAGGAGACGCTTTTTGCCTGAGGTTTTTAGACTAACGTATGTTTATACTATTTTAGTGGGGGCAACAGTACACCCACTACCAGGGGCTTTGTGATCGGAATGCTTCCTTCAATTGGAATAACCAGACTGGAAAATTATTACAAGAATCGAATTTAGACAATTTTTAATAAAGTAATCTTCTCAGACCGATTATGTATCAATTGTATGCTTAAAAAAACGAAGAAAACACACAATCAAGGAACATAATTGGGAAAATATTGCTTATATTGCACTCCGATAATAAACAATAGATAGAATACAAAATATCTTATAACATTTTTACATCCATATATTAACAGTACAATAATATATTACTAAGGACCCTTATAAGATAATGAATAAAGTAGAGAGACCTCAGTGAAGTTACAACAATATGTCACGCCTCCTGCTCAGCTGGGGCGAAGGGGGTGTACTCAGAACCAAACGCAGCTCAGATTACAGCAACTTTATTAACTTAAACAACAACACTTCCGAACCCACGGACACCACGCGTCACGACCATCACTAGGCTAAGCCCTACACTAGATCGGCCCTCAGGGAGCTCGGACGTCCGCTCGCGCCGGAGTCCTCTCACGTACACCCCGCCTCGGGCGCTCACCTTGCTGACCTCCCCCTCCAGTACTTCCAGACGGCGGGAACATGGGCCCCGACGTCACACACCCCCAGCCAAATTAAGGGTGGTTGTTGGGGTGGATGCCCTTTAGGAGTTCGTTTTCTTCATTCTTCCAGACCCTGGCAGCTGGTCCCTTGGTTGTGTTCAGCTGGGCGGCTGGGTCACGTGCACAAGTTACCATGGCGTCTACCCTCACGTTTTCGCCGCGTATCGCTAACAGTGTGGCTAGCGGTCGGGGTTCTCCAACAGTCAATAGTTGTCTTTAGATGTGGAGGAAACACATGGGGAACAACGACACTGCGGCAGCCACTTCTCAGGGACAGTCATTTACACTGGCACATAAAGTCTCTGGCGTTGGGACGGCTCGATCACACATAAAGTCTCTGGCGTTGGGACGGCCCGATCACACATAAAGTCTCTGAAGTTGGGACGGCTCGATCACACATAAAGTCTCTGAAGTTGGGACGGCTCGATCACACATAAAGTCTCTGAAGTTGGGACGGCCCGATCACGAGCCTCAGTCGTTCGCTCCCATCGGTACCGCTTCACTAATACATTTCCAGGGAAAGTTTATTAATTTTAATGATATTCCAGCAAACAGGCAATGAATCGTTCCTCACAAAGGTTTGCCTTCTACAAAAACATGTTGTCCTACGAGAGCCTATCTACCTACTCTAGTTAGCAATGTTTGCTATTGGTGTAATCGCATTTATTTGACAGAAACATTAGTTCATAGAAACTTACTCTTAAATACCCGCGGTGGTGTCCATTCCCTTACATCTATCCTTACGTGTAGGTATATTCGACATTTTATATTAAAAATACATTAATCAACTTTACATGTCTTTATAATTACTGAAGCGAGAAATTATAATTGTATATGAATAAATGAGTTCATGACACATTCTGGAACCATTCAGCTGTTCTGTGCGAGTCATACAAAACAAAATATATTAATCCTCTATATTGCCCTTTCTTATGATCTAGTACAATGACGATATTCCAATTCAAACATGATAATATTATTATTAGAACTATTTACCAAATTACTAACTAGTACATTAATCCTTATTATCTACCCATACTATTTTTTTATAGATAATAACCTTACAAAGTGGATATTATTATAGGGACCCAAACTAAATAATTGTAATTATAATTCCACGACAAGGCTATTCTAGATATTTGACATCTTCCTACTCATTAACATAGACAAGTGAAACAAACTATAGCAGGACATTATAAGCGTAACCATGTACTACAGGATACAGATATTTTACAGTGCAAGAGGTGGTACAAAGTTTTGTAACTGAAGTTGTGCACAGCGGCAGTGTCTACGTGACAAAAGTAGCTGTGGTCAGCAGTAGCCGTCCGGCCTCTCTGGTCACCTGACCTCTCGGGTCACCGGCCTGGCTCTGAGCTACTGGACTTCCCACCGGTGCTCTAAGACTTAGCATGAAATGACTTCGTTTTTCAACAAAGCTCTTATCTCTTAAATTTTATTCTTTACATACATCTACCTTTTAACATAACTACCTCAACACCACACAAGAATATGTTAATAGCTAACTATACCCGAACAACTTATAAGTTACTTTGTATGCATCAACAAGTTTATACTTGATTATTTTTATTCCCCAAATTACAAACAAATACAAAAGTAATTACTTATTTCTTCACATTGGTTAGCATAACCATATACAACATTTGGTTTCACATACGGTGTTACAATCTTAGAAACTAACTTGTCAACGCTTAATTCATAAATTACGTTAATGACAACTGGAAGGACAACATAAATTATTATTAAATGTTTTACATCAGTGTTATAATACAATAGGCAATTATATTTTACTAACAAATTATTATGTCATTGCGACGTACCAATCCTCTTAAACATTAAGTCTTAACCTAATCTAGGAATTCTAAAACTATTTCAGGGTCCCCTGTATTTACAGAATAATTATGAGTTTACAATTTAATTATTATTAGTCAAAATCAACTTCTAACCATTCCACGCTGATATTGGCGTATGTATACGTACCGCTGAAAACAGAACATGTATTTCACCTAGTCGATCATAATAAACAGTTTTGAAATATAAACTCTTATATTAGCTAATACCCATATTCACTCACATTCACTCTGAGTGGCCACTCGGTTTTTTTTCATTCAAACTTTCACACTCCCCACATTTTCATTCACACACTGGACTTACATGTTTACGAATTCATGATAACAATAATCTCCTGAAATAATATATGTTATACATTTTATTAATCATACACTATAACGTTCACAGTTATACAGTTTACCTCGAAGTTTACCTATGGTTACAACGATTACCTGGTATCCTTTATACCTGATCACGATCTTGGTCCCACCATTCAAGAGTGATTCTCAGCTCCTTTCCATCGACCTCCGTGATAGGTAAGTTCTTTGGCAAGCCATCGTCTCTGACGTCACGTTTGGCGGTCATCGCTATGTCGTCGCCTTTTCGTCTCGATACCTTGGATCTCCAGTTTACCCATAATCCCACGACGTACCGACAACCAATCAGAACCAATATTATTATAATGCCACAAAATAAATCCACAATAAATTGTTCCTGATTCGGGGAGAATATTTCATTTCCTGCTCTCACAAATGCTCCTATACCTAAGCCTACTAGATGGGGATTTCTCACAACAATTATGGTTAGTAAACAAAAATAAATGGAGTGCAGCACGGCTGACAGTGATGTATACATGTCCCTTTCCACGGACAAAACCTTAAGCGTCGCGCTCTCTAACTTTCTATGTTCTGAAAAAGATAAATTCCAGTGCGGCAGCTGACTAGGCCATTCGTTGTCTAAGCATTCGTCTAGTGTCTCGAAAGTGCTGGAAACATGATTAATTTTAGAGGTGATTTTCAAAGTTTTTAATTTTGACCACGAAGCTGGAAGTATGTGTGCCACAGCTAACTTATCCGCTTCCTGTCTACACGGATAGCTTTCTGAAACCAAAATGTGGGAGTCAGCGACTAAGCTACAATCACACGGCACTCTCACGTGTAGTGCACCCAGGCTCTTACGCTCTGTTATCTTAACTGTAGTGTTTCGAAGTGTATCTGCACACAAACTCTAAATGCTCAACAATATGGGTTAGTACATAGGTGAAGTCGTCTATCTGGGTGATAAGTGGCACGTCACCTGATACACATGAAAATACACATAGTGAGCTCAGCTCTTGTATGGTCGCAGCCATAAATGTTTTTCTAGGGCAACGTGATCCGGACACAGCATCACCGGCGTATCTAGGGACATAGCATAGTGGATTAATATTCGGCTGACAGTGCTGCAAGGCTGCTCCCTGTATCACTACCATACTGTCTTCACTGTTGACCAAAAATGACGTTTCCTGCTTAATGGTACAAGTCTGTTTATTCCACGCAAAAGGTATTATTAAAGGGGTATACAATCTCCATTGGAACGTAAGTTTCTTGATTGGAATCTGCAAATTTATTAAGATTGAGTTACCAGAAATTACACAATCAGCTATTTCTAACTTAAGGTATTTAGACACTTCCTCCACTGGTATCGCTAGGTCATAGCTGTCCGCTTTTAATGCAACTGTCAATTTTGTTAAATCCTCTCTTAGCTTATCTACAGTTATTATAGAATTCGGGATCTTCCCCTCTCGACATTGACTCAATATCTCTAGGCGTGTAACAAGTTGTAACAATTGTAACTGACGTACTGTATGGTGCGCGCTCACCTGTAACAAACTAAAACTCTTGTGATCATTTCTCTGTTCGTTTGTGAATTCCTGCTTCTGAAATCGATCGATTAACTTGGTTATGTTAACGCCAACATCCACGACACGTGCGAAGGTCCTCTCTACTTCTGCACTATAATTCTTCATACCTAAATTGACATTCTCTATTTCTGAAAAGGCTTCAGTTACTTGCTCACTTAAGCTATTTTCAAATTTTGACATTAAATATTGATTAGTGAATAAAGGTTTTAACTGTCGTTTAGTCGTTACTCCACAGCACCAATGGGCGAAATCTCCTATCACACTTAAACTCCTCTGGACTCTAGCAGACATACTATTAGACTTTACATATACATCGGATTTCCCACTGAGGCTAGAGTTCAGCCATCTCACTTGCTGTCCTATTTGGGATTTATTCCAGGCAAAGCGGTCTCTAAACTCTGTCAGCAGTTTAAGTAGGGCTTTTCTTTTCTCTGGGGATAATTGCGGATTAATATCTATGTTCGCCTCCTCAAGCTCGCTCTTTTCTTGTCTTGCTCCCTCGACTTCGCTGGTCGGTTCTTCTCGCAGTTCACAGATTTCATATACCTCCGCTAACACTTCGCCTCTTTGTAGGCACCTTTTATCATCTGCCAGATTCATCACCAATACTTGGTTAGGTGGCTCGGCGTGAGTCAATCCGTAGGGCACTAGAACAGATTTTTCTCTAAATATTCCTTCCTTTGGTTCCATAACTCCTAAAGTGGGCAACAAACCTTCGTACTTAATTTTCAGGAGTCTCTGACTTCTTGGAGGGAGTTCAGTAGAATCATCACATATTACTCTCGCCTGTATCTGTTGTCTTTCTTCAAACTGTATGTGCTTCAACCACGAGGGGTCTGGAGGTGGACGCAAATACTTGGCGTCTTTTTCCGCACTGAGGAAATCTACTGAAATTTTTCTTCCGTTGGCGATTATAAATTGGGCTCTTCTCCTCGAGAAATCTATTGTTGTACCAAACTTCAGGTGGAAATCGTTACCCAGGATACAACAGTCACCCACTCCTTTGGCCACAAACACTGGGAACAATATCACACAGTGGCTGATTTCTAAGATAATTTCTATTCTACCCAAAATCTGTACCGGCTCATCGGTGGCTGTCTTAACATTCATTCCTTGTACTGCTTTAATCCTGTCTCTCACGTTGGCTACCAGATTCTCATCAACACAACTCACACAGGCCCCAGTATCTAATATTATTGGCATTGTCCTCTGATTTAATTTTCCTTTTATTTCCAATACTCCCACGGTTCTAACAGTACTGGCCTCGGGACGAGGGAATTCCTTGGGTATAGCGTGGGTAAAATCTCCACGGCGATACTCATGGCGTGGATTACGGTTGTATCTCCTCCATGTGTCATGCCATTCTCGGCGCTCATGTTCTTGGCACAAGACCCTCATCCTCTTTTGTTGGGAGCTCATTCTAGCGGAACCACTCGCTCCCTGATTTAGTGATTCCCTCTGTCGTTTCCCTGATTTCCTGAGCGACAGGCAACAGCATAATGACCGGGTCTATTGCACTGGTAGCATATCACTCGACCGTCACTAGTTCTTCCACGATTCGAGGTGGAGTAGGCTCCTCTTGCTCTCCCTCGGTTCCACCTTCCATACTGTTCACCATCTTGTGCTCTTCTTTCCCTCGGAACTTCGAACTGAACCCTTGGCTGTTGCTTATTGTTCTCAGTCATGCGGCCTCGTGTATCTCGATTCTTCTCCTGCTGTTCTAGAAGACGCATGCTTAACTTGGCAAATTCAGATGTTAAGTTTTCTAGTTTGCTTTCTAGCTCCTGTGTTCTTTCCGTCTTTGATGGCTGACTGGCGTTCCCTGTAGTTGTCGCCTTTGATGAGACTTCCCCCAGTAGGTGGTCTACCCGCTGTCCAGCCATGAAACGTGCGGTCTGGATCTTCCTTACGTTAGCCAGTAGGCTTTCTAGAGTGTCATTGGTCATCACCATCACTTTCTCCAATAGAGATGGCCTTAATCCTCTTAAAACATGTTTGATCTTAGTTCTCTCGTTCATTCCGAGGTCCACTTTTGAACATAAATTTAACACATCTTGTACATACGATTCTACGGGCTCCTCCTCCCCTTGCATCCGCATCCGCAGTCGGAACTTCATCTGTTCATCCCAAGCGATTGCTTGAAACGTATCCTTCATTCCATTCTTTACCCGCTCCCAGGTGATATTGGCTCCTAAAGATTGCTCTAGGTTCTCGTACCATTTCAGAGCTGCCCCTTCCAGGTAACAGGGGAGAATAACCAACATCTTATCCTCGTTCCAGCCATTGGCCTTTGCCACTCTTCCAAATTGGGCTAGATACTCCTCCACGTTGTCCTCCATTCCGCCCCTGAACTTTCCTGGAGTAATAACAGGCCCCCTGGCTTCAGCCATAGCTTCTACTTCCTCTTCACCGTCAGGACCACTACCAGGTAGGGGAATTAAATCGACTTCAGCTACGGTTCTTACTTCCTCAAGATGTCTTTGGGGTTGTCCCTGGGTCTTCGGGAACCTCACTAACTGATGTCAGCCTTGACTGACTTCTTGTTTTCACAATAAACTTGATGTTTGGGGACGACATAGGATTGCTCCACCCTATCACGAATTAAGATTTAAATAAAAACCAAATCAGAACAAAATTAAATCAAAACAAAATCAAAATCACAATCACAATCCAAGAACACAAGGGTTATTCAAAACACCACAACATATTAATGCCGCGACAGTCGTCGTACCAATTGGGTTTGACCTGGCCTACCCATGCACAAGCTCTCTTTTTTTACCACTTTATAACAACACAAACTATTTCTCAAAATTATTCTATTCACCAATAAAAAGAAACAGCTTTGTTTACATCACGGGTAGGTTGCCTCCCTTACCGGTACCTTGGTTCGACGCACTGTGGCTGCTAAGTAGGCTACTCTTACAACAACTACAAAATTATGTTCGGCTTACAAGCTACGAGAAAACAAATAAAATTATTTACTCCAAATTACACTTTGCTTTCAAAAGGTAACTACAATTATTTGGATCAAAAACTAACTTACTCTCTTGTTCTTTCAATCTACATTTTTTTTCAACTTAATCAATTTACTAAAAAAAACAATCCGAATTTTAAAAAGAAATATTCACTATTATATTATATTACTATTAAATATTATATTACTAACCTGGGATCGTTAATCCGTCTTTGGTTCTGGATCACCTCAGGATACCCGGCTGCCTCCACCAATTTGTCACGCCTCCTGCTCAGCTGGGGCGAAGGGGGTGTACTCAGGAACCAAACGCAGCTCAGATTACAGCAACTTTATTAACTTAAACAACAACACTTCCGAACCCACGGACACCACGCGTCACGACCATCACTAGGCTAAGCCCTACACTAGATCGGCCCTCAGGGAGCTCGGACGTCCGCTCGCGCCGGAGTCCTCTCACGTACACCCCGCCTCGGGCGCTCACCTTGCTGACCTCCCCCTCCAGTACTTCCAGACGGCGGGAACATGGGCCCCGACGTCACAAATATAATTCATATTCTCTAAGACAAGACCTTAAGTCATTACAACAATGGTTCTGGTGGTGACAAAAAGCTTTCATAATGATTAATACAGGCTAGCCGCATCGTCAGTCATTAGATCTGTGTTTAAAACATCACAATGGAAGCTCATCTTGAAAAGAAATAAGTTCTGAAGAATTAGTAATGAACTGGTCGCATTTTACTTAATACTTTTATTTAAGTTATAACAATTGAAATATTAGAGTTTAACTACAGACATAGCTTTGCAATTATTGTTTCGGAACCTTTTAATATACATATTTTAACATTAGAAAGAGAAAGAATAACTCTTTATTGAAAAATACTCAAACGTATATATATATATATATATATAGTTCATTTGTTCATATATGGTTTGAAAATTATAATGATCGCATGTAAAGTAAATTTCCCCCCCCCCCACCCCCCCCCCCCCCCACCCCCCCCCCCCCCCACCCCCCCCCCCCCCCACCCCCCCCCCCCCCCACCCCCCCCCCCCCCCACCCCCCCAAGAACTATGTTAGGAAATTTGTTATCTATACATCCAGTCTTGAGTGAGTGAGTGAGTGAGTTTACACATGCGGGCTGTATATTATATGGGGGACCTACTCATACGCCGTTCGTGCTCGCTGGGGGAGTCATAACCCGCCCCCTGGGCCCCCATTTGAGTGGTTGGCCCAAATATGCCGGGAATAAGAATGATTTGGTGATAATGGTCAAATATTCGGTACAAGTAGTAATGTAATCCAGGGAAATTCCCAGGGGGGGGGTTTAGCGTTTAACGGGGCGGGGTTAAGGACATATCAGGAGGGTTGAGCTTGGTCATAACCCGGAACTTCCCAGGGGGGGGTTAACAGAGATTTAGTGATTGGTAAAATTTGGCGACATTTGAGGTCATGCCAGGAGAAAATTCCCTGGGGGGGGGGGGTGTGGGAGGGGGTATATTGGTACTCTCTCTCTATATCTCTCGGGGGGTTAATTCAGACATAAGGTTTTCCAAATTTTCATGTTATTCCGTTTTTTGAGAATCGATATCGGGCTCGTAATGCTTCGCTAAACCAGCTCAGGGCCAATTGATGTTGCAGTGTATAAAAAATTAAAATTAAATTAATATAGATTATCGCTAGAAACAGTTAAGTATTGGTATTGTGCGCGAAAAAAAAATTAGATAAGACGAGAAGAATTTGATGGTAACTCTAAAAGTCAGAGATTTATGTTATTGTATATTCATCATAGTGTAATTTTTTTTGGATTTACCCAAAACTTTTGACCTTTTGAGAGCGTTTTTAACGGGGGGCGGGGGGGATCATTTAAAAAAAATGGGTAAGTTACTTTCAGAATTCTATAAACTTAACCGTTAGAGAGTACGACAAAAAGATCAACTTGGGTACCTTTCCTTGTCGGGAAATATTAATTTATCATCTGTTCGATTTATGGTGTCCGATTTTTAGCTTACGGCACGTCTGGTTTTAGCCAGTACGGCAGCTGTGGAGGAAAGGACTTCAACTGGTGGCCTTATTGTGATTTAGTTTTTAGTGTTAAAATTAAATAACAAAAAACCCAACCCCTTGAAGTCATAATTTATGTTTTAAGTTGTTTTAGGGGGGTTTTAATTGTGCTCAGAAGGTTTAATCATTGTCATTGCACAGGAAATTCCCGGGAGGTGTGGGGGAGCGATTAGAGCGCGATGTTTAAAGGGGGTTAAAGACATCAGGAGGTGGTTTAAATTTAGTCAGGATATTTTCTGGTCATAAAAATGGAATAAATTTCCCACCAATTCCCGGTGCGGGGAGGGTTTAATGTTAACAAGTGGTTAATGATCCACACGTGGGAGCCTATTTTAGAGGGTTGGTGTGTCTTTCGATACTTATAATAATAAAACACTCTGTCCCTATTCTACTTATTGAAACTGGCACTTCACTAACGCTCAGCCCAACTCCCTCGAATCGTGGAGGGGGGTTTTAGTCACATCGTTTAACGTAGTTTAAATACAAGGTCAAGCTGGAAATCCAACATTGAAGCGCACTAATTAATAATTGAAACATTTAAAACACCTAATAGTAGTTAACGACACGAAAGAAATTTGTCATCTTTTAGAGCATTTATATCAGGCTTAACAGGAAAGATAAACGATAGATAAGCTTGCTGAACCTTTTTTTTTAGATCCTATTGAATAAGCTAGTTACAAATAAATATTACATTTAAGCTTAGGGCTAACGGTTCGGCGTAATATCGAGCCCCAGAGAAGGTAAGTATTTTGAGTAGGAAAGTTTTCTAACATAATCACGTTTATTAACGGCTAAACCATAAAAAAGATAGAGTAGATAATGTCACTGGACCTGTTTTTTTGTGTTAAGACTCACACATTGTTTCGTATTAAAAATGCGAGTTTTATTCTTATCCTAACCTCATTCATAAGGTTCCGCTAATACACAGAGCCCAGAAAACAATAATCTCACGTAATAACGTTAAAAAATCTATACCTTTAAAAACCGCGGTAAATAATGGCGGCCAAAACCCGTTGAGGTGATTAGGGACAAATAATATTTACTGTGAACCTTTTTTTTGTAGATAACGCCAATTTGCTAAAATCCCATTGAAAATTTGTTTTGAGCTACGACCAAAAACCAGTTTAGGAGGGCCTGCCTAGTCGAGCCCGTAAGGTATAAATTTATTTTGGCCGTAAAAATTTCAAAAATATTTTAAATTGTAAAAGCGTTTTTGCGGCCGAAACCGATTGGTAGTTAAAAGAGCTAAAAAGTACACCTGGATAACTTTTTTCTAGTTCACTTCATTTCCTGACCATGGTATTTTTCGTCAGATCGATAGCTAGCTCCAACGGTTTCGGCCCGCCTATTCGAGGAGCTCCAAAGGAAACCCTGCAAGGGGCCAAAAAAGGTGGTATGGTTGTCGGCGAATTTTTTTTGAGGGGTTTCAAAAGTAAAAATTTCCCCCGTTTTTTCCAGGGGGGACTCTTTCCCAGGGTGGTTTGAAGACACCAAACGTGTCGGGGTTCGTGTGCAAAATTTCATCACGTTTCCAGCAATCTTTCTTAGAACTATGTGTAGAATTAAGTTAATGATTATAATGTCAGTGAGTTACAACATCGCGGCTGTTAATATATATAAGGAACTCGCCCTTCGGGCTCGCTGGGGGCTACGCCCCCAGGCCCCCATTTGGGTGTTGGGCTAATTTACGGGGAATAGCGTAAGCGTAATTCTGTGGATTGGTTAAATTCAGTAACGTGAGGGTTTTCCAAATTTCTAGGTATCCCGTTCTCGAGAATCTTACGGGTCGTAATGCTTCGCTTAAACGCACCGCTCAGTCCCAAAAAAGATGTGTGGTGGTATAATATTAATCAAATTGATGTGGTAGTAAGATTTAACTTAGATGGTGTTCGCGAAATTTGGAAAGGACAAGAAGAATTTTGGGTTTTAACCAACAGCTCAGGAGGACGTATGTTATACCCATTCGTTCAATTTTCCAGATTTAAAACCATAGTTTTTGTTTGGACTTTAAAAGCCATTTTTGTTGGCTAACATCCGTTAGAGGATTTACAGAAGAAAAAACGTGGACTGGACCTTTCTTGTCGGAAAATTTAATTCTGTACTTTGATTGTGCCCTCCAGATTTGCATCTACGACCTAATGGTTTTAGCCAGGAAAAGAGTCTCGGGAGGATAAAGTTTGCACGGGGTCAGCTAATTCTTTGAAATTGTTTTAGTTATAAAACATAATAAAAACCGGACCTCCAAGGCAGTATTTTAAGTCGAACAGGGGGTTTAATACCACCGGAGACTATCTAGTCAAGGCGAGAAATTCCCTGGGTGGGTGATTAATGTTAAGGAGGTTAAGACAAGAGGGGGTTTAATTTCGTCAGGATATTGTCTGGTCATATGAAACAAATTCCCAGGGGGGGTTAACGTTACCGGTGGATAAGTCCTCCAGGGGGTTATCTGGTCATACCAGGATCTTCCCAGGGGGGGGGGGTTTAAGAGATTTGGTGACTGGTAAAATTCGGACATGAGGTCATGGCAGAAATTCCCTGGGGGGGTTTAATGTTAACAGGGGGGTTAACACATCAGGGGGTTGAATGTACAGGAGGTTATCAGGTCATACCAGGAAATCCCCGGGGGGGGTTAATATTTACCGGGGGTTAATGACACACTTGGGCCTTTTTTAGAGGGTATTGTGTCTGTGAACATAATAAATATTCCTCTGTCGCTATCTACTATTGACGCTTAGCTAACGCTCAGCCAACTCCCGAAGTCACTGAACCTTTTCTGTAGATCACGTGTGATTTCCTAAATTCCGTTTAAAAATTTGTTTTTGAGTTACGACCAACCGTTTTAGCCGCTATCAAGCCCGGAATGTAAATTTTTAGGCGAAAAATGTCCAATATTTGTCACCTTAATCGCGTTTTGCGGTCAAACTAAGGAAATATAGTAAAAAAAAGTCACTGGACCTTTTTTGTAGGTCATCTTATTTCCTAAATAAAACATTAGTCTTATTTTGACCTCCGACCAATGGTTTTCGCCGCTATCGACCCCAAAAAACAAAAGTTTCGCGTAAAAGTTACAACAAAATTGTACATAATCACGTTTTTCGGCCAAACCAATCGAGATAGGGCAAAAGATTACTGGAACCTTTTCTGTAGATCGCGCAATTTGCTAATTTGATGGGTCAATCAGATTTGAGCTACGACCAACGGTTCGGCCGCTATCGGGCTTGAAAACATTATTTTTTATCGAAAAAAATCTCTGGAATTTCAAATGTTCGAGCGTTTTGTCGCTTAACCATGGAAGATAGAGCAAAAAGTCATTAGACCTTTTTTGTAGTTCACTTCATTCCTGACCATGAATTTTCCGTCAGATCCGAGCTAGCTCCAACGGTTCGCCCGCTATCGGGCTTACAAAAAAATGCCTGCAGGGGTGAAGAATGCGCGATTTTTTGGGAATTTTTTTTGAGGGGTTGAAAATGAAATTCTCACTTTTCGGGATTTTCCTGGTGGTTACACGTGGAAAGCTATCTGTGTACCAAATTTCAAGTCTCTAACTCATCTGGAAGTAGGTTAGAATTAGTATACGTGAGTTGAGTGAGTGAGTCAGTCAGTCAGTCACAGTTACACATTGCGGTTGTATATATATTAGATTAAATATAGGTTCTTTTACCTTTCACTACCTGTCCTAGTTTGCAAACGCATATTTTGCATCCTATAAGCTGTATAGGTTTTGTTATCCTATTCTTAAAAGTTAATAGTTTGGTGCATAAGATAAGTTAGGTGTATGTACTTGGTCAATCTACTAGATATAGCATATATAAACCTTTCTATAGCTCATGATAATAATTTTTGCTTACTTTAAGTCGTGTAGGCCTAATAGCCTAAGCTCAAAAGTTATTGATCAACGCCAAGGATAGGCTGGGAACTTAATTTAGGCTATCTAGGTAACAGCCTTGTTTACAGATATATTATTCATTGGCTTAATAAACCTCTGAATTCTTAGCCCGGTTTCTAAATAATATTTGTTTTGGTGCCCTGTAAATCGCATAAGCTTTACTTCCTACTTCGAAGAGTAATGTTTCCAAAGTGAATGTTAGGTTGTAGGCTATAACAAACTTTTAATGCTTGTTAATATTAGCATATTTGATACTAAGGTCTTAAAGAGGAAAATAGTACACACGAAAATACCTGTATTATTGCTGAACAAGGATACTTGTATTAAATAACCTAAATATATTTGCTTGAAGGGATTTAGCTGCTTCACAGGAGAGAGATATAAACACAAGACTTCCCTTAGATATTTTGCTTCCAGCTTAACTTATAAACTTATACGTTAACGTTAGTCTTGTTATTAGTATAGAGAAGGAATCTGTTGGTTTAATATATTTAATATTTTATTTTGATACTATAAAGTCAAAACATAACCTCAGCTTAACACAGCACAACAACACACTGAAGGAAGAAAGAAACGAGCAGACGATACTGAGACCGGTTTGAGCCAACGGCTGTGGAATAAAGATCTCGCGGACCACCGATATTAAAAATTCTGTTTTTCTCACGCACAAATAATTGTCAAATAGTCGTCGTTACAATAGGATTTATTTCTAAACGTCCGCATTCTAGAACGGGGCATTGACAGCTCTAATCAACATTTATCCACGTAAAAATCGCGAAACATAGAACAGAAAAACTGTGATGATATCGTTTCTATTGAAGAGTGCGAATAACTGAATTCGCTCTGGAACGAGTCTGAGATTTTATGTTCACACTCACGTTTAACCTTGTGTATCATATCGATCTCTACCAGCGTACGGTGGAGGGCGCGGGTAAGATAGAAATAGCTATAAGTCGATATCACAACCTTGGAATAGAACCCAGCACGACTGCAACTATCAGGGGCAGACGATATAAAAAGCGATTTCATCACCGAAACACCTCACATAAAATGGCGCCCGAACAATTGGACTGAAAAAGAATAGAAATCGAAAGACAAAATACTAAGTGATACGACAGAGACAACTTAAAATACACAAACTTACTGCGAATAACTAATTGAAAATGGATCTATACATTTTAAGGTTTCTGAGAACCATTCTAAACCTTCTTGGATGGAACGTATTTTGGATGTATATTAATGGAGGAGAAAGCGGTACTACAAGCGATACAAAGAAAACAGATTCAAAAAACAACGAAGCCTCCGCCTACGACGTCTACTTCTACTGGAGTAATACCAAAGACCGTTCAAACAGGACATCCGATAAATCCTCAGACTTTGGTAACTCCAAGCGCCGATGACGGCAATATATCAACCGGCTTGGATACAAGGGTTAGCTGGGTTTATAAGCTCACCAAACCGCAGCTACAAGCTGAACTTAATTAAATATGGAGTACCGAATGACGGAAATAGCCAACAGTTGCGAGCAGAATTAGTGCGATTAGCACGAAGTGGGATTGCGAAGAGCCCTTTCCCTCGGATTTGCTCCTACGGAATATGGAAGTGTGAGTCGAGCAACGAGCGGCGAAACTCTCCCAAATAACGAAAATGTGCAATCGAAGACAGGAACAGAGATGGAAGTTATTAGAGAGATGCTTGGTCTCCCGCCTACCGCTACGTTTGAAGAAGTTAAGCGAATAATGTCAGGAGCTGTACGACCCACAGTCCCAACTCGTAGCGACTAGAGCAACTACTTTCGAACAACAACAACCCCCAGAGAGTTGAGCCAGAATTCAGAGTATGAATTGATGGCATCCCGGAACGTACAATCCATCAAACTCGCTACCACACAACAGTATTACGAGTTCACTAATACGCAGTCAGGAAACATGGCATCTGGTTTCGAGAGTAACCCACACAGCATTTCAGACACCGCTACATTGTGCAATATGGTGCGCAAATGGAATCTTCGTTTTGATGGCAGGAGAGATACTGACGCCATATCGTTCTTAGAACGACTACACGAATTGATGGATGCTTATGAAGTCCAACAAGATCGAATGCTAAAAGCTCTACCTGAACTGCTAAAAGAGAGTGCACTTTTGTGGTACAGAAATAATCGAGATATTTGGGCAAACTTTGTAGATTTTCTTCGAGACTTTCAGATACAGTACCTGCCACCGGGGTATATCGTTCATCTGGATGATGAAATTCGAAAACGAACCCAAGGCGATGGAGAACTGTTTAAACAATACGTTGTTGCTCTGTCTACTCTCATCAGAAGAAGAGGAGGATTTTCGGAGACTGAGAAGTTAGAGAGAATCTACAATAATACGCACCCTACGTATAAAATGTATGTTCGAAGGAGAGATTTCGTGAACTTAGCCGGACTAATGAAGGTTGCTGATGAGTATGAAACTTGTCTACGAGAAAAACTTAATTATCGCCCTCCAACCGAGTCCTGCTCAAGCGCTAGTTCCGGAAACAGCATTTCAAAGCAAAGGTAGATCTCAGCAACTGAAAGAAAGTTTTCAAGCATATGCCGTGTCTAGGACTGCACATCCCAGAACGGAAACTCAGGATAAACTTGAAACTGCGCAAACCAGGCCATCCGACAGCGGGCACCGGAAAGTATCTTTCAATGAACCGTCCACCGATCAGAGAGCCACTACACACATGCAAACTTGTGACGACCAAAATAACCCGTCAAAGCCTAATAGTATATCGAGGGATAGTATGTTGGAATTGCGAAATACCAGGCCATCTCTATAGAAATTGTAGAAAACCAAGGAATTTGAAATGTTTCAACTGTAAGAAGCCAGGTGTTAAAACGACATCATGTGATTGTAGGCAATCGGGAAACGAAGCGAGGACTTCGGGAGTTGGGGGTCACCGGAGTCCAAACCGAAGTCAAAACTGACTACCCCAAAAGAATGGAATGAATGGCTCGACAAAATTAAAAATTTTTTGTGGCATGAACAATCGAATCGATATTGATGACCCAAGACCGTACACGAACGTGGAGATTTACGGAAGAAACTTCAAAGCGTTGATTGATACCGGTGCAGTGGCGTCACTCATTAATGAAGAGGTAGCCGATTTCCTGGGGAAAGTAGGCGTTCTACCTGCGAGGAAACAATTCAAAATCTCACTAGCCGACAATACTCAAGTGTCCGTCTCGAGCATATATCGCTTTAAATGCAGAATCACAGATCACGAGCTGGACGTAGCAACTGCGTATTTGCCGTCGCTGACTGCCCCGATCATCCTGGGCATGGACCTGATCCGACCATTAAATTTGGTATCAGTTAACTGCGGCAGAGATCTATATGACAGTCGTGTGACCGACGTCAGCTGTATGAATAGCGACAGAGTACCAGAGGAGGTTAGTTCACTAGATGACGAAGAGAGACACATATTGAACGAAATTTTACAGGAAGAGCTTCCTAAATTCGAGTCCTGCTCGGGAAAAACAACTTTGGTGGAGCATCGAATCAAAACTCAGCAAGAACGAACCGATAAAACAACGATACTATCCTAGAAAATTCCGGCGATGCAACAGATCATTAACGAGGAAAGTTGATAAGATGTTACAAGATGGAGTTATAGAAACCATCGTCGAGCCCTGTGGGAGTTCTCCGATAGTGCTCGTGAAGAAACCCAGTGGGAAATATCGTTTCTGCATAGATTTTAGAAAATTAAATGGCGTCAGCGAGAAAGACGCGTACCCGTTGCCCCAAATAAATTCGATTTTGGAGAAATTGAGAGAAGCCTCCTTCATCTCTACCATCGATTTGAAACAAGGATATTGGCAGGTACCACCTTTCGCAAGAAAAGCAAACCTCTCACTGCTTTCACCGTACCTGGCAAGGGCCTGTACCATTAGGCTACGAGGCGCTGGTCTGAAACCAAATGCAGAGAAATGTCAATTCTGCAAACGAGAATTAAAATATTTAGGCCACGTTGTAAATAAAGACGGAATTCGTACAGACCCAGAAAAGGTACGAGCCATCCGAGAGTTCCCCACTCCTACTTCAGTTCGCTCTTTGAGAAGCTTCCTAGGACTCGCTTCTTGGTATAGAAGATTTGTGGAGAATTTCGCCAAATCAACTAGACCTCTAACCAAACTTTTAAAGAAAAGTGAAAAGTGGGATTGGACGGACGAACAACAGAGTGCGTTTCTCGAGCTTAAAGATAAGCTTTCCGATACACCAATACTAGCGTGTCCCGAATTTCAACAAACGTTTTGGCTAGAAGTAGATGCTTCGAATGATGGACTGGGTGCAGCATTGACTCAGAAAATCGATAAGAGAGAACGCGTTATAGCATTTGCTAGCCGATTGTTGACCGACGGTGAGAAAAAGTTCACCGTTACCGAAAAGGAATGTTTGGCGTTAGTATGGGCGGTAAAGAAATTTAGGCCATATCTGGAGGGGTACAAAATTTATCGCCGTTACCGATCATCAGGCTCTCAAATGGCTGATGAATATTCAGCAGCCGACGGGACGACTAGCTCGGTGGGTGCTAGAACTTCAGCAGAACGATTTTGAGATTCATTACCGGAAGGGTACACTAAACAGAGTGGCAGATGCTCTGTCTCGCTACCCCGTAGAAGGTGCAAACAGCGCTCAGTTATGCTCTAGCGCAGAAGTTTTGGAAAAGGAATCGGACTTAAAGCGAGATTGGTACCCACAAGATGTTCGCTAGAGTTACCTCCAAGCCCGACACGTGCCGAAATTTTAAGGATTGCCGGAGGAAACCTTATGAAGTATAAGCCCCGAGGAAGGGCGAATAGGTTCGACGACTCTCTAAATTGGAAACTGTGTGTGCCAAAAGACAAGCGAGAAGCTGTGTTGAATGAAAATCACGATCGCGAAACGGCCGGCCATCTCGGAATAAGAAAAACGGCAAAGCGAGTCCAAGAGAGGTATTATTGGCCTGGGATTGCTCACGGATGTGAAGAATTATGTTAGAAGATGTCAGTCTTGTCAGGCGCACAAGGTTGAACAACGGAAACCAGCAGGAAAGATGTACTTTCGGAGACCAACTGGTCCATGGTATATAAGGTCACAGCCGATATAATAGGACCCTTGCCACGTTCACGAAGAGGTGCGAGGTTTATCCTAGTCGTACAGGATATCTTCACGAAATGGGCAGAACTGTGTTCGTTAAAATCAGTGACCGCGACGAATGTGGTGAACGCATTTCAAAATTTGGTGCTTTTTCGATACGGCGCACCAGAGGTCACCATCACTGATAATGGATCGCAGTTTACGGCCAAGCTATGGCGTAATTTACTGGAGAGTTGGGGAATCGAACATCAACTGACAGCACCCTACACGCCTCAAGAGAATCCGGTGGAGCGGGCGAATCGAGTCCTAAAGACGATGATCGCACAGTACGTCAAAGAAGATCAACGGCTTTGGGACATACACTTGAACGAATTCAGGTACGCCATGAACACCGCCGTACATGATTCTACGGGATTTACTCCAGCTTTATTAAATTTTGGACGGGAATTGCGGTTACCGAATGCAATCCATGGCCCCCTAAAGGTACAGAATGGGCAAAATGACTCCGAGTCTCATGTGACAGATACGAACCGGAAAAGATTAGAAAGCTTTCGCGAAACTGTACAAGCAATGCCATTCGAATTTAGAAAGAGCGAGTCGATCTCAAGCAAAATATTACAACCTAAGGCGGAGAGAGGAAAACTTCCGGGTTGGGGAGTTGGTGTGGCTGAAACAACACCATCTCTCGTCGGCGATTGACTCTTTCGCCTCGAAGCTAGCGGCGAAATACGACGGGCCTTATAAAATTGTAGAAAGGTTCGGATCAAACATCTATAGCCTCTGTGGTCGAAAAAAGAATGTGCTACGAGCTCACGTCAAAGACTTAAAAAAGTATGTCGACTAAGGGAACACGTCTATCTGGCTGAATAAGCCGGATGTTGCAGCTCCTACTGGGTAAGTAGTAGGCTGTAACTTCGCACGTTATAGATAAGGATGTCTAGTTTAGTTTTTGTGATTCCTGCATGTGTTGAACTCTTGCTTTGGGCTGCAGGTTGCACGCTAACTGCACTATCCCCTGCTATTTGCATTTGTAGTTTTTGTGTGCTTGAGTGGTTACCTTGTGGCTTTGCACGGTAGTCTAGAGCTTGGCTTGTGTGTCTGGGTTTTTGTTCCATAGTTTGACAGATAAGGAAGATGGCACGAGTCGTAAGGAAACAGGTCCGTTTGCTGCCATGCGATTCAGAGCGGCTTTTTCCTGGACAGCTGCTAAACGGCGAGGTAATTTCGGCGTATCTGCGGCTTCTGGAGAGACGGAATGCTATGGATCATAACCTGCCAAATGTCCTCGCACTGGACTCCTACTTCTTCACGGTGCTGAAGAGATCCGGCCACGAGTGAGCGCGGGGTCACCATCGCGACCAGGACTTGTGGGATTGTGAGAAAATCCTCGTCCCCGTACATGAGGAGTTGGCGGACGTCGGCCACTGGTGGCTTCTCGTAGTAGAGCCACGGAAGGAAACCATCAGCGCATACGACTCCCTAAAAGGAAGAAACCACAAGCCGGCGATGGATCTTCTGCGCGAATACCTGAAGAAGGAGGAGATGAGGGCCAAGACCGAGGCCCGGAGTTGGTGCCTCTACGGTGAGCGGAGTTGTCCTTCACAGGACAACCTTGTGGACTGCGGGGTTTTCCTCTGCGCTATCGCCGGAGCCATCTGCGGGGGACGGGAGGCTAAGGAATTGCGAGTAGATGGCCGAGAGTTCAGGCGGCAGATGGGCGAAAGAACTTCGGGAGGATTCGGTGACCGAAAACAAGAGCAGCCAGCCGGAATTGTTTCCGGGGGAGGAACCGGACTGGTCTTTCGAAGATCTGGCCAAAGAGTTAGACCAGCTAACTGACCCAACGAAGTGGTCACTTATACTTCCGGCCGAGGACGAAACACCAGAAGAGATCGGTGTCCTGCAGGAGAAGGTGAACGCGATAAACCCACCGGAAGGTGCCGCGGGAACGTCCTCGGGACACATGGAGGTTGACAAGTGTATGTCTCCCAAACCCACACTACTAGAGCTGGCCAGACTGTCACCTATGGACGAGGGTGACGTCCTCTCTTTGTCGCCCGGGTGGAGCATGGGCAGCTCGATTGAAGTGATCCCGGACCCCGAGGAAGAGGAATTCCTTCGAGTAGCCCCGTCGGTGAAATCCCAGCCAGAGGAGACGGCAACGCAGGAAAGGATGGGCGACCCTCCAGAGCGTCCTCACGGCACCAAACCAAAGAGGACCCGTGGCAAACGCCGTACCATGAAGGTCCAGATACCGGGGACGAACGAGTGGAAGAGGATAAATGTCCGGAAATTGGGCCTTCCGGTCTTCCCAAAGAAAAAATAATGGAAAGAGAGGGCACTTTAAGAACAATTTTTATTTTGTTTTCTCCTACGGGGCGTAGGGGAATTTATTAATTCGAGGACGAAGTGTACACTTTTAGTTTACCTTATTTCTTTTATGTTGAATTTTTGTGAAAAGTAAGTTTATTTTGATTTGTTAATCCGACTTCAGAGTCTTTTTTTTAGTTTTTATTTTCTCCACGAAGTAAGTGGGGGGTGTAAGGGTTCAATTTTATACCCCGTTTTTTTTTCCTTAAATGAGAAAACGTTTATTTTGACAAGTAGGTGTGTCGATTTATTTTTTTTTCGTCGATAGTCGTCGTCGTCATTCCATTAGAAGGAGTCGATTTGAGGTTAGGGAACCTCTCTACTCGGGGCAGTGCAGTTAGCCGGAGCTCCGATGTGACCGCTGCAGCGTCTGGCGACGACTGACGAAAACGCGTCTCTGCGCATGACCGGCTGGCGGCCTACTTATACAGCCGATCCGACAAGGGACAGAGAGTTTTTGCTTGCTAACGTCGTGGAGTGAAGCCAATTCGAGGAGAAGAGTTTTTCGCTTGCGGACGTCGGTTTATGAAGTCTGAAGTCGAGTCGAGGAATACGAGAGCCCTGTACGAGAGAATACGCAGTCGGCATATATCGTCTTTTTGGTGAGTCACCCCGAATTGTAATCATTAAGGGAATTTAAAAACAGTACGAATATTGAATGTTGAATATAAAAAACTAGTGCTGATTCGTTAAACCTTGAATTCTACGGAATCTTTGAAAAATTAATAATTCGGTGCGTAGTATAGGTTATTTCGTTTAGTGACAGTAGTGTATCTATTAATTATAGATTCCATTACCTTTCACTACCTATCCTAGTTTGCAAACGGGTATTTTGCATCCTATAAGCCGCGTAGGTTTGTAATCCTATTCCTAAAATTGATAATTCGGTGCGTAGGATAGGTTAAGACCAGCTTATAGGTTATCTCGTTTAGTGACAGTAGAGTATCTATTAAATATAGGTTTATATTACCTTTCACTACCTATCCTAGTTTGCAAACGGGTATTTTGCATCCTGTAAGCCGCGTAGGCTTGTTATCCTATTCCTAAAATTAATAATTCGGTGCGTAGGATAGGTTAACAGCAGCTTATAGGTTATCCCGTTTGGTGACAGTAGTGTATCTATCAAATATAGGTTCTATTACCTTTCACTACCTGTCCTAGTTTGCAAACGTGTATTTTGCATCCTATAAGCCGCGTAGGCTTGTTATCCTATTCCTAAAATTAATAATTCGGTGCGTAGGATAGGTTAACAGCAGCTTATAGGTTATCTCGTTCGGTGACAGTAGTGTATCTATCAAATATAGGCTCTATTACCTTTCACTACCTGTCCTAGTTTGCAAACGTGTATTTTTGCATCCTAAAAGCCGCGTAGGCTTGTTATCCTATTCCTAAGATTAATAATTCAGTGCGTAGGATAGGTTAACAGCAGCTTATAGGTTATTGCGGTTAGCGCCAGTAGCGTATCTATTCATTATATGTTACACTACCCTTCACTACCTATCCTAGTTTGCAAAACGCGTATTTTTGCGTCCTATCAGCCGCGTAGGTTTGTGATCCTATTCCTAAAATTGATAATTCGGTGCGTAGGATAGGTTAAGACCAGCTTATAGGCTATCTCGTCTAGTGACAGTAGAGTATCTATTAAATATAGGTTCTATTACCTTTCACACCTGTCCTAGTTTGCAAACGCATATTTTGCATCCTATAAGCTGTATAGGTTTGTTTTACTATTCTTAAAAGTTAATAGTTTGGTGCATAAGATAAGTTAGGTGTATGTACTTGGTCAATCTACTAGATATAGCATATATAAACCTTTCTATAGCTCATGATAATATATTTTTGCTTACTTTAAGTCGTGTAGGCCTAATAGCCTAAGCTCAAAGTTATTGATCAACGCCAGGATAGGCTGGGAACTTAATTTAGGCTATCTAGGTAAACAGCCTTGTTTACAGATATATTATTCATTGGCTTAATAAACCTCTGAATTCTCAGCCCGGTTTCTAAATAATATTTGGTTGGTGCCCTGTAAATCGCATAAGCTTTACTTCCTACTTCGAAGAGTATGTTTCAAAGTGAATGTTAGGTTGTAGGCTATAACAAACTTTTAATGCTTGTTAATATTAGCATATTTGATACTAAGGGCTTAAAGAGGAAAATAGTACACACGAAAATACCTGTATTATTGCTGAACAAGGATACTTGTATTAAAATAACCTAAATATATTTGCTTGAAGGGATTTAGCTGCTTCACAGGAGAGAGATATAACACAAGACTTCCCTTAGACATTTTGCTTCCAGCTTAACTTATAAAACTTATACGTTAACGTTAGTCTTGTTAGTATAGAGAAGGAATCTGTTGGTTTAATATATTTAATATTTTTTGTTGATACTATAAAGTCAAAACATAACCTCAGCTTAACACAGCACAACAACACACTGAAGGAAGAAGAAACGAGCAGACGATACTGAGACCGGTTTGAGCCAACGGCTGTGGAATAAAGATCTCGCGGACCACCGATATTAAAATTCTGTTTTTCTCACGCACAAATAATTGTCAAATAGTCGTCGTTACAATAGGATTTATTTCTAAACGTCGCATTCTAGAACGGGGCATTGACAGCTCTAATCAACATTTATCCACGTAAAATCGCGAAACATAGAACAAAAAACTGTGATGATATCGTTCTATTGAAGAGTGCGAATAACTGAATTCGCTCTGAACGAGTCTGAGATTTTAAGTTCACTCACGTTTAACCTTGTGTATCATATCGATCTCTACCAGCGTACGGTGAGGGCGCGGGTAAGATAGAAATAGCTATAATTCGATATCACAACCTTGGAATAGAACAAAGCACGACTGCAACTATCAGGGCAGACGATATAAAAAGCGATTTCACCGAAACACCTCACAATGAAACTGATGATTTGTGATATTTATAAATGTATAACATTGTTTTTTAATAAAACCATGAGGAATATATATCAACCGAGTCACTACCTGACTTTAAATCCTTAACTTGTGTTCTTTTAAAATATGAACAGCCCCTTTGTTTACGTAATGCAACAGTTCTCTTAATGCTGTCCCCTATTCACTGTAGACTTCCTTCTTTCATGTCCATTTGGTCCTCAGCTTAGGAAATGTATTAAACTATGTATGAACAATTAATATTATTTTTCACAACAATTCAGTATAAATCAACGCTGTTGGAGGGCTTCCTCGGCTCATGAATAAAAATCAACTTTAAATCTGCTATATCATTTTATATTTCGTTTTGAAATGCACAAGTGCTCTCATGTTACAATATAAATGTAGTATATCTGTGATGTCAAATACAAAAATGTTATGATGTTAGTAATTGCTCTCTCTTAGACTTAATCGTATATTCCTAACTTCGTATCGTAATAAAGTCCTTACTAATTTATTGTAATTCTTATGTAAACGTGCCTTATTTTACAGTGTCTTAGTGTTAGAGTGTCTAATATGGATTTTATTTCTTCTTGATTCTTCAATTTGTCTATATATAATATTATATATATATAATATATGTTATATATTTATATATCCCTGCAACCAACTGAACAAAAACTAGATAACAAGTTTTGATATCTGATATAAAAGAGTAACCAAAAGTATCGATCGTTCCCTCTGTATGAGAAGCAGAATTAGCATATTCCAATGAAAATATGGCAGGAGTTAACTGGGCTAAACGTGGTTGGTTACCTGAGAAAATATAAATGTACGCCTTCTTGTTAGTACGGAAATTCCATTTTTAATATAGATTAGAATATTACCAAAACCACAATGATATGGACATATAAATAAATAGATAAACATTAATGTTGCTCAGATGTATTTATAGTATAAAATATATGCACATACAATAGAATGAGTAACTAATTTCACTTTTAGATTAACGAAAACTGAAAAGCATTAACGTTCATATACGCCTTTGAAAAAATTATAAATATAGATAATTATATGTATAAAATTAAGATAATATTGATATGATCTTAATAAAAAATTAAACTGTTACTATTCATTTCTCAACTCTAAAATATAAAATATGTTTGTACCTTAATTTCGATACGGACACGATTAAAATCAATAAAAAATTCTTATACATTGCTCAATAATGCTCATAAGTATATTATGTACGGTAGAATATTTAAAATTAAAATAGGATGAAGAATATTTGCCGTAGTAAGGGGTTACTACCACAGAATCAAGACAGAAATCTTTTTTTTTTAGATCAAGGTATTAGAACAATTATACGGGTATCAATTTCTAAAACGTAGCCTAAGATTAAGCGTGCAAAGTACAAACTTTCAACACTTTTGTAAGTGGTTTTAATATACAAACGTGAGCTTGTTAGAAATAGCTTTGTTGTAATTCTTGTAATTAGTTGCAATAGCAGAACCACGATAATTCCACGAAATTTGATACAAGACAAATATAGACCACCACGTTATTCATATCAAAACGTGTATTATTCTAATTTGATATAGTACTAGTGACCTTTATTTAAAGTTGACTTATAATTCGTCGTGAGCTATCCCTTCTCTGATATGACAAAAAAGATAAATACTAATGTACAGTATTGATGTGTAAAGTTTTAATGCTTTATTCTTTAAAATACTTTAAAATCTTGTAATTTAAAAAAACGTTAGTAGGACGAAGCTCCAAAGTGAGTAAGCTAAAAAAAAAACTAAAAATATTTTCAATATTCTTTTATGTCTAAAACAGCAATAATAAATAGGGTGTTTCATATGAATCTTTAAGTTTATATCTTTAATTGTTATATATTCTTCTTTAAATGTTACTATGTGTTAGTCGTTTTTGTGATACCACTGGATAATTTAAAATGGATACCCTTTATACCCTAAGTAAATAAACAAAATCATGTTCAGATCAAAGCTAATTTCGAACCTATCATACCATATGGTAGATAAACAACGTTATTAAACTGAATTTAGGGAAGTGTGATTTACTTCACAATCAATTATATGTGTATATATATATATATATATATATATATATATATATATATATATATATATATATATATATATAATTATTTTATGTCCGTACATGCCTAAACGGCTAGACCTTTTTAATGAAATTTTTATGTATATTTAAGGGGATTCAAGAATGGTTTAGATTTACAATCCGGAATAATTAGAATAGTTTATTTACCTAACTTTTTATTTAAAAGTTTTGTTGATTTTGGAATGTTTTACATTGGATCTGGCACACTGTGCTCCAACACGTAATACAAAGTGAACGGATACTTAACAGCTGTTAACACTTTCAGCTAAAGTTGATAAAAGACGAAGAAAAGTGTTTTACATTTTAGAACATCTCAGAAATGTTTAAATTGTCTGTAGTGTTTGTAGAAATGTTTAATGAGTAGTCTAGTAGATTTCAAAACGAAGTTATTATGCAAATTTAAATTTAAATTACACCAATGATCAATAAACCATCTAATACAGTGTAAATACTATTTAAAATCTGTTATTAAAACTGCCTTATTGTAAAAAACTGTGAATGTTGGTAAAATTAGGTAATAGAATCTTATTACATCGAAAGTAAATTTAAAGAGCTGAAAGGCCTTTTGTGATTTTTAAAATAAAACAGAAAGGATTATGGGCATAATTATTGTAGTCGCTTATATATAAGAATTAGTTTCCATAAACAAAATGCAGATAGGCTAGAAATTTTCCTGCAGCATCCCACGATATTCGTAAATATTGAAAGCAGTTTTAAGTCTTACTGAGTGTTTATTTTACATAACTTAATTTCTAATAAAGATAGTTATTTTAACATATTTCAGTAGATAGTATATTATTAAACACAATTTCAGATCAATATAATCAAATAATGAAACGTATGGCACAAAGCATAAATCATAATTGACTAGGTCTATATATGTTTGTTATCAGGACATGTACGCACATGCCTTGTGAACAGACAAAAGCCACTCAGGAAATGGGGTTCCACTGTTTCGACTTAATTAAGATGTATTCGTACACGTATGTTTTGTTCCCACGTGTCACACAAATAAAACTTGTGCATTATATGTTGTATAATTTATGTCTGCATCAAGTCCAAATGACTCAAATAATTTTATTTAACTAATACTTATATTTAAATTTCTTTTTTTATATTTCATTTGATTGTGTTAATATACACAAGTAACTATTCTCCAGCAACCGGCCAATTATTGTTAAAATAACTGCAATATAATACAAAATCATTCATACTAAAAAAATAACTGCAAACAGGATATGACCTACTGTTGGGCACCTTATTCATACAACTAATATAGATTCTTATAAATTTATGGGATTTAAAATAATCAGTATGAATATCTTACGGAACAAATATTTAGCTAGATTATTTGTAGAGAAATTATTTTTAAATGCATAGGCGTAGCTTTATTAGTATGAGCGTTTACTAGTGCAAAAAATGCCACGATCATTTTTATTAAAGAATTGGTTTCAAACTACATTATCATTTATCTAAAATTTAACAAATTTTTTGACATATATAGCTCTATCATTCGCTGGGACGTCTTATAAATATACATATATATATATATGCATATATATGTAGGCCTATATATAACACACACACACACATATATATATATATATATATATATATATATATATATATGTAGAAAAAGGCCAACATATTAATATTAATTGACTATATTTCGCATTACGCTTCTTCAGGTCAAAACAACATAACAAAACACATAAAATAATTAAAAACATACATGTAAACAGATAAATAAATTAATAAGCATAATATTCTTGAAATGATAAACATATGTTCAAACTGTGGGTGTAAAGATGTGATGAGTGTTCAGATGATTAAAATTTATCGAAGATTTAATCCATAGGGAAATTTAGATTTTGTGACAATTTGACATGCTTGTTCTAAATTTCTAAATTTTTGATGTATTTGAATTATTTTTTATTGATCGTATTGGTTTTACTGTATATAAATTTTCAAAAGTTTCTTTGTGTAATTTACTATGAATGACTAATGGTTTTGATTCATCATTATGCTTAAAATCATAACGGTGACCTGTCATTCTTATTCTTAAATTATTTGTTGTAGAGCCCATGTAGTCTTTAGGACATTTTTTACACTGAATTTGGTATACTACATTTTTTGTATCACATGTCAAATTTCCAATAATTTTGTATACTTTTTTAGTTGAACTACTTTCGAATTTTGATGACTCTTGTATTTATATATATATATTATATATGTTTCAGCTGTTGGCCCTTATATTATAATTTTTAATTAAAAATTGTACATCTCTAAAATTGGTTAAGCTAAATAAACCCAATTTTCTTTAGTCCCACATGGGTTTGATAATGCAAGAGACAAATTTTAAAACCTTTTTAAGATTAACACAATAGAGTCTGTAAAAAATGTTCAAAGTCAAATTACAAAACAAAACAGTATAGTTATGAAGCATTTACGAGATACCGATTATTTGAACTATTTCATTACAATACCAATATTAGTTGTTTCAACGAAATTTGTTCATGCATAAGCAAGTACGATCACTTTAAAGGTTGGCTTGCACAAGCAAGAAGCAGCAAACATTTTGTTTTGATAGGCATCAGCTGTTTTGCGAACGTTGTATAAAATCTGCAAGATATCAACTATTTAAAAAGTTTTATATTAATTGAATCGTTACTTTTTTTTAAGAAATCTGTCAACGCATAAGAGTGCACAACCGCTTTGAAGACGCGCTTCAATAATTATATTTTTATCTTATTTTTTCAAACCCATATTCTAAATTTGATTTCATTAGTTTAAATATTTTTAGAGTCAATAACTTTTATAAAAAATACAAAATGTACCACACATGTACATACTACGCAATATATGAGATTGGTAGGAGTTCTAGTATTCCCGTAGTTTAAGTAAATTAAAGTAAAGGTAAAATAAAAATGTCTTATTTTACTAGACGAAGTTAGGGCTAAGAAGCCCTCTCTAACAACTAACGTGGGAACCAACGTCTTAAAGGTGAATTCCGAACCACTACCAACGGCCGAGGAGGCGGGCTGCTTGCAAGAACAGGATCGCTTAGCGGTCACCCATCCAAGCAGCAGTCACGCACGACGTTGCTTGATCTCGTTATCTCGCGATAACTGTTGTACACGTTACACTCCGCTATTGGCTTTAAGAGATTGGACGATTCTAAATGGTCAAAATTTACTCTCGTTAGTTAACAGTCAGGTCTTGGATATGAACATTTATAATATTAAGAAGAGCAAAAATACCATTAATCGATTGTAAGTAACCGATATCTTCAATAAAAATGGCGATTAAAAGATTTAAATCAATTTATTGTTATAAAGCTTCCTGACAAACTTTTCCACGATTGTTTGTCTATCAGAGTAAGCAGAATTCCTTTCTAAATACATTCTATAGTCTAGAATATGCCATAAGTTCTGACGTCATATGCTGTCATATGTGTTGTCTGGTGTGTTACACCAGAGACAACACGTCAAGAGAGGATTTACCCCCATCCCTTACCCAAACATTGTTCTCCACCACTGATGATTTATCACTATCTCTCTACGCATTTGTGTTAATTCCTATAGAGAGAAATATTAGTTGTGTATTACTTGAATGATTATCGCCGAAATTACTATAGAACTGCTATTTATACAGGCAGCGATGGATGGAGCGTCAGCAGTGTTCCGCTAAGTGGCTTAACGGACTTAACGGGTTTGATATTTCACTGTTTTTTTTTGTAAATTTTATCATCGGTCTCAGAGTTATTTAAATCATCTATATGTAAACCATTATTTAAAGTTAGTATTATAATAAACATATAATGCATTTAATAACAATGCATTTCAAAAGTTTGCCTACTAAGTATAAATAATGTTTAAGATGTATTATACCTAATAACTAATTATTTCAACAGCACTTAGAATTGAAATCTCCGCTTAATTCTCTTGCTAGCACTGTGTCCTTTCCAATCTCGACCTTAGGTCATTAGCGATGATGCCAACCACATGCGCTTTTTCTATGTGAAAAAACCTTAGTAAGGGGCTCCACTTAAGTTTTAAAACATTCATTGCCGCTAATTTTACAGGTCTACCATAAAGTTTGGTCCTCCTGCTAAAGTTGCACTATAGATAAAATTAATTATGAAAACCTTATTTTAACTAATAATAATTAATTAATTACACAATCAAATTTTTAACTAAACAATAAAATATTTTAGCACATTTAATACTTGTGTTCAAAACGCTTTAGTTATAATTGTTAAAATGATAATGAAGATACGTAATTTTTTAGTATTGAGCGTGGAAGAAACAAAAAAACAGTGTCGGATTACAGTTATAGTAGGTGTTTTTACTAATTTTATCATGTCAGTCAATAGACACAAAAATACATACGTTCGTTCACGTGTTCTTTCATTTGTCTCTTTTCTTTAATCCAATTACTAATTACAATATCTTTCAAACTTAAGAAATTATAAATATTCTCCTGTGTTGTAGGAACAGATGCAAACTACTATTAGGTGTTATGGTTCTGATAATCTAGGTTGAACAATAGAATTAAGCTAAGATATCCTGGAGAGCTCCAATCTGTAAGCTGTTTCATAAATGTGTTTCTAGTTGGGAAATACGGGGACTATAATTTGTAAAACGGTTCAGGTTCTCTCCCTGCAGCACACCACGACACGGTGGATTAATTCATATAAGTTTTATATCAGCAGTCCTGATGTAAACTCAGAAAAGAAGGAATTTTTTCTATTCTTTAAAGTGGCGTTTAGTTCTACAAAAAAATAAATACCATTATGTTGTTTAGATTATGAAGTTCCAGGATAAAAATAATGTATAGATACATTTTTATGAATTCGTAGATGAACTTATATAAATTTTTAAATTGTAAGTTTAAACATTTTTCCAGTGATAAAATGTAAAGTGTAAATTATGCTAAAAATCTATTATATACCTATTATTTATATTAAGATAGTCAAAGAAACACAAACTATTATCAATTCTTGCATTTAGTATTTAACTGAAAATTTTCAAAATAGACTACTGAGTATAGAAATGGCAAGGAGATAAAATGTTATAACTTACTGAACCGCTAATTGTAAAAATATATTTTGTGAAATATAGGTACGATATCCTTTTTTTATCGTTTTTCATTGAACAGCCAAATAAATTCATAAGTTAAGGTAATAACACCTCTGAAATACCATGAATCTATGAGCTCCATTTGTTGGTTTTTTAAAAATAATTTAGTATGGGATTCTACCGTACTTATGACGTACAACTCACAAAGTGTTATTGATTTCTCTTTTTATGGCGATATAATCTATATTTAGATATAGTGATGTGCAACTAGTGTCCATTTTCAAACATACATGAATGAAATTGAGAAGGATAAAATTAAACGAGTAGGCATATTTAACCCGTAATTATGATCAATCGTTCACAAAAATATATGTTTAATTAATTTACTATTATAGTTAATACAAACAATATTTTAATGTTATTAATGTAAAAAAATAAAATTTAAACACCAACAAAAAAGCTTATAAAGTAATAAAATAACAACCAACTATCATAATGTTAAAGAGGTAACTTTCATTTAGATCTCTGTATCCAACTCTACCATAACGAATTCAATTCCAGTTTACTGTAGTTAGAAGTACTTCACTTTCTCCCATGAAACTCTCATTACTGCTTTTCCGGTTAACGAGGAGCATAACAGTTTTTGAAACACTAATTAGTATGATACTGATTCTAGGCACGTGATTCTCTATGTAATGTATAATTTTAAATTGCATGACAAAAATAAAACCACGATTCTACTTTTATGGATTTTGCTTCCTAGTGATAGGACACATATGAGGCAGACGATCCAATCACATCTTGACTTTCCATACGTTTGTCGTGGTGTAGGTAGATGACCATATGTCGTTTCCGGTGCGTGTAGATAGACAAAGTATAAGTAAACGTATTAATGATTAGTATGAATCACTCAATGTCATGTGCATTGCAAAATATATTATATTTCATAACTAGTGCGAAAACTGTATTTTCGTAATGGCAGTCTTGTTTAAATTGACTGATTGATTTATTAAGCTCTTTATTATGACAGCCGAAGTTAAACTCACTATATCCTATCTTAAATTTAACCCGTGTCAATAAATACACAGTCAGTTTTTTAACTGCAATAAAATGTTTAATAAATAGTATAAGCAATTAAATAAAATGTTTATACTTAAAATTAACCAAACATTAAAAATACAATTAGTATAGTGGGTAAGAAAGCTACTTGAATCAATCCTCCACAGACGTGAAGACTAATATATTAATCGAAAATACCAACAATTAAACCGCAAAATAATACTCCAAAAAGACTCCGAGACGCTCGTGCCGGTGGTTTTCATACCAACCCCTTTCCCTAACCAGCTAACAACCACCAGCCGTTGATTGTCCTCCGACAATCCAATCACAAGACTAATTGTAAAATTCAAATTTACCCCTATTGTAATCCCGTTATCAAAGTCGACTACCAGAAATACCTGTTGCCTTACTGTACCAGTTCTATATACACGGACCCTCTCTTGAGAAATTAAATTATTTATTTTACCTATATTTTGAAATTACTAATTAAATTCTAAAATATTATCGCATACAGTTTCTCCCATTAATATTTAATAAATATATTTTAAAATGCTTATGTAGCAAATCTTAAAAATAATCTACGTCATATTCAGTCTAGTCCTGTGATAGTAATAGTCAGTTGCAAGTTCCTCACACTACTGCAATACGGTACCATTCACTGATATTCCTTATTTATTTTTGAAGTCCAAAGTGTTCATAAACCTTGAATGCCCAACTATTATGGATTTTGTTTTGTATTTATTGTTCGAGACAACAGTTAAACTCAAATTTGGCGTCTAAAAATAATTAATTCCTTCCTTTCTTCCATACTTACAAAACCTTAAATAAGAGTCAGTCCATTAATATCCGATCGGATACTGAATTAATATATGCTTGACGTATGATATAAAAATACCTTAGGACACGGTCATATAACATCTTAAGTGCTTTTATTAAGTAGGAATTTGATTTTTAAAATTTCGTGCGAAGCCATGGGTAACTACTAGTATAATTATAAGAATGAACGTTCAAGGATCTTCAATATACTTCCTTATATTTAAAATACAGTGTCAATATCATGAAATCCATGTCTTTGGCCTTTCACTAAGCCGCTTATTACTACTTATATGGCATTAGGTAAACAGTCTAATCCTTCGAACAAGTTTACCTTCGAGCGCTTTATTGACTCTTTATAAAATCAATAGTCACGCTTAAGATCATGATTACCTGTAAAATAAAAATGCCGAATCGTTCTTCCTGGTACAAATCCAAATTAATGACTTCATTCCAACTCTTACATACTTTATGACAACTAAATAGGAATGCATAGCGTACACATCTGGCTAGCGACAGGTAGCCACGCTGATTAGAAGAAGCTTAAGCTACCACCACCCCTCACTAGTGAGAACGTGACTAAATCTCACTGTTTGCTTGATCTTTTGCTTTTTTCAGCCCTCTTCACCACTAACTGGCCAGACAGTTTAACAGTTCGACATATATCATGCCATTGTTTCGTTTTCTAAATGGACACCGGATTTCGCACACCATGGAATATGCTTTATCCGATGATAGTCAAGAGCATCTTCAACACTTCAAGGCTGCTCTGTGAGACTTTCCAAAACACCTTTCCTAAAGGCTCTCTCCAAACACTTACTTACGTTCTAAAAGTTTGAGATTGTTTTAAAAGCCCACATCAACTGAATGTTTTTACTAGACAACACTAATAATTATGGATTTTTGCGTTGACGTGACCTTGAAATGCATCGCATATTAATGCAGAACGTCAATAAGATACCCATTATTTCAGTCCTGGTGAAGCTATCCTTATTTACTTATATCACATCATATTCGTTTGGATAACATATGCTTAATTTTTATGTGTACTCCTCAACTAATTGTTAGTAGTTCAGTCCTAGTTGGGTTAATAATAAAGAGGAATATTTGGGTTTCTTATTTGTAGACTGTTTAATAAAGTAAATTTGAAAATACTTAATTAAGGATGCAGAAACAATTTGCCTGCATTAACAAAGTTTTATTATGATATGATATATGAAACTTCAGAACTTGGTTGCCAAGATACATAATTGTAACATATCCTACTAACTTTACATCTCAATTAAGTTAGAACACAGTAACTCCATTTGCTGAGTGCTTGTTACCTATCTTGTCTCATCAGTTGAAACTCTTGCACACTCAAATAAACAACATTTTAAATGTAGAAAAATCCATCACAATCGTTTAAGCATCATTATTATACGATTCCAGTTACTACTCGATAACCGGTATGTCGTAGGGATATACTTTATAAAAGAAATAATAAATAATAATAAAATAAGTACTGGAAGACATTCCAATTACCTTCCTAATTTCACAAGAATTATACTTTAAATTAAAGGAGCAATGTTATGAAGCTCAGATAAACATTAGAGTAAAAAGATTTTATAAGTACTAACAAAATAAAACATTTTATGCTAAATTTAATAATTGTTTCATTAACTACAGCTACAATCCTAGTCATATTTGAACGATTTTACGCCGGAGTGGAGGAGTACTAATTCCGCAGCATTTTTAGTAGAAGCATTTACAGTGGTATGATGTAACTCTATGAGCATTTGTAAACGGAATTTGAAATAAAACCCCTATTGGTATTTTATATGCATTGTTTTTTTTTTTTTTCTTTTTAAGGCATGAAGCACGAATGTTTCAAATTTAATATTGTAGGACCCCGGGAAGTTTAGAAACAAAAGTACCTTACTGGGACTCCAAACTTATTTCAAACGCTCTGGATATTTTATTTTTATTTTTTTATTTATTTTTGAAAGTATAAGACACGTGTATGTCAAATTTTATCGTTGTAGGACATATAAAATCTAGAAAAAGATAGTTCCTGTAGGCGCTGTAACCCCATTTAAAAACCTATGGATGTTTAATATTAATAAACATGTGAAAATTATTCTCATTAAGGCATAAGGCATTTAAGTGCTTCAAAGTGCTGCTAGGTGTGTCAAATTTCAGCTTTTGTGATATCGGCAATTCGCCTAATATGGGGTTTTTGACTTGAAAACACAGCAGATGGAGGTAGTGAGAAGAGTAATAGTGCAGCACAATACATGCACTCAGGATGGCAGTGTGCTATGGATCAGCAAGGATTGTTGAAACAAGGGGGTTACTATTCGTCTGACCGATCTAACCACTCCTTTCCACAGTAGACGGACTAAGTAAATAGTAGATGTCCTTCATTAAATTATTTGCTTTATTTTGCTAAATAAAATTTAATTTGATATCATGATCAAAAGCGAACACCCAGAATCAGTATTCGGGGTGTGTGGTAGGAAATATTAAGAGTACTTAAACCAACAATGATTAAATAATGTAAAAATGGAAATTTTAGATATAGTATATAAGTTAGGGTGGATAATAAACGTTTTAAACTTAAACAGTATTTAAAAATAAATAGTTTATCCTGAACAAAATTTATTGGAAACTTGTGTTAGAATTTTAAGTTGCAGCAAGATATCCAGCGGACTGTCAGAAAGACTTACAGTAAAAAATTTTGTCAGTCTTGTAAATGATAGGCTGCTCTGAGGCTCATTAGAATTCAATGGAGAACATGTACTTTCAATGTATTGCTTATTAAAAATGTTCAATCATCCTGAATTTCAAATCTGTATATCAATATTCCTTGTGGAATAACAATTCCAAGTGACGAAATTCAAACCTAAAGACTATCGAACACATGTTCGTTAAGCTTGGCGTAATGTTTTTGTTGAAACACGTAACGATGGCGATTTTTCCGTGCTCGTGTTATCAACCCGAATAACAGAAGTCACTGTTATCTCAAATGAGGTAAAAAAGAACATTACTCACATAAAACATATATCTAGATGGCCAATATTTACAATGAAAATAGAGAACTGTAATATGGTGTTTCATATGTAATAAATTTTAATAATAAAATAATAATAAATAAAAATACAAATAAACTTTATACAGGCGTTCAATGAGAATGTCTTCAATGCACAAGTTGGTGGTGAGTTTCGTAATTTAGTACTAAAGCAAGCAAACCATAGCCGTGCTTGACAGCGAACTAACATTTCATCACGTTATTTACGTTATTCATGATAATCGGCGATCGCTTGCAGACTGATGTTTATATAGCAGTAAGTTGTGGTGACAATGCTGACAGAGATAGATGACATGACAGGAAAGTGCACAGGTTCACTTTGTCACTGGACCTAGCTCAAATCACGTGGAGTTGACTTTTTTTTTTTTTCCGTTTTCTCACTTTTTTTACACTATCCTCCAGAACCTTAGGAGGGCATAGTGTTGAATTGTTCTACAAAAAAAGAATAAATTATAGTTTTCTAATTAGATCATAAATTTTAAAGTTAAATTACTTAAATTTTAATGTTAAATTTAGAATTAAGTTTTAATTAAGAAGTTAAATATAGATTGCATTAGAACACTTTTAATAATATAATTTCCATTTATTCCTGTGTCTGGTTGAGTGTTAGTGAAGCCCATATTTCCGTGGTCTGTTAAAATGACTCTTCTTCCTATCTGGTTGTCCAATAAGATATTTTAAGAATGCACTGGTATACAGATTTGAAATTTAGGTTGAGAATGAAATGTTTAATAAGCAATGTATTGAAAGTGTGTGTCCTCCATTGGATTCAAATTTTGTCTCAACGCAGTCTTTTCTTCAATTGGCTGATAAGATTATTCTGCCATCAATTTTTCTATCCGTAGGCAGGATATCTTGAACTCGAATTCAGGTTTGGACTAGAAATGTATTTCAGATCAAATTTACATTCAAATACCCAAGTTTGAGTTCAATAATGATGTAAATTCGTCCAGGGGATGTATTTAGTTTCGTCCTTTGTAAACTCTGTTACGGGAAAGTTTTGGGCTCACGTCGATCGCATCGTACATTGGTCACAAAACTGAAGTCATGAAATATTTGGCATCGCTGTGGAGAGTCAATAATACATTCCACTTGTATATTTGTGTTGATGTAGGAGGAGCTAGGTTACGAAAGACCAACTGATGACCAAATAACACATCATTAATTCTTAATTCTTTAAGTTCTTTCGTTACCTCCTAATTTTTTTCAAGATGCCGACCGTTTATAAAATGCATGGTTATGGGTGAATAGAAAAAAAACCCTAGTCAGTAGTGGATAGCATCTAATGGTCAGTCCTTAATCTTCCTCAGAACCAAGGGAATATACAATTTCTGGAGTGCTGGTAAATTTCTGAGCAATTTACCGATCCTTCACCAACCCTGCATGTAGAAGTTTAAATCCTTACCAGACATTATAAGGAACATTGAGGGTTTCATGGTGGTTATGAGGAAATACTGTCTTAGCTGTCTGATCGCGGATCAGTTCGCTCCTGCTCACTAGGTGCGTATGTACTCATATAATTTTGTATTAATGAGGTAGGTATAGGTAAAAAAAGGTTCAAGTGAAATTAGTTTTCTTATAATTATAATTATAAACTTTTAACACGGTTTTTAGTTAACTTTAAAAAAATTTAACTATATTAAAATTATTTTAGACTGAGATTAAATGTAAGATGATTAAATAACGCGATGGCCTAATTTGTAAATCAAGAAACATTTTTGATTAGATCATTCTTTCTTTAATATTTGTTTGTTATATTTTTAAATACCGTAAGTTTATTTATAAAATTCAATAAATGAGTTGATTGGATTCTGAGCTTTTACAAAAATTAATATATACGTTGTTATGACATCGTATCTTAACTATAAATGTGAAATATAAGGATAAATTGATGGTTTTATTAAAATGTAAAAATATATTTATAAAAATCTCTTAGTTGGTATTTATTAAAATTTATGAATACATAACATAGAACTGATCAAAATAAATTTAAATATTTTACTGAATTACAATTTGTGTAATAATATTTTGTGAAATCTTGGTAAAAAAAAATTCAAAATAATTACAAACAGATTGAATATGGTGATACGAAATGCGAAGAAAACCTACTTCTTATAAAAATAGTAGTGAATATTGCTATAAAACATAATATTCCATGTCAATACTGAAGAAAGTCTGCCACAATTACAGTAAGGATTAAGAGAAATCACATTTCATGGACGGCCCTCATCGATTTGTTTGGAGACTTATGTGAATGAAATGATAAAGAAAGATACAGCACACTTATTTTGCTTCATTATTGTCAGTATTCAGTTACTGGTATCCTGGCTATGGTAACAGCATATCAGGAGGCGACATGGATAGAATCCGGAAATTACAGAACTCTGCAACAGGTTCATTTTACACCTTTGGATTCATGATCATGTTTCTCCTTTTCATGATGCTTACAAATGCTTCCTATGAAAGTATTATGTAGATTGCTGACATGCTGTATAATTCACCGCTGAGGACATGATATAAATTCTCAGTGTATGCTAAATCTCTTGTTTTGGCTCTTCTGACCGCTTCACCACTAACTAGGCAGACAGTCCGACACCTTCCGTGTTCTTTGTTTATTCTACAGGATCTCGCAGTTTATTCTATTATCCTTTAGCTTACGATAGTCGAGAGAATTATCAACACTTTATTTTGTTGATGATTTATCAACGCTAATTATTTTGGGAAGTAATTCAGAACGCCTTTGCTCCAGGGTCTTCCAGTCCCGTCATTTAGGGCCCACACCTCTTTAAGGATGGCAAAATTTTTTTTACAAGACTACATTTAATATATTCCTTACTAGACGATAAAATCCAAGGTTTTTAAGAAGATACTCACTTATTGTAGTATCACTAGATAAAGAAATACGACGTTTTCCAATATATAATTTTTTTATTTCGTGCAAGGCCTTTCTGAATCAAAGATTCCATCATCAGGCACTTCACAAATAATTTGTGAAGTGCCTGATGATGGAATCTTTGATTCAGAAAGGCCTTGCACGAAATAAAAAATTATATATTGGAAAACGTCGTATTTCTTTATCTAGTGATACTACAATAACTAGTTTTTCCAATGCTCCAAGATTCTACAAGATACTCACTATTTAATTTCCGGTTGAGATACCAACTCAACACTTACGCTTTATACGAGTTTGGTTTATACACTATGCTTAAAGAGTTTTGCTTACTTTTCAACTTCTTGGGTGTAGTTAAAGTAACTGTGTTTATTGTTTTTATACATTACAAGGGATTTGCAAATACTTATTTATTGACATAGAAAAATGCCATTCGTATTAGACAAAATATTACTTAGTTATATTCATGACGATACTATGTTGTGTTAGTCAAATGATGTTACAAAGTTCACAACTTGTTAGTCAAGATACAAAATTGTAACATAGCCCACTCCCTTTACATATTAATTAGGTTAGGACACCGTAATTCCATTTGCTGAGTGCTCCTTAGCTATCTTACCTGTTTATTTGGAACTCTCACACCTGGTAAGATAAACAAAACAGTATGTTCCCTAATATATCCATTACAATCGTTTATGAAAGATTATGGCATACTTAAGCCCTTTTGGTTTTGAACATGATCATAAAATTTAATTTTTCCTTTAAATCTTAATTCTAATCTACCATTTTGTATGGATATTGTTTTATGCCAACTGTTTTATTTATTTTATCATTTTCGATTTGTCATTCATAAATTTATTTTATAATCAAATTTTATCTATTGTTAATAATAATACAATAATAATATTATTAATGTTTTTAATACTCTATATACATATATGGCTACTAGCTAATTCATATATAAAAACACTCTTGCAGCTTATAACTATTGGAATACATCCTATATCTATTTAACACGTTATTTCACACTAAATACATGGAAATTGTTTCAACCACTGTTAAAATTTTTCTATAGTTTGTTAACGTACTCCCAGTACAAAATTACATAAACAACGAAATTGTTTGTTTTAAAATCAGTTTCCACACTGAAGTTGTAGATGCAACCTGAAACAATTCTGATAATCACTACAGTAATCATTATTTTAGTAATATATATTTGATGTTGAGTATTTTCCACTTTACATCAAAGCAAAGGTAAGAGTAGCTGTATCAGATATTTCTTTCTCAGGTACTGATGTATTCACTTTAAAAGACAGACATATTGTTAAGACAGGCAAGATTCTTAGTTTCAAGTGCTAAGTAAACGGTGAGAAATGACGTACTGTATTTTATGTTTCTTAATGCGTTTTTATCATAAAAGTGTGGGTTCGTGAAGAAGTTAGTTGACATTTTCACTTATCAACAACCATGACCATGCCCTGATTTTCTGAAACTAAAATACTAAACGTTTGCTTTAGAAAAACAGTTCGCTAAATAAAGTACCACGCGAATTCTAGTTTTTTGATGTAATGTATTCTACACCAACAGCAACGAGTAGGGATACTGTTCGAAATCAGTATCAAAAGTCTTACAAAGTAAACTAATGAATACTGAATAGATATGCCGATCGGTGTCTTGAAATATCCCTATATTTTTCTTAAATTTATTTTCTTAAGTGATAGGATCCATGAAAGTTAGCAGTAAAGCCTTAATTCTCTAAATATTTAACCTCAGATTTGAGAAACATTAAATCAGATTTTGAAGTATCACTACTACTCTGTTAACAATGTAATCAAAATTGATTCCTCAAAAAAAATAAAACGGATTGTATAACATACCTAGTCCAATCGGCAACAAAAAACCATACAAAAAATGTTCCGGGAGTAATAGTGTAAGCAGGCTTGAATAACTAATCCAAGAATAGATACAAGAATAGATCATCTCCTGATGGAAGGAGAATGAGCTAACAATAATGTCCATTTTTTGCAATCGTTCAATGAAAAAAAAATTTAATAACACTACGTTTCGAGATCTGCAATATGATCTTGTCTTCAGGTAAATAACAAACCTAACACGTAATTACAAACTTAATATTTTAATTAGTTAAAATTAGTTAAAATTTAATATTTTGTTATTTTTATCTGGGCAGATCGAAATCTCGAAACGTAGTGTTACTGATTTTTTGTTTCACTTAACATTTCCGAAAAAATCCTGTTTCCTTCATTTTACCAGTGTTTATATTCCACAAAACGTTAAGTCGCCAATATACCAGGAAAACAATAGCTAATGTGCATTGGTATAAGCACGCAATTTTATTATAATTTTATAAAGGGTTATCCCCTAAGAAATAAATTTATCGTCAGCCGTGTTAGCTTACGTTGAAGGTCGAAATCGAAGGGTATCAAAAGGGTAAAATCTAACTATAAAAAATAAGTGTAAAATCGTTGAATGGCCCAAACGGTTATCTGACAATAATAAAAAATTTTATTTATGTTTCAAACAGATTAATTTTTAGTGTGTCAAGATTGAAAACATTGATCTTGGGAAAATTTATCGTTTCATATTTTTTACCTTTCTGATACCCTACCATTTTAACCACAATCAAACTATCTTGGCAGATGGCCAATTTCTTTAATCGAAATAATCTATGCATTAATTTTAAGACAATATATGTTGTATGCGTACACATAAACTATTAACTGGTTCTCGGATTCTGAACGTTATCTAGTGCTCAAGATTAGAGCACATTAGTGAAATGTTAGAACCCTAAATATTTCCAAACATATTTCAATATAAATACTGATGAGTTATTGATATAGCATTCATCTTTTAAATATCATCCTACTATATAATAACGGAAAGTGTTAAATAAGGCCATGTCATGGTTGTAAATCTTCCTAAAACATATAATGTATTTTGGAGAAACAAATGTAACAAATTGTTTAATTAAAATTCCTAAAACATTGTGGAGGGAATGCATCTCTTATTGCTTTTATACTATACCGTACGACAAAGCAAGGCAATACAAGTAGTCTTTGTGTTCTTTATTAACGGCCTCTATTGTTTACTGACAATAGACGATTGGACACTGCTCTCCATTCTACTCATAACGACTATAGAGTCCACTTGTATTAATGGGGATGAGATCTTGCTAGCCAACTGAATTAAAAGTTTCAGTGCATTATTAGTTGTAATAGTTATAAATACATACATTTTAATGATATTACCGCTAAAGTAATAACAGTTAAAAAACTTATATGGTATCATAATGCCCAATTAACTTATTAAACCTAAATTAGCATCTGTAATGTATTACGGCAGGTAGTATAAATCTCAGTACAATAATAGCAAACAATACACAGTAACTACAATAAATTCCTGTTGTTAAATTACTTAACAATAAATCAAGTAATTGCCTTAGACAGTTCTTCCATAGTGTACAGTATAATCTTAGTAGTAATTAGTTAATTATTATGTCTCCTACAAATGGTAATTCTTCTTGTGATCAGTTTTTAATTTTGCGTCAATTTTGAATCCTCCATTTTCTTAGGTGTAATCTTGAAATTTCAAACACGAATGTGTAACCGATTATATTAAATATGTTTGTTCAATAATTTTTAAGTTCGATATCATTCCTTCTGAAGTTAATCCATTAAAAGGTTATTATGTTACCAAACCTTTCCCGTGGTTTCGCACGCAATTTTGTACTGAAGGAGAGATATTGTGGGACATATATTCTTTTGATCTTAAATTTCAAACATTCCTGGGTTAAGAGATAATCAATGAAGAATATTCCAATATTCTGATCCATTTTAGATTTAAGTATACAGAACAGAGTTTTGTGGCCCTCAAGTAATAAAGTGAAACAGATTTATATAAGTGCAGTGAAATAACCGGAATTTGTCTTTAATATTCCATGATAACGAGTCCCAGTAACAGTTACACTATTATAAGCCAGTGGGAAAAATATATTCAACCTCCTTAGCTTTTTATTTAACACAATCATGATGTAATGTTTATAATGAATGTAATGATGAATAATGATGCTTTACATCCCAATCAAAAATATATACACATATGCGTCTGAGATGCCTATTTCTTTGAAAAAAGTGTGTACGCATGGCCATTTTTGTTTTCGGTTTAAGGTAATTTTGGTGCACAGTTGAGATTTTCTAATTGGCCTAGCTACTTTAGTCAAAAACAACTAAGCTGTGTTTTATAACAGTCTTTTCCTATGTATCTAAAATGCACTAGTGATGAAGCATTAGATAATATTTATCTAAATATGCAGATAAAAATATCGAGCTTCCTATTTATTACCTGAATAACATACATGCTAATCGGTGATTACAGAGAAGGTTAAAATAAGAGCCAGTGTTACTTTATAGCTTACTCTATACCTTCAATAGTATAAATTTTAAAAAATATGATGGTATTGTCACATTATAACGTTTAAAAACATTTACTAGCTACTGATTAAGCCACAAAGGGATTTTAAGACCCTTGGGACGTACCCGTTGGTTTTCCAAAATATGAATAGCCCTATATATATATATATATATATATATATATATATATATATATATATATATATATATATATATATATATATATATCAAACCATGACCACTAAGAATATCCAGGTAATATCAATACAATCGGTCCAATAATGGTTACATGTTTGATTAAAACACAAACACACTGAAATACCGTTTTTAATGTATAAAACCATTCATACATTCAACTCTGAAATCTGCAATAACTTATAATAACCAGAGTTGAGTTATCATGTATTATTGTTTTCAATTATTTATAGACTTACTAAGTATTATGAACTCGAAACAAAAGAAAACATCCACGCAGTTTAATACTTTACATTACAATAATAAACAATAAATTATATCAATTAAAGTGACTATCACACTATTAGAATATGTATGTACCTAGTAGAATATGTATGTGCATAGAAAAGTAACTCTTTGAAAATATGAATTATAAATATGAGATCTGGATATACCTTGCCTCTATTTTTAAACAGAGTCCAATTTCGTTTTTAATATTACATCATTACGTTTTCGCTTATTTACAATTTGGCGCGCCTTATTCAAAATGTTACGGCATTTCCTTTGAGAAACTTTCGTTTTCCCAAAATAAAATATTTTTTTTTTAATTCATTGTTTTTTGCAGGTTTTAAAATCCTGTTTATTATTTTAATTGAAATATTAAGAATTTTCTTTTTTGTTTTATACACTTAAAAATAACAAATGGTTAGCGGAATGGTAGTTTTTGGCAGATAACAAAACCAAGTACCGTCTAGCGTGGCTTCTGTGTGGATAGGTGACCGCTGAGTAATCCTGTCCTTGTAAGTGGCCACCTGCCACTATAGGTGTTCAGAAATTCATATAAACCTTTGGTCTTCAAAATAGTGTCAGAGAGAGCTTTTTAAATCTAACTTCACTTGGTAGTAAGACATCCTTTAACTTTAGCTTTTTACCTTTACTACCAAAAGAGTCAAACAAGTTTAATTTTAGCAGCTAACCATATACAGACCTAATATTTTGTTCTAAGCGTCGACTTTATTTGATATCTGATTGTCTTACGGTAATGTTACTTAGTTGTCTAATGGTTCGTGTTTCTAGCTACAACGGTATATCCTGAGATTAATTTTGATATTTAACCCATCTTTGTCCCAATATTTTGTAACTCAACAAAACTAGAAATGATTTCTTGCTTTGATTATTTTACTACATACTCTAATAATTTCACGGATGACTAGGTTGAGTGCTTATATAACCTAGATTATTTTTTAAAATTAAATTAACTAAACATGCATATTTTAAATTCAAACTAATATCGTAAATATATTTACTTTACTTTATAAAATTTATTAATTGAAGTAACATTTCCTTTAAGTAGCATTTCGTTAAATAAATAAAGGAGGAAAGAAAGTTAACAAAACTTTGGATACACGGCTAATCAATTGCTGTTGCTCTAAACGAGAAAGATCAAATTAAAGTCAGCACTAATGATTATTAAAACTTTCTCACTTGTAGAGCTCGAGGCGATGTAACTTTTACACCGTAGTTCTTCAGCCAAAGCAAGAGTATTTGGATACCGATTACACTCAAATTCTTAGAAATCCATCTATTTTTAACCCTCTAATTGACAATCTCCCTGGGTGGGACACCGATTTTCGTATTTGTGTAGAACTTCAAGGAAAAAGATTTTTTTTCAAATGTCAAATCAGATGGCCTTAAAAATAGTAAAACAATTTTAAAATTAAATATATGCAAGTTTTGTCATTTATTTATTTTTATAGATTTATTTTATTAATGCTAACATTATTTTTATTTTATATGTTGATTTTAAACGTAAAAAAAATTACCAAATATTATACTTTTGATTTCAAACACCTGGAGAAATTCTTAATTCATTTATATCGCTTCTAAACAAATTATTTGTATTTGAAAATAAAAAATAAAATGAGTTAGTATAGTTATTAAATTTTTATAAATTACGAAACATAAAACAATTTGTGCTGCAAACACATATTGCATTTTCAGATTAACAAATTTCGAAAAAAAGTAGTAAATTCAACACACGATATAAATTTTAAAAATAACAATAATATAATCCCGTCATGCAATTTATAACAAACGTTATGCTAAAAACAAAAAGTATATATTTATTTTAACTAAAAAATGCAGTACGAAATAAAACTTGAACAGATTTTATGAACGCCTCCCAAGTATCAATAATGACATAATTGTTAATCTATAAAAAAATGCTGAAATCTTATAATTATAATATACAGTTATATATAAATCTTATAATTAGTACTTGTAATTGTTATTCTAGAGATAACATAATTTTTGAATAATGGAATATATATATATATATATATATATATATATATATATATATAAGTAGATAGTAATATGGGGTTCCTGGCGCACTTTCGGAGCCGACCGAAAAGCAATGTAAAATACTGTTCAATGTACCATAAAGGAAGCTGAGAAATAACACAGCAAATCTCAATGAAAAATTAACCGAATCTACAGTCGTTCGTCTCCAAAAGCGATCGGTACATTACTATCTACTCTGTGGAATGAAAAATTAACCAAATCTACAGCTGTTTGCTTCTACTTTCTTAAGCTGTGCTTTGTAAAATGTTGTCAAATCTGCTACGAATAAAGGAAAAAATCTTCGAAATCTTAATAAAAATTTAATCAATTTAAAACATTTTTACTAAAAACATACTTTAATAAAAAACTTTTCTACTAAATAGTCACCAAACAACATGAACTCACCAAAGTCTCTACAATTTCTAGCATTAAAACAGTGCAACAAAGATGAATTCAGTGAATTGCCGGTTTATTCTCAACAACAGTTGATACCGTCTTTAAATGAAACAGAATTAAAAGAACTTGTAGAGTCTTTTGCAGAAAGAACGAAAACTGCACACGTGTACACACAAAAAACGAAAAAAAATAAGGGATTATATATTTAATATAATTACGAAAGATATTGAAAAGAAAGTAAAAAATAAACAAACAGAGAGTTTTCATCGTTTTTTTTATGACATTTTTCCCATATTATACGTCCTTTCAAGATAATCAAGACTTAATTGATGAATTTCTTAGGAATTTTTGTGAGTATCAAGATTTATCAACACAATTCATTAAAGAGCATTATAGAATTTTTCTTATAGAATATAGCCACATTTTGTGTGAAACAAAAGGTATTACTGTAGATAATATTCCATGTGATTCCTATGAAGAAAGACACCAACTATGGTTATCAAAACAGTACTATGACGTGGGGAGGGACTGCAAGTTTTAGAGTTAAGACTTTATTCTACAAAGTTAATTGTTATAATTTCTTTATCTTTAATAGTCTTCTTTCCAGTAACAACCAAGTGTAATTTTTCATTTTTGTTTAATTCTTTAATCTTTTTCTCATCCAAAACAGTCAAAAATCTGTTCGGCAAGTGTACTTTACAATCTTCCAACTCGGCAATTATTGTAAACCCGAATTTATCTTTCATTTTCTCCAAATTCAAGATTCTATGTTTCTTCCTTTCTTCCAATTCATTTAACTTCTTATACTCTTTAAACTTACATTCTCCAATATCATTTAACTCCTTCAAGAACTCCATTTAAATAGAAAAAATTTAAAGACGGAAAAAATGAAATTCGCTAACCTTCACTCGAGAAGTCGGGGAGAATGTGAGTAAAACCGCATTCTTTTCAAGAGGTTCTTCGTTTAATTTCTCCAAATGTACTATAAAATCATCGAGGATTTCTGGTTCAAAATCATAAACAAATTCAACATCCAGATAATGAAAAAATACAGGTAATATCTTTTCATAATAAACGTGTGTATCGATACCTACAAACCTAATGTATTCTTTGAAAAGGAAAATAATTTTGTCAATGGTTCCAAGAGATAAGTAAAAATTTTTATTCTGTTTTCTAAATTCTGTAACAAATTTTGTTTGCTTCTTGTCTCCATATTGCAATTTTGTAAGCAGGTTATTCAAATGTGTTAATTTATTTCGAAATTTCTTAGGTTTAGGTCTTTCTAACAAAATTAAATTACAACCTCTACAAACTAAATATCTTTTATCGATAATTTCTCCTCTATTAGAACACTTGTAACAGTTGGCATTATACTCTTCCATTTAAACAAAAAGATTTTTTTATAAATGGAGATTATGGAACTAAGTCTGCCGAGATATAAATTTTTCAGCGCAAATGTTTGTGTTTACATTTCTACAACAGAGATAAATAGAAATAATTTCATTCTATTGTACAACTATTTAGGATATTATGTGTACGATTACAAAGATTATTCCGGAAGAAATCGAGATTTTTCATCAGCGAAAGAGTATATTTTTGAAGTTTTAGAAGGAATGAAAGAGAATAATATGAACATCATCAATTATTGTAAAAGACAAAATGAATGATTGTGTCTTTGGTGTAGTGTTGTTAGTGTGCGTGTTTGCGCTATGGGGAATCACATCACATTCAACTTCTACGGTGTCTATTGTTTAGAGACTTGGCCCTGCACTGCTACTGTCCAACCAAGTTAATGGCTAGGAGCTGTAATTCGGGTCTTAGACTCTGGAATTTTTTTGTTCCCAAGTCTCATTTTTCTTTGGTAACTACTGTGTAGAAGTTGATGGAGAGATACAATTAGGGAATTTGTGTCGGGTGTTTTGTAAGTGTAATGTTGTATTAATGAATGATGTGAATGATGAATGTAATGAACGAATTAAGGAAGAGAAGGAATGTACGAATTAAGGAAGAGAAGGAATTAAGGAATGAAGTGGAAAGGTGAGGAAGCAAATGGCGCGCCAACCACAGTTGTCATTACTCGGCTTGTTCTATAGTCATTACACTATGGCCACTCGTGTAAAGACTTGTCCCCAACCACTGAACGACAACCATGTCTTCCTCAATAAAAAGCGCGCCTGAAGCTCTGGGATTTGAACCCAGAACCTCAGGCTTTGAAGGCAAGCGTCTTACCAACTGAGCTACGGAGAGTCTCGAAAGTTATAAGCTATATCTCTGCTATATAAGTTGTTCAATTAGGATTGCTAGTTTACAAATTTATTAATAATTTTATATTTCAAAAACCACTCAACCGATTTTAATGAAATTTGGTACACATATAGTAAATACTTAACTCTTTCGACTTAACTTATCCATAAGGGTGAAATCATCCCCTATTTCTTAATATTCATAAAAAAAATAAAAAAAAATTATCAGAAAAATCTGAAACTTCAAAAACAAGCGAGTTCAACTTAACATTTCATGAAAATAACAAAATTTTCAAAAACTACCCCAATCATCCCTTATCTTAAAACTCTTATATCTCGAGAACTATTGGAGCTTTTTTGCTGAAATTTGGTATATAGGATCAGTAAATATTAAAGTATTTTTTAAAATCATAACTTCCGGTCCAACCCTTAAGATGACCTTGGAATAGTTTTTTGTTAATATCATCCCCATTTTTTAAGATATTCTTTTGAAATTAAAAATGAATACTTATATCAATGTCTTTAATAATTCTGTAAAGTTTTAAAATTATCCGATGAATAATAGTGAAAATAACGTGAATTTTACTGAATTTCTCTAATATCGTTCTTAATCACATCATAGGCTAAAAATTTCTCAGAAACCACAACCACATAACATGTCGAGTTTGTAACAGCTTTTTGAAAATCCATATTGATAATTATATCGTTCTTTGAACCAGAAATATTTGTCATACTCTTTGTTGTATCAATGACATAAATAGGTCTATTCGCTAAAAATTCTTTAGGATTGTAATACATTTCCTTATTATTACAGTAAACTTTCTTAAAATCTTGATACATCTGATACATGATTCTGAAAAGACCTCCTGAAATGTTTAAGTTTTGTAATTCATCTGGATAATAAGAACCGTTCAATTTTACTCTGATATTTTTTACATCCAAACTATCAAACTTTGAAGGATTTTTTTCTTGATTATTCTGTCTACCTGTTTGAAAACCAATGATAACGAACTTGGGATTGAAGATATTTCTATAAATATTTGTAATATTGAACGAATAAGTTGTTCCGGAAATACCTTTTTGTTCAATACATTGCCAATCTAGAAAATTAAACATAATGTTTTGACTTTTTGTAATTTCATCAATCAACCTAATTTTACTCGTGGTTTTATAATCAATCATTGGAACTCTAATAAAAAAATCTGTAATTGTTATTTTTCCATCAACAGGCATAACATTTCCAGTTGCAGTCTTCAGAATCACATCATCGTCTTCTGCTCTTATAAAACTTAGATAAAATCCTCCTTTATAGATCGGAATAGTAACATTTTCAAAAAATCCTAATCCAAAATGAGATAAATTTCCAGCTGCTTCAAAAACACCAAATTTAAAATCTGATTCAAAGCCATTAGAAGTTTGAGAAATAACATCACTTTTTGAATACGAAATAGTTCCTTTAATTGTGCTTAATTGGCCACAGTTTTCGACTTCTTCTATCAATTTATTGTGTTTTCTTACTTCAATCTTAGAAAATAAAAACGGTATAAAATTATCGATTAATCTAACATTATCAGTTCCAAGATATGCTTGACCATCTTGTTTTGTTAAAGTTCCAGAAATATAAAACTGGAAGTTAGACGAGCAAAAGTTATCTCCAAAATCAATATTAAACTCAGTTCTTTTATTCGGTTCATTCAAATGTTGTTTACTAATTGGATAGAAATTTTTAAACTCCGCCCTTTCAATATCACTAGCATATTTTCTGTAGTCCGCCATTTAATAAGAGAAATTTTAAACATCGTGTATCATTTTTTCATCGATCTAATGTACGTTTTTATAAGAAAAGATATAAATTTTAGTAAAATAATTAAAAAGATTAGAGTCATTTTTAATGATCTACTTCGTCATATTCAGGATTCTCTTCCTTAAATTTTGCGATCTCGGTCACATATTTCAATAAAATCTGCACAGGATAGTAACCGCTATCTATAATATTGTTCCAATCAACTGTATCTTTATTTTCATCCAAAAACTTTATACTCAAGTGTTGATAGAGACAAAGAACAGACATATGATCTTTTAATTGATAATGTATATTTTCTTGAATGAACTCTGATGATAAAGTTTGATATTTAGCAATGTTATACCAATTCAATTTGTTTACGTATAATCTCATCATATCTTCGGATAATTCATATTTTTGAGAAATGTCATCCCAATGTTCTTTTTTCAAATCTCTTTCGTGTTGCATGATAAAAAGATCGAAAGCACTGTAATGTCCCGCCATCTCTATTTATTAAGAAAAAATTTCAAAATCAAGTTTTTATAAATTGACTCTTTTTTGAGTTACATTCAGCACATTTTCCCGAAATTCTTTTAACTCCGTTAATGTTTGCATAGTATTTTATATCGTTTGTTGCAGTTTTTTCTTTACATCTCACACAATATATGAGCGCCATTTATATAAGGAAAATTAGTCATCGTAACCACCTAATCCATTAAATCTGTTATCAATATTTTCAAAAGTTTTATTAACATCTTCTTTAAATTTATTAAAGTTTTCTTCTAGTTTATTTACTTTATCGAGATATAAAGAGTATCGATCATCTATACTTTTAAGTAATTCATTATTATGTGTTATTTGCTCATTTAAACGTGTACCAAAATCTTCAAAAAAGTTTATTTTCTCATTAAAACTTGTATCAAAATTTTTCAGAATTTTGTTAATTACTTCACCAACTAATACATTAACACTATTTTTATATGTATTAAAGTTTTCTTCTAGTTTATTTACTTTATCAAGTAATTCACCAACATCGTCTACTGATCTTCTATTTCTGGCTTCTAACTTGTCATAGACTTCTGTTGTAAAATCTTTAACATGCTGTTTATGATTCTCGTAATTTTTGTTTAGTTCATTAAACATTTTAATATGATCTTCTAATTGAATCATTACAACAACATCAAATGGATTAATTCCTTTACTAACACTGCTAATTCTTTTTCCTTTAAAATCTAAGGCATTTTTAACATTCGGATCATGTAAATCAACAATATCGATGTTTTCTGATAATTTTAGAGGTTTTAAAATTTGTTCTTTAACAACAACATCATGTTTGTCAATACCAGGTCGAACACCGACAATTCTTTTCTTATTAGCCAAACTAACATAATTCTTTTCAACTTTGATCGCTTCAGTAATTTCATCAGCTTTTTCGATATGAGACATTAAATTGGTAAATAATTTTTTTACACCATCATCAACTTCTTTTTCCAATGTTTTTATTTTATCAGCAACTTCATTTGAACTCATGAAATTTGCAAGTTTGTTATCATATTCTGCTTTAAAATCTTCAATCTCGACAGCAAACATATCTGAATCTGGAAGGTTTTGTAATACATTTTCTAACTTGTTATCAAACTCATTTCTCAAACTATCAAAATTCAAACTATTATCTACATTTTGAATAATTTGTGTTTCCAAATACGTCAAAAATATTTTGTGAATCCATATTTATCAAGCAATAATTTGTTAACAACTTCTTTAAAATCTTTACCAGTACTCAGTTCATTCAAAAACAAAAACACATAAATGACCACAAATTGGGGGATCTTTTATTAGTCTTGAATCTGAGAATCATTGTAGTAGACGCTTGATTTTTTTCAAATATTTAATCCAATTCTATAGGTGGTTTGTCCTCAATTCTTCCATACGAATCAAAATAATATGCATTCTTATCTTTTTATAATAACAAATCCAATGTGTTCCACTTCCCATAATCGAGTCTAAATTCACAATTCCACATTCAAATTTCTTAACTTTTTCAGGTAATGTATCTCTCATGAAGATTCCTCTAAAATGTTTAATATTTTTGCAGATTTCTTCCAATTGCCCGAATGTTAAAGGTTTAAATTTTTTTTTCAATGTTTGATTTCACGTAATTCAAAGTTTTTTCATCTAATCCAGATCCTGTAACATCTTCCAACTCTTTATCTAACCAATTTAAAAATGTTTCGAACAATAGGAATCACATCCTTTTTAACGATTGGAGCAGCTTTACGAACATAAGGAACAACATTTTTAACAACTGGAATATTTTCTCCAAAATCTAATAAAATCTTTCAAAAGTCCACCATTTTTAAGTTCTTTCAACTGATTATAAGAAAATTCTATTCTGGTTCCTTTATTGTTTTTTCTTATGTTTTTCGAGTTTATTGTATTGTCTATTTGTTTAAAATATCTTATCTTCGCCATTTTTTAGTTTGATCTATTTTAAATTGAATACTAACGGGTATTTTCTTCTTAAAAGCGGATTTTATTTTTTCTTTCTGATTTTTGCTGAAGTTTACGTTCACCTCCATTTTATATAGTTAAAATTTCAAGTTCTCTTCGATTCCCATTCCTAGTTTTCTCTTCAAAAACATTGCTCCAGCTGTTGGAAGCGCAACAAATCTTTCACCTAAACTAGCATCTTTTGATAAAAATCTATCCATTGCCTTATCTTGCAAAACTTTATCTGCGATATGTCTGGAATTTGTGTCTCTATGTTTTGCCATAAAAAATATCGTGTTCCATAGCAGCTTGATCTAATTTATTTATACCAGGATCTCCTCTTTTTAGTCTTTTTTCGAGTTTTGTGCCAGGGCCCCAGATACTGATAAGTTGGTACGTGTAATTCAAAAGGTAAATTGTTGATAAAATCATTCAAAAGTCCACTACCCTCAATCATAGATGAACTTATTGCCGGCAAAACTCGTTTTAAAAATTTAATTCCATCAGGTTTTTCAATCATTTCATCAAGTTTGTTCGAAATAAAATCTTTAAATCGCTTTCTTTTCGTTCAAAAAATTGTTGTTTCTAGCCTTTTCTTGAGCATAAATATAATTAATAATTCCATCGAGTTTTGTCAAATCGTCGATATATCTGTATTCAATCTTATTATCACTGTATTTTCTCACACCTGATCCTTCGATTTCTTTTTTCCCAAATTGGTTTAATCAAATTGATATATTTTTTACCTTTACTTGACTTTGGTTTCTTAGTTGATGGATCATTATTTTTGTAAATTGAATCAGATTTCCATAAAATTTCAGTATACTTTTTCAAGTCTTCTTCAGAATATAAACCGTCTTTTGGAACATCCAGTGCCTGTTAATAATCTCCATAAACCTTGAGTTCCTTCATATGTTTTTTCATTAATAATGATATCATTATGCTCAAAATTCACGGGCAAATTTCCAATCATAAAACTTTTCTTTTTTCTGTCCCAATACAAACCAAATTTATCATCCTTAGCTCTAGGAAGAAATTTTTTTACCAATTTCACCAATTATTATATCCGTTGTTCCAGGACTTATTGGTTCAACTATGGTAGAGTCTTCAATGATTCGAGGTCTAAATGGTGTTGAGGATGGTTAATTTTGGCAATTCAAACTCAGATTCTGGTATCGAAATATCAGCAAATTGTCGTACAACTGGAACCAAATTCATCAAATTTTGATTATCGCTTAAAACATTTTCAATTTTGCCCTCAACATTTTTTATTGCAGATGTTACAGGTTGATTAATTTTTTGAATAAATTCTTGTTCTTTTTCATCAATTCGAATCTGTTCTTTTAAAATTCTTTGATTAATTTCTTTTCTATTTGATCAAGTTTTTTTGCTTCTTCTGAAGTTACGTTCGCCATTTATTTAGGAAAATTTTTGAAACGTGGAACGTGGAAAACGTAAAACGTGAACGTGGAACGTGAAACACGAACGTGAAACACGAACGTGAAACTTAAACACGAACGTAAAACACGAACGTGAAAAACATGAACGTGAAAACATGAACGTGAAACGTGAACGTGGAACGTGGAAACGTGAACACGAAACGAGAACACGAAACGTGGAACGTAAAACGTAAAACGTGAACGTGACACTTAAAACGTGAACGTGAACGTAAAAACGAGAACACGAAACGTAAAACGTGAACGTAAAAACATGAAAACAACTAGGTTATCACACGTTTATATTGGAAAATTTATTCAAATATTTGCCATTTTTTAGGCTTCAAAGTTAGATTAATAGTTAAAAAATCCGTAGTCTTCCTTCCAAATTTTATCACATAATTCATTAAGTGGTTAAAACTCATATCAGATCCCACATAATTGTTATAAATCTTTCTCGAATAGTGATCTTAAAAACATATTCAAATTATTTCTAATAACTTGTTTATCAAAACCTTTGAAAAGCATTGGGAAAGATAGATACAAGATATGTTTTTGTGACGAGACATTACGAAATATTCCTTAATAACGTCCTGATTTTCCAAAATACAATCATCAAAAACGATTAGCGAATTGGGTTTACATTCGCTTAACGGAACTATGTCCTCAGAAGCATTATAAAAATGTGATATTTCTTTGTTTAAGTTCTTCTCAATATTTTTGAATCTTTGTTGTAATTTTTTGTATACGTCTTGTTCTAAAGATTTACTAAAAACATACAAATTGGAATAAGGAATCAACCTATTGTAGATAAAATTCAATAATAAAGTTGTTTTTCCACATCCACTTGAACCAACAATTAACAATCTGATTGGTTGATCTTTCTTATTTTCTTCAAACGTTTGAAGTTTTATCTGATCTTTTTGCTTTAAAAATTTCTCCATTTAAATAGAAGATTTTCATCTTGAAGCAACGCTTGCGAAAATGAAGCTGTTCAAGTTGACTTCAGAAAGCTCTAAAATTAGTTTTAAACTTGGAACATCCTATACACTTAGAGGAAGAATCAAATTATTTTATCGGTTTAAGCGGTTTTTATTCTGACAATTTTGTAATAAATATTAGTGAAAGTTCTCCTTATTGTATAGGATTTAGTGAGAAGAACATAACAAAATATTATGGTTTAAAACAAAGGATATTATACTTTCGATCAAATTAAAAAATTCCTTAAAAATTATCATGAAAACATTCAAACAATCAGATAAATCTTTAAACTTTGACGAAAAACAAGTTTGAAATGCAAAAAAATTATCTCTCTAATAAAATTCAAATAAAATCACCAGTAAGAATAATGTTTTCAGCAATTATTGTAGATTTGTTAGGGTTTGTTCAAGAAACTATTGAGCCAAATCAGGTATATTTAGGAAATAAAACGCCAAAATTTAGACCGTTTGATGTAATTGAAGTACATTGTAATCTCGTTGAACCTAGTTTTGAAAATCATACCGAACATTTACACAAAGAATCTGAAATTTTGTACACTTTTTTCCCAAATGTTGCTTATGGATCAAAAATCAGTGAAAAAACCGAATGAAATCGATTATATTCCAATTAGAAAAAATATTAAAAGAATTCAAAAAATCGTTCTAACTATACAAGACTCTGAGGGAAATTTATTAAATAATGAGAGTAAAACAACAATATATTTAAGATTGAAAAAGGAATAAAAATGAGTTGATGATGATGACAAATTCAATATTTTTACTTAAAAAACAAGGGGCTATTCGAATGGCCCCTTAACAATCTTCATCCTGACCCTGTTTTTATCAATGAATCTGGACTTTATACTGAAATAAAAATTACTAGTTAAATTTCTTTTCTATCTAAATGGAGTCAGTTGTAGACCTACTCAACAATCAACTTAGATTTAAAAAGGCAAACATATCTTTACAATTGTTGACGAAAATAATGAATTTTGGTTTAAGGCTAAAGATGTTGCAGAAATATTCGAATTTAAAAATACGAGACAAGCTATCATAGATCATGTTAAAGAAAAATACAAAAAAAGCTTTGAAAACATAGATTCTGACAAGGTATCGAATCGCGACTCTTACAAAAATTACATCCAGACACTATTTTCATCAATGAACCAGGCATATATTCTTTAATACTGAAATCTAAAATGAAGATTGCAGAAAACGTTTCAAAATTGGGTTTTAGAAGAAGTTTTAACCGAGTATTAGAAAATATGGTGAGTACAAACTTGAAAACGAAAATAAGCAGTTAAAAGATGAAATAAAACAACAGTTACAAATTAAAGATGAAATGAAATCATTGAAAATAGAGAATCAAGAATTGCGAATGGAATGGAATTAATGAAGAGAGATATGGTATGTAAAGATTTTGATAAGAAAAAACACCATGTTTTTTGTGTTAATTAAGAAGAATCACATGTGGGAATGGCCTTATTACGTTATCAGAGCTCAGAAACGAGAAATACCAAACCGATTAAAACATCTAAAAATAAATTATCCTGAATTAGAGATTTTGTTCATTTGATGACGAACCAAATTTCTATCAATCTGTATAACCAAATGAAAGAATCTTTGAATATTTTATACAACGGAAATCATTTTACTACAAATATGGCAGAATCTCGACTGATTTATAGAATATCTAAATTACACGATGAAAAATGTTTCTAAATTTTACTAAAAACTCTCGATTTATTATATTTTGTTTGTAAATGTTTAGCATAACTAGGTAACCATTGTAAAATCTTTTTTTCATATTCACAAGGCATTTCGTTTTTTATAACTTTCGCTGAAAATTTTTTTAGCACAATCTTTGCAAAAAAGCATCTTTTCTATCTTTACTATACTGCCAGTTATTAAATTCAGAAATATTTTTAATTTCTTTACAAAAGTAACACTTTTTTCTCTTCTAAAGTTAAATTTGTTCATTTTATTCGTATAATTCCTTACAATAACAGTCTTTTCTATTCTCTTCTTGACACTTTGTACATTTCTTTTGAGACTCCATTTATATAGAAAAAATTTATTACACGATGAAAATGTTAAACTCTTGAATTATGATATTTTGTTTGTAAATGTTTTTTATAATTATTTAACCATTTTATAGTTCTTCCACATTCACATTGAGTATCTTCATAATATAATCTATGGTGATTCTTCTTTACACAATCTTTACAATATGAGTCTTTCTTATCTCTACTATAGTGATCACTATTAAACTCTGAAATTTTTTTAGTTTTCTTTACATTTAAGACATTCTTTATCTTCCAAAGTTAATTTTCTATTTTATCATATAATTCTTTATGATATTCCCTTTCACAATCTTTGCAATTATAATGCATTCCATCTTTCCTATTTTTATCTTTTATAAAATTCATTTAAATCTTTAAATTCTTTGCACTTTGTACATTTCTTTTGATGCGCCATTTATATATAGAAAATTTATATTACAGTTTTGACTTCTTCAATTCATATTCATAAAACTTTCCGGTTATTTCTTCATTATTTAAATCTTTTATACTATAAGTTACAGGATTCTGTGTTATTAATTTGATAAATCACAAAGATTTCTCTTGACCAATTGTTCTTATATTTGTTCGAAAATGTTTGTTTTTTACTAAACAATTCTTACATGATCATTGACTTTAAATTTAGTTTCCGTGTGAATTTCAGGTGGAACATACTTGAAAACGGTCTCTAATAACTCCTTTTCTGCATCCTTATCTACGTCTTTCGGTTTCATTTTGATTGTGCTGTGACTGTATCGTTATAATTGTTTACGATTTTTTGAAGAATATCGATCCATTTAAAGTTTTTATTAATCTCAAAAATTACTTTCATTCTCTCATTTTGAGTTCTGTTATATCTCTCTACAATACTTGATTTCTCTTCGTTTTCAGTATGATAAATCTTAATGTTGTATTTCCTCAAAACATCGTTAAATTCTTTATTTTTCAACTCTAAACCCTTATCTGTATGAAGTAGGTTTAGGAGGTTTGTGATTGATCCTTATGGCATCTTTTACTATATCTTCGAAAGCTTTTGAAATATCCTTGCCGTTTTTTCTTTTGATAGCTCTTGACCAAGCATATTTTTGAGAAAAGTATCAATAACATTTAACATATACTTAAATCCATCATTTTGATCTGAATAGTTAGACATTATAACTAAATCTGCTGCCCATAAATCGTCAATTCCTAATGTTATAATTTTTCTCTTTTTAAAACTTTTTTCGTACTGGTGCATGAATTTCTCGAGCTTCAATCTCTATCTCATCTTTAGTCTTCAATTCTTGCTTAACAGGTTTTGGATTTGGATTCTTTATAAATTTACTCTTATTTGTCTTACATTTTGAACATTTTGTAGCAATTCTATACAATCCATTTTGAGTTTGAAACGATTTTTTGAATCTATATTTTTCGTTTTCTTTTTACACTTGTGACAGTGAATTAAATCATCTTCCATTTACATATCAAAAGTTTCCAAGTTTATTTAATTCGTCTAATATATCAGATTTTGCTTCATTTTTTATAGCCATACGGTACTGTATCTGATCTTATTTTCTAGGACAATTCTCTTATCATCTTTAGCGTTCAGTGCCAGCTTGTTTATGGTAACAGTGTACAACTCATGTTTATAACTTTTGATGACTGTCATCTCCCTAAATTCTTCTTTATCTTCGAACAAACATCTCTTCAAGTTTTCGATATTTATTGTTTTATTTACAACGCTTCTCTTAATTCCTTTTACACCTAACTGGGTTTTTATCTAGATATTTGTACGAGTACATCTTAGACCTTAAACCACAAAATTCTTCTAAAACTTCGCTATTTAACTCATCTTTGAATTTCCCTATTACCTTCTTATTTTTAGTAGTGAAACATTCATGATCTTTTTGGATAATCACTTGTATCAAAGTCATCTATATTTTCTTTAATAATTTTAAAAGGATCTCGTTTCAATTCTAGAAAAATTAACTGTCTGTATCCATGTAACACAGATTCAAATCTGGATCAAACTTCTTTAATTTGTTGTAATAAAAACTCGTACATTAGCAATTTTGAGAGGTCGAGAACTGAAAATCCTATGTAAATCGGTTTGTTAAATTTAACCTTTTGTTTTGTACATGGACTCGCTATACAGTTGTCGTCAAAGATGTTAAAGCATTTGAAATTTGTTTTCTTAGCTTGTTTCAATTGAAAATTCTTCATTACCGAGTTTGATATCACTTCTATTTCGCACATTTTCCATACTTTTTTTCCAAAAACAGAGTTGTTCATTAACTTGTAAAAGTCCTTTTCAAAGTCGCTTGTAGCTTTGGTTCTCATGTTTGTGTTAAAAATCAATGTATTCTTTCATAAAAGGCTTCTGATCGAATGCAATAACTCTATTCACATGTTTCAAAATCATAACCTTGTTCCAAATAGAACTTCAAATTTCTCGAATGAACAACGTATCAGTTTTATCCAGTAGAGTTGTGCAAAGTTTGGTTTTTAAAATGTTCTGGAGCAAGAGGTAAATCCTTGTGATGTTCGTGTAAATTTGTTGGATATCCAAGATCGACTTCGAGAATATAGCCATAATCTTCGTCGCCAGTGAGTTCCAAAATTGTTTTCTTTCCATTCTGCAGTTGTGTAAGTTTTTGGATCCATCCACTTGATATCACTAAACGGCAGTTTTTGCATTAGGCCATACCCATAAAAGGTTATTAGCATCAACGTATAACAAATAGTTTTCGGGCTTTGTCTTATCGAAATCTTTCAAATATTTTGTTATTTGCTTTAACATATCGCTTAATACACTGAGAAATGCCCCCGCGAATGCCTTTTTTCGATCATCAAATACATATTATAATCACTAATTAATTGTAATTCTATCTTCGTTAATTTTAACATAGCATCCCATGCAAGACTGGGAGCTGTTAGATAGTGTGCTGGATCAAGCTTATAGCAATTCAAACAAATATTCCTAAAATTTTCAAAGATATCAGCGAGCAATAGAACATCTTGAATGTTATAGAGATCAGAGTAATTTCCTAGATTTTTCTCTTTTAATTTGTTTCCAAACATTTAAGTAGTGTTTGAAAATCTTTCTCAGATATGCTCTCATCTGTCAAAAGTGAATAGAAATCTTGAATTCTCAATTCTTCTGTGCAATCAAGTTTTTCAATACTGTCGATAAAATTCATAGGGAAATATTCCTTTTCCAGATAGAATTTTTAAAAATCTCGTCGTCGTCATTTGGCTGTCTTTCTATTATCTCATTCAGTCCATCTTGTATAAAATGATTTGTATGTTTGAAGTCTTCTCTCTTTAGATTTTTAGCTAACTTTTCTATAGACGAGGCCATGAATCTGAACGTGTCTACAAACGAAAAACTTGATGAATTTTCTTGGCTTATCACCTTCGAATTCATAGCCATATCCAGAATTTACAGAATAATTTATATATTTTTCATCGGTGTTTGCAATCAAATCAACATTTTCCATATTGTTTAGCCAATTCTTTTATGTACAAATGAGTATCGTAATTTGACATATTGTGGCAGAAAACGGGAATATTCTGAGGAAATTTCAAAATTTAGATTGCAACATGCATGAGCTGCGCCTCGAAACTTGCCGGGTTAAATGACAATGATCTCTCACTTTATTATAACTCTTATCTTTCCAACTATCAGGAGTAAAACCATACTGAATTGACCCAACATCATAAGCAGACCATTCACAGATATGACAAACGTTTGAATTTTTGATACGAAATTTCTTCTTCTTCTGTCAATTTTCATAGGTTTCATGTTCTTAGAATTATATTTTTTTTTTCGCTATGTATTTCGATAATTTATTGAGTTCTTCAAACAATTTTGTCGGACGTTTTTCAAATCTTCTTCATTTTTGGCACGATAACATATCGGTTTGTACATGCGATTGGTCACATTCGACACTAAATATAGAGTAAAAACCATAAGGAATGTGCCTCTGAATCTTGGTTGTAGTCGATCTTTGTGGATTGTTCTTGCATGTCGGAATTTTTTCTAATATGCTCTCAAAGTCCATATAAATTACGTACGGATGGTTAAATTTCTTTTGATAATTAGTAAATTTAGTTGTTTGACCTGGAAATGGCATAATTGGCTTACAAACTTCATGATTTTTACAAATTTCTAAATGATCTGTTAAATCTCCAGATTTGTAAAAATGGCTTAAACATCTTCTACACAAAAATTTTTCTTTCTTTATGTTTAGACAACTGCGAAGAAACAAGCTTATTTAAATCGGTTATCAAAACATAATGAGATTTTATCATCTTGTTTAACATACAATAAATCAATGTTTGTTTCAGCGTCATATTTTTCAGAAATTTGTAACGGAACAATGTTAATATTTTCATCAAAACTGTAGACATTGATAGACATTGTTGGATACTTATACTTGGAATTGTAGCTTCGTTTTTCAAATATTTGTATATCTTTCAGAGACATTGGATACTCAAAACCTGAAAATATTTCGTCATTCACAAATTTTTCGTATTGCTTTACACGTTCACAGTCTCTTTCTGGTTTTTCAATAGCACATCTTATTGAGTAAATAAAGCAAAAAATCATCTCTATTTTTTTATATTTATACAAGCTTTTTTATCTTTGATATTCTTTGGTAAATCGATGTATGATCCTGCATTCATCATTTTCGTGTTTGTTAAGGCTCAAAACTAGTTGTTTACCAACTTTTAAATGTCCATCCGGAACCTTTATTTGGATTATTCGTTTGTTCTCGATGTGTTAATTTATTAAATTGCTTAGTAATAAAGTCGTTTACGTCAAAGATTTCGTCTGCTTTGATAGTAAAATACATTAGACATGTTTGCGGGTTCACCATTCACTAAAGTTCGTTCGTATTCACATTCCAAAGAGAGATAGCCCTTCATATTTTTAACATTTTTCTTGAAATTTCTCGATTAAACTTTTAATTTCTGACCGCATAATTGAAAGATATTTGTAAATTGACATGGAACGTTCAAGTTTGTTTAAAATGTATTGCTTGAAAAGACCGTGTATTGAGGATAAAACTTCTACATCATGATATTTTCGGATTTTACTTTAAGAGTTTTATCAATTTCTTCGATCATTTCAGACTTGGTTTTATCGTTAGTACCGATAGCCAACTTTTCAGCTATTGAATGAAGTTTTTCATCATTAAATAGGTCGAGATTTTTCTTTTTCAACTTTGTAATTTCTCAATATTAAACATGTTTTCGTGATCGGCAATTTTATTTTCTCTAGCCCACTGTCTTAAATAATTTAGTTCATTATTGTAAATTTGCTTGTTTTTTTCATGACTTTTAGAATTATAATGGCGATCATAGTTTTTTCTTAAAATTTCTATTTTGCAGAACGGACATGATATTTTTTCGCGCTCCATTTAGATAGAAAAATTTATTTAACTAAATGGTGCTTGTAAACCAACGATTTGCGCCTCTCACGGCGTGATATCACTACGGATATGACGCAGGCGAAGCGATTATCGTGATGGTCGGTCTGTAGTAGCACACCTCGACTGTCATTGATACACACAGCGCAATCTTTCGGAACTAAAATGTCGGTAATGCAGATTTGGTTTTAAGAATAAAAATTGTGTTCCCGTTTACTATTATAACATTTTCTTTTTCAAAAATGTTAGATAATTTTTACCTATTTTAAATATGCGTACATTTTGTTACTTGTAATTTTCAAATTATATTTTAAATTAATTTCTTAAATTTTTACTTCTCGATGGGCTGTTGTATTGTGTTTGCTGAGTATATATGTCCGCGAATTCGGTTTGGTCGGTTAGGAAGTTTACTTCTGAACTGTTTCAATGCGAGTGGCCATAGCGGGAGAAACACCAAGTTCAGAAGTATTCAGATCGTATTCCGGAACCATTTCTCTATCCGTATCTCGCTCTTCTCTCTCTCTCTAGCCTGAATATAGATCCTAGCCTATAAACGGCAGAAGTGATCGTGTCATAGGCATAAAAAGAGAGGGAGAGAGAAAGAGACAGAGGGAGGAGAAAAGGTCGACCGAGAAATGGTTTTGCACTTTTTGACTTTGAAATTTTTCTATTTAAATGGAGTTCTTGGAACAGATTTTTGACTGTTTTGGATGAGAAAAAGATTAAAGAATTAAACAAAAATGAAAAATTTACACTTGGTTGTTACTGGAAAGAAGACTATTTAAAGATAAAGAAATTATAACAATTAACTTTTGTAGAATAAAGTCTTAACTCTAAAACTTGCAGTCCCTCCCACGTCATAGTACTGTTTTGATAACCATAGTTGGTGTCTTTCTTCATAGGAATCACATGGAATATTATCTACAGTAATACCTTTTGTTTCACACAAAATGTGGCTATATTCTATAAGAAAAATTCTATAATGCTCTTTAATGAATTGTGTTGATAAATCTTGATACTCACAAAAATTCCTAAGAAAGAATTCATCAATTAAGTCTTGATTATCTTGAAAGGACGTATAATATGGGAAAAAATGTCATAAAAAAACGATGAAAACTCTCTGTTTGTTTATTTTTTTACTTTTCTTTTCAATATCTTTCGTAATTATATTAAATATAATAATCCCTTATTTTTTCGTTTTTTTGTGTGTGTACACGTGTGCAGTTTTCGTTCTTTCTGCAAAAGACTCTACAAGTTCTTTTAATTCTGTTTCATTTAAAGACGGTATCAACTGTTGTTGAGAATAAACCGGCAAATTCACTGAATTCATCTTTGTTGCACTGTTTTAATGCTAGAAATTGTAGAGAACTTTTGGTGAGTTCATGTTGTTTGGTGACTATTTAGTAGAAAAGTTTTTTATTAAAGTATGTTTTTTAGTAAAAATGTTTTTAAATTGATTAAATTTTATTAAGATTTCGAAGATTTTTCCTTTATTCTTAGCAGATTTGACAACATTTTTACAAAGCACAGCTTAAGAAAGTAGAAGCAAACAGCTGTAGATTTGGTTAATTTTTCATTCCACAGAGTAGATAGTAATGTACCGATCGCTTTTGGAGACGAACGACTGTAGATTCGGTTAATTTTTTCATTGAGATTTGCTGTGTTATTTCTCAGCTTCCTTTATGGTACATTGAACAGTATTTTACATTGCTTTTTCGGTCGGCTCCGAAAGTGCGCCAGGAACCCCATATTACTATCTACTTATATATATATATATCACTTTCCGGCTATCTGGTATATAGTATCATAATCAATACTGATCTTCTTTCACAATTTCAAAGAGCTCACCACACAATGAACTATTCGGACTGACTCTCATGTAGGGTAATGGAGGAACCAACAGAATGTAGGATTTCGTTTTGTATGAATATCATTTCTCAAAATTTATGTCGTATGTACCAATAAAATACTGTCTGTCGGTTTTCCGGCTGATGAAACGTGTATAAAAAATCTGTTGCATGATAACTATTAATCTTCACAAAATACATTATTTACCATAGGGGCTCCAAAAATGGAACTTTACATAGGAAAAATATTAAAGTTTATACAAATATAGTAACGTGTATGAAATTTATCAAACAAATAAAACAGTCAAAGCAAGTAAAAGCTGAATATTTGCTGTTTTTAGTATCGAAATTAGATTTGTGATATATTTGTGTATAATTTAATTTTTTTAATAAATGGATCAGATTGAATTGAATTTTCATGAGAACGAAATGGATAAGATTCATGTGGATTTTAGGATTCATTAACACTTTGGAAGAGTGTTACATGAACACCAAGTTAGATCTACACTTAGCTTGTAGATCTAACTTGGTGTTCATGTAATGCAATAAGCTGGAGCAAGGGATATCAATATTGTCTACTAATCACTTGATTGATTATATACGCCTACATTGTGCTGTGTATTGCATGCTCAGCAAACAGTTTAGGTCAATAAACAGTTCAGTTTCATAATGTAGAGAGATCCGCAAGTGTCACATCCCTTTACATTATATTTTGTTTACTTTAACTGCACTTAATTATCCCGGTAAAAACTAATTAAATATACTTATTAGGGTGAATATACAAGAAAATACTTTATAAATCCCTTAAAAATGTTTTATAGCTTTTCAGTTAAATACCTTCAAATGTATTAGGACTTAAAAGAATAATCCTTGTACTTTTATATATTTATATTTAATTTACAAAAAAGTTACACAACTATCTTAGTTGTAAAAGCATTCTCAAAAAAGAGTTTCTTATTTCAAATATAATATCCTAAATAAAAGTTTATTTCTTTTTTTCAAAAATCTAATCAAACTAAACATTTTTAAACTTCAAACTGCAATTTAACACTCTTAAATATTTCACCCAAAAAATGTACTAAAATCTTTATATCTTGATGTATGGAAATTATTGTGACTGTTATATACTAAATGGTTAATACAAAGAACTTTTGAACGATATTAAAATCGAAGACTTTGTTTTGAACAATACTTGTAACGTCAAGTACTCCCTTGAAAACTTGCTTGATTTATTAAGTGAATTAAAATATTCTTATTTCCCTTTTGTATCAAAATAATACAATAATATCTGTTAAACAGCTACCACTCTCAGATTGTTAAACAGTTGACTAAAAAACTCGCATCTTAAAATCGATATTTGACTATAAAAGAGCTACTTAAGCAATATCGAGCGCGGACTGGTAGAGTTATAATTTAATCGACAACTACCAACAGTTAAACCGCGAAAGAAACTCAAAAACACTGAGAAGCGTGTGTCGGGGGTTTCAATAACCCCCCTACACCAGCTACCTAAAACCGACGTCTTTGATTCGACTTCGACTATCCAATCACAAGGTCAGAGAGAACAATAGTAAACTCTTATTGTAATTAATTTATATAGCAGAAAAACCTGCTGTTATACTGTACCATTCCTATATCCGCAGACTCTTTCTTAAGAAAACAAATTATTTAGTTTACCTGTATTTTGACTAATAAAATCCACAAATATTTTCGCGTATAATTTCTTCCATCAATGTTCAGCAAAAAAATATTAAATTACCTACGTAGCAAATGCTACAGATATTACATATAATCAAATAAAATATCTGTACAAAATAATAAAACACAATTAAGTATCATGCCACAGCACACGGGAAATTATAAATTGAAAAGATAATTCACAGTGTGCGATTACAAAAAAATACTAAAGGTAAAATATTTTTAAAACATATAATATTCTAACGCATTGATATTTTGTTTTATATTTGATAAATCTGATAAGTTATAAAGGTAGAGCTTGCAATATTTTACGGTACCTTGTTAGAACAAATAAACGCCAAAATAATGCTACTAATGGACTGTGGTAATAAATAGAGAGGAAGCCAATGGTTCTATTAGGCCCTTTGATAGTCTTATGATGAAATCATTCTGACACATTGCGGGATGTTGCACCAGGTGTTTGTGTACGAGTTTAATTCTGTTTGTTAATTAATTAGTGTTTGAATTCTTCGCGCTCTGACATCAAACAGTATCTATGAAATACATGAATAATCAGTAGTAATTATTCGCAGGTAATACATTACTTTATTACATTTATAAAAATAACATATTTCACAACTGCATTTATGTAGTAAAAATTACAATTGAGACAGATTTATACAGCTAATACAAACAAACATATTGATATATTTACCATATGATAACAAATTATACTACATGTCGTGATTAAGTGCAGCATCGACGTTCAATGATTTGTATATGCACATTATATCGAATATGTCCATCCTTATCATTTATACTTCATACTCATATTAAAATACACATGCTTGGTTATATCGTTTTTCATTTAACGAATCACGTGTTACTGCTCATATGAGGAAATCGTGAGTTTATACAAATTTTTTTAACCAGGTAACGTACAAAAAAACCACAACATAGCCGAAGCATATTCCATACAAATGTGTATACAATTTTAGCTGTAAATACATTTTATAATATGTTTTATTGTATATTATATTTTTTTAAATTTTATAATATGTTTTATTTTATATTATATTTTGTAAAATTTTATAATTATATTTATAAAATATATACTTGAGAGTATATGTATACTCTCTGTACATTATTGAATTTGAGAGTAGAATTGGCTTCAATTCATTGTGGTATTTATTATACGGTGAATAGTTACGTATTATGCCTGAACCGTCCTTCCAAAAAGGAATTTTAAAAAAACGTATCACAGCCAATTGAATTTCACAAGTGAAACATTAAATGAGTCACGTGACTTGTATGTAGGAAAACTCTCGAGTTTAATAATTTCTTTTCATTGAAATTATATAAACATCAAACAACTACAGATACGTGCCGATTAGTTCAGGTAATATTAGTAGTTTACAATTCATAGCAAATTAAGCATAAAATGTATGTTAATATTAAGTAGGATATTTCATAGACAGACTGAGGTCAATAGGCTGAAAGATATATGTTTAAATTAGGATTGTTACTGGAATTGGGATATATATTACGGTGGCAGTTCCTTTACGACAGAAGCTCTCCAGGCCAAGCGTTTCGTGAGATATTCGTACGCTACCCGTGTATCCCCGGGGATTTAATTTACGGTGGATAAGCGCAGTAATGCCAAACGAGTAAAACGGAAGTTCTAAAACCTCTAAAGTAATTGACAGTGGTCACAGGCTCAAACGTAAAAAATTAGAGCGTTTGGGATTTATCTAGCATTATCATTTGCAATATACAATGTAAATAAAATATTCATTATGATTTAATCCTAGCAGTAAGAGTTGCTGAGTTTATAAAATAAATATGTACACACGATATCATATTATACATTGCATAGCCTGAGCTAACTGTTAACATTATTGCCTGCCATTGTAGTTAGTTCTGCATGTAGAAACTTCTCCCAACATTTGCACCTGACATATGATACCTTATGTCAGAACAGGTATATACTGTTAATGCTCTGTGCGGTTTTACCATGTGATAACAAATTCCAAGTGCTGGGGAACTATTGTACTAACATGTGATTATTGTTCACTTTAACTACATCTAAAGTGGTTTTCATAGCCCTAGTAGATTAATCCATGTGTTAAAATATACGTATACGTGTAACCGGGTATTATATTTCCTGAAGTGATTTAGGTTTTGTTTTAAAAAACTTACATTTAAGTCACATCAACAATTATTGTTATTAAGTCGTTCTACGAAGGTACTTTAAGTGTGTCAAATGGAATAATCCAAGTTACAACGGCGACATACAATTGTTCAATGTAACATCAGGATTGTTTATGTATTCACAAATTTGAATGTAGCCTATGTAACCTTCATACAAGTAAAATACCAAAAAACAGATTGCTTATTGAAAAAGCGCAATTTTTAAAACTTTTAAACTCGAATATTTTTACCATCCTCGATGAAATAAGTTAAATTAAATCTATGGGTATTTTATATTTTAATAGAAAATATACTGGGAATTTTTTGTCTAAAACGTTCCTAATATCTGCCCTCAATATATTTATGTCATTCAAGAACACATATTCCGTATTAAATGTTATGTCAAATCGGCATTGTTGTAAATGACGAGGTAAATATATGTAATAATATCAGTATGTTTCAACTCAAGATATAATAAACATATTAACGTTTAATCAAACGGAACCAGAAGAAAATATTCTGTAAAAATTACTGTTACTCAGTCATGATGGCTGAGTTTATCTTATGGAAGCGTTCGTGTATCTGTTTTAGTTGCATTTTATATTTCGTTATGTAACGTTGTTTAGTTGTATTTTATAGAATACATATTTTCACAACCCTGTAACTCGTTACTGGTTAATATCAGCTATATCCAATGTTCTTGAAACTAAATTCTTGGTGGATTAATAACCTAATTGGCACGCGTATTTATCTTTCCTCTCGAGAACTTTGTAGCTGACCATCTTGCTTGCGCGAGGTTGTTGCTGCCGAGCAACAACCTCGCGCACTTGTCCGTAAGTAAAGTTTATATTTTCGTAGTATAAATTAGCCCTTTCATGAGAGACATGTAATTTTGGATTTAATATAAAGTAAAGTTGCAAATAATAAAGTAACTTACATCTGTTGATTAATTAATACTGATAATAGTGTTGTGATGTCTTTCTGACGAGACCATGTTGTCATGTATCCTAATTTTTCTCCAGCATTTTCCGACTACAGCTGCAATGTCGAGCCAAGATGCTGACGTGTGAGCTCATGACTCGACGTCTACGTGAAGAGAAGTTAATTTTAAAGTTTTATAATTATTAAGTTCGTATGCAAAATTCCCATAGAACATCGGAACTATTAGGCCCACACCCATAATATCATTTAGTTCATTATCACTCTATTTGGCAGCAACGTGGCAATACATTATTTTAATTTTAACATCTAGAAGTGGTAATTCTATGTTTATTTTCCACTATTAAACATATAATTAAACTTTGCAAATCGAGTATTCATTACTACTACCTCCGCGATATTCAACCCCATGTGTTTCGCCAATAAGGTACAGGTAACATGAAGTGGCCAATGGTCCATGATGACGGAAATAGCAAGACTAAAAAGAGTATTGTATCTTTATAAAAAACCAACGACAATAGATCCATGAAAACTTGTTATGTATTATACACTGTAACTCAAAGAAACCTGTTAGCGGACATGCGGTTAGGTTTTGGACGTACTGTTTTAGCTATCAGGTTCAAATCCATTTACCTGCATTAACCCATTATTGGATTACATCGACTACTAACTACGGATCCATAAATTAACTTTTAGCTGCATTTTGCAAGCAAATCAGCAAATTTTCAATAATCGTATATATTTAGGTTTGATATGAACTATTTTTATTTAATACTAACTAAGTAATGTTCTACCACTCAGTTAAGAGTTGTCTGTTGCTGTGAGGGTCATCAATGTTTACTGCCTGTACGTGACAAGCTGTAACCGTAAATCTTCTTAGGGAATAAACTGATCAACAGCCAACAGTCAATTTTTATCTGTCCGGTGTTGTACAGTCATTGCTAAATGGTACTGCCCATTCGAACGATAGTATATATCCTATATTGAGATATTATACCATCATAACGTCAATCTACAACCAGCAAATAAACTCAATATGGATGGGTAGTCCGTACAAACTGCATTCAACATAGTGTCATACATTCTTTTTCATATTATCAATTATATATTAGTAAAACCTTTTTAACGTCAAAAATATTTGTTTATTTGAATATTATGATGTTATTTGAACATACGACAGATTAAATAGCTAAGATTTCTTGCCCATCAAAGAATTTTACATTACTTTTGTTTTAAGGTTTAAGTTTTTAAGAAACAAGAATTTTTAGCCATAACAATTATTTATTAATAATGAATTTTTATTTTAACACCTTCAAATGTTTAAATAATAGGGATATGAACTTTAGTTAATATTTTATTAAGTAAATAAAAGGTGAAGTAATAGAAAACAATATTTGCAAGTATAGCTAATGAAATTGTGTTGTTTTAAATATGCATGACTAAGTAGTGCACTCATAATTGCGAAAGGTTTATCCCTTTTAAAGGTTAAGGCAATAACAAAATGTTTAATGTAGTTCTTCAATGCCAAGACAATTGAGGTTTATACATTAACTAAAAGTGAAGTTTGCAAAAATGTTTTATTACAACGGATTAGATTAGCGTCATGTAAGGGGCGATTTAGTTATTTGCTGAGCATTATCAAAGCCTATTAATGTAAGCGTGGATAAATTTGATTTATTTAATTTCATTTTTGTTAGCGAATACTTTTACATTGGTCTATTGGGTAGCAATAATGGCAATGAAAAAATTGGATAGCAAATTAATTAATAACAATCTGTGTATAATCATATCACATCTCATGCTGAGATATTTTAATTCGAACAGAAAAAAAGAGAGTGTTGAAAGTCTAGGGCAATATTTTATTTCAGCGTACCCCTGAGTACTCAGCACAAACACAATTTATATTTTGTCATCCGGTGAGATGTAAAAAGTCTCTATAAATAATGGTACACACCTGAAAAAAATAACAGTTGTCAGTAGAATACAGGCTCATAATTTGTTGAGATTATAAAAGGTATTAGGTACTAATATTAGGTATTGATATAACAGTAATATACTTTAGACAGTTGATTTATAGATTATCCACGCTCCAACTCGCCCACAAGTCATTCTTCCTTAGCTCATCTCGATGTTACTCTTCTCTAAATCATCCCCAATTTAACCTTCTGTCTCAGTCTGTAGTTACCCTTCTCCAACACAACACCATTCACTCTTCCCCAAATCATTCCAAAGTCACTCTTCTCAAAATCAGCTCCAAGTCATCCTTCTTCAACTCACCACTCCTAACTTGTTCCTGTGGTTATATGGTATTAAATCAACTAATTATCCAAGTAATGAAATTAATTTTTAAGACAGGACATCTATAGTGCTGTCACCACATCAATACAAGGAAATCAACTTCTCGTAGTGAATAAATATTCATACAAATAAAATATGAATTTATTGCATGGAAAATACAAAACGTAATATGTTTGTACAAGTTCATGTTTATTCATCAAAATCAGTCATGCGTTTGGTAAATACATGTAAGTGGCAAAAATAAAGGAAACGCATTAATATGATTTGATCATGTTTAACATTGAAGTATAAACACATCATCAATGCAGTAACAAGCTGACAGGTTGCTGAATGTGGTAACAGGTGTTTGTGTAAATGTTTGAAACTGAATGTTAATTAATTGAGCTTTAAATTCTCCACACACCAGTGTCAAACACAAGTCACTAAGTAAAATTAATAATCATGGTGGATTTATGCATTCAATATATTACTTTTGATAGTTATTCCAGATAAACGAACTATCTGATGTGATGTAATGAAATAAGCATGAAACAAATCTCATGATAATTTATTGTGTCGAAGTTCCGTGATTACGTCATAATATTAAATATCTGGATATTGTATGTTTATTATCAAGGTAAATAATTATAACTTTACTGTTTCATTTTATTTCATAATAATACATTTGTTGCAACTAAACTTTGTGTATTCGTTAGATATGGCTTTTGCACACAAAAATAAGTTTGCACTATAATTTGAACGATACAAGGGCTGCCAACACAAAATAGAGGGAATACTGGATTTTTTATTCTATCTTTAAATTTGACATAATATGTAATGTTATTTTTTTTAACAAGGCTAATTGCGAGGCTAATTTTTAACAAACTAAGTCAGAGTGGGAGGCCTCGCGTTCGCCCCTCATCGGACAACATCTCAGCCATGAAAACATCTCCAAATTGATTGATGATTACCATTAAATTTTCAATATTGGGCTAGTTGAGCTGTTTTTTCTCAAAAAAATTCAGAACTATTAATTTACTCAATTAAAATTATCTTACGTACTGAAAGACACAGTAAAAGACAAGACTGATTTCATAAAGTAATGGTAAAGATGTCCACTTTAACGCGGTGGCTAATATTAAGTAGAAACATACACTTTAAGAGTGCAACACTTACAATAAACAGATTTAATGCCACATTGCCTAATAAGTTTATCTTCTATATACAATTATAATATAATCCGAGTCCACTTGCATTTACAATGCAAATAAACAAAAACTGGATTATCCGGTGACAACTTATAATGTTGTCTCGTTTGTGTGGGAATGTAGCAGAATGTATTTTCCATTTATGATTTACCCAATCTCAAGACTCTAGGTCTTCGAAAACTTGGTTTAGAAAGTACAAAAGTTTTACTTAAAGACTGAAAGTGTGTTAATACATACTTTTAAACAACTAAACGCCAGAGCCATGTATTGCCCGTTCCATTTTATCAAGAGTAACAGTAAAAAACGCAAAAAAAGTATTTACCTATTAAGTTCACTATTGAAATTATTATTGCAGGTTGCTATAATAGTTCGAGATTTGTTCCAAACTAATAAATCCAACAAAGTAACGTTATTGTAATGTCGAAAAGTTACTAAAATGTCATATTTTTAACCGTCACTATACACAGTCATTAGTAATTTGTTTGTTTTATATTTTTCAATCTGACAAAGCATTATACCAATGACCAATGAAACCGCAGTTAATCCCAATGACCTAATGCAAACCACTTTAATACTGACATTAAGATAGTAGAGGTAGAGAATTTCAAATTCTGATTCTCTAGCACAGAGGTATGTAACCTTTTTGTACCTATGGGCCGCACCTAAAACATTGCATGGTTAAAATGGCGGACAATATTCAGGTGCGTCTGAAGACGGAAGGGGAAAAGAAAGTTCAGTGTGCGGGGTAAAAGTCATGCTGTTCTAAGAACATAAGCAACTCAGCCTACGCAGCGACGAGCTACGCAGCGAGTCGAACTGAGCTCTAGAAGTGAACTTGTGAAGTGATAGAATTAGTGGTAATACTCTTGATCGTGTTAGATCAATTTGTGTTAATACTTATTGACTGTGTCAGTGTTAAATAGACTTGTACGTAAAGAGATGTTTAATTTAGTTAATAATGGATTGTCACAGAATAACTTAGTCATAGGTAATGAGTGTTGTAAACAAGAAGTTTATTTATGTGTTTTAAGTAGATATTATATCTATATTTAATTGTGAATAATAAATATTTAGTGGATTTAATATTCGCCGAGTATTTCATTCTAGTAAACCGTCACAATAATAGTAATTACTACGAGGTATCAATTACAAGTAATAAAAGAAAACATATCACAATCAATTGATCTTGACTGTGACACCTCTAACATTGCCCTAAATGAGTCACGTTATCGGTCTGCAGGAAAACACCCAAGTGTAATCAACGCTTTTATTGAAATTATATAAACATCACGCGACTGTAAAGCTCTCCCTTTTGCATCGATGCAGAAATGTTTGTTATCCTCAGACGCGTAAGATAGGAGTTTCATCAGTCATTACAATTGTTTATTGTAAAAGATATGAATTTTACAAATTGCTTCAAGGTTATAATGGAAGCTGTAATTTAGGTTCTTTAAAAATTATATTATGTAACATAAGAGTTTTATCTGTAGGCTATATTAGCTTTGTATTTTATTTTTTTATGTTTTGTACCTTATACTTCACTGATCTACAACTTTTCAACCATATCACAAACTGAGCAAAGGATAAATTTACATAAAACAAGCTCTATGCAAAAGTAAGTCACTCAGCCAAAGCTCATTTCTCCTTTATAAACAAACTCAACTTTACGCAATCTAAGTGTTAATGGCGTTTGCAGTATCAATAAATCTTATCAAATAGGTACTTTAAAATAATAAGAGATGAAATAAAATTCCAATACCTATGTAGTAGGTCCTCTCATAAAAACGGTATACTTTATATGTCATAACCTACATTTCCACGTAATAGGTTGTAGTCATGCACACCTTATAAAATAATATATGTTCAACATGGTGCAAAGATTAAAAAAAGACACAGTTTTTCTTTTGTACATGTGCCTCAACCAGTTTATGAAATCTATAGGACGTCCACGATCGGACTTTGCTCTGAGCAACATGTGTGTCAACTCAGTGTCTATTCCATACTATGGAGAATACTCGAGCCATAAGCCGTGACAGTGTCTTTTCGGTGGGGACCGCGTCCGCCCGGCTCGCCCGTGAAAGAGCGGCCGAAGCGACGAATTTCCCAAGCTAAAGGCTGAATCACAACAGATGGCAGCGTGGCAACTGCTCTACCGAGTACAACACCCCGCTTGGTACCAAAGTCGTCTACAGACGATTCCGAGTCGCGACATCGAAATATGTGACTAGTTTTCTATGATACTTTATAAAAATACTCATATTTAAAACAAAGAATTATAGCTAATCCAACTAAATAATTACAAATAAAAATTTTACACATGCATAATTAAATTATTCGCAAACATAAGACGATTTTGAATTAACCAGATGAAAGTGTAGATGATAGTTTATAAACAAATACAGGGAGTGAAAAATGTGACTTTCCCCATAAATTGCAACTGTGTTCTGTCTGCATGTATCACCCCGTGCCTCAGGGACGGACTATGAAATATATCACACGTGTTGTTTAAATGGCTTTGCTACGTAAACTTGCCAGAGGCTGTAAATGTGTACGCGTCTACCAAAAACGGATTTATCCTGGATTTATAACAAGTATAAAACGTGAACAGTTTCACCGTTTATTCTCTCAGTGATTAAATAATGAACTGAATAAAACCAATACTGTTTGAACCATTAGCATACATTTTTCATTTAGTATTGAAATATTTATACGATGTATAAAATATGACTCTAAGTTTAGCCTTAACATTATCTAAAAAACATTATTCAAAGGATTAAACAATTAAAGGAAACACAAACCAGAAAAGTACTATAAATTACCATTTTCGTAAGGAAAGTAATATAGGTAAGGTAAAATTTCATACGTATTTTAATCTTACTCTTTTCAATGCTTGTATGACAACAAAACGTAGTTTTAAATTACAGTATATGTCTATTTTTAACAGATAAGTTTCATTCGTCACTGAAACTTCCAGTTATCCTATAAAATTGAAATTTCTTAAACGTGTACCTCATTATTTAAATAAACAAATTTATAATTTTCAAAGATGACCAAAAATCATTAGTAGTTAAAATGGGGATGCGACACCGAAAAAAACTATATTTCGTCTCTAAATTTCCTAGAAAGATGAAATATGAGAGATTCGCGTCTTATAATCTCAACAAAAAACAATGGATCTTATGATTATTACTTCCTATAGGATTGAAATGGGGTTTCCACCCTTAGAAGAAATATTGTTTAGGTTTTTCCTACTTCGCAATGTGCTAAAGAGATTAAATTTGTGAAACACGTGACTCACAACTTAAACAGAAACTAGACATATTCATAAAGATAAAATATCTATAGGGGATAAAATTGCAAAAACAATTACTATAGACTTTGTTTCTTAATTTATCTAAGTCCTAGAACAATAAATTTGACACATACCTGTCTTAGGTTCTAAATAGACAAATCAAATTGTTTTCTAAATATCAGCCACCTATAGGGCTTGAAATGGAGTATAATAATTATATTTTTATTATTGAACTTCTTGATAGCGTACAAAGATGAAATGTATATCTGTGTCTAAAGCTTTTGTCAAATATAACTGTAATGCAAATTTACACCCATAGGGATTGAAATATGGTTGTAACCTCTTTAAGAATATGTATTAGTGTTTTTAAATTTTCTTGTTACGTTTCTTTGGTCATGTCAGCAAGACAAACTCGACTATAGCATCTGAAATATAATCCATTCTAACCAAAAATGAAGAACTAACCTACAAACGCAACACATAAGGGCCAGTCATGAGTATGTTTAAATTTTAAATTTCTCAACTGTGAACACTGAAATAATGTGTACTCAAATGTCCATAGAGCTCCATCATAAGAACTTTCAGTAAGAAACCCACTGGCTTCGATTTTTTTATTCCTTTTCACTGGCCTAAAATAGTTTAAGTGTAACTGAAATAAATTACATAGTTGCATTCAAGTATTAGATGATGATGTTACAGATTACTTTAAGTAATTTAATAAATACCCTTATTATATCTGATATTTAAAATCTTCAGGTACAAAAAACACTACTCTTAAAACTAATGTCCAATTATTCTGAAATGGATCAGGAGGTTGGAATATTTTCCAGTGATCTACACGTATCTTACGAGTGTACTTGTATTTTAAAGCTTTTTGGAAAATCTAATGCATGTGAAGTTTCTGTTATTCCATAGACAATCATGTGAGAAGTTGAGGGTCAATTGATAGTTTATAAATCAAATTAATATAATTTAATAATTAAATTACTTAATTCATGAAATATTATAATAATTTACCTAATGTATCTCTTGCACTTTTAACACAATTTTTGTTATACAAATACATATAAAGTGAAATTTTCAAACTTTCTGATAACAATTTGATTAACAATGTAGAAACTCTCAAGACATGTTTAAATTATATACTCTCGCTATGTACAGTTTGGGAGATTGAGGTACAAAACAGACTTTTTAAAATGTTATAGTATCGAGGATAGCACAGAGCGTGATGAGTCAATGTGGGCATCAAACAAATTACCTATAATTGAATAAATCTATAAAGAAATTTAATATAAAAGAAAATATAGTTTCATATTTTTAACCGTTTCGAAGCTCTCTAATTTCAAACCCAACTAATACTACTGTGACTAACAAATAGTTCATCTCTAGTAAAAATTTCTTCTATAAATTTAAAGAAAAACTAGGTTGCTTTGTACTAATACAGGGCAAATTGGCTCCCGGCTCTAAAACTATAAGTGACATATTTTCCACAACTGAAGTCTCATGAAATAGATAGCGTCGTTAGCAGTGTAATTTATAAAGTAAATACATTTAGATACTCAAATATTTATTAAATAGAATGTGTGTGTGTGTGTGTGTTTGTTTAAGCAATAACTGAGGTAGCTAGTTTAACAACATATTTCAATAGTGGAAATACTTAGAAATTGAGGGCTAACATGTCCCCTGCGAATTGACGAGGGTCGATTATATTAGCCACCATTAGCATCAAATACTTCTAGAATATTTACTATTGGAACTATTACACTAAAGTTTTTATGCACAGTGAGTGTTTGTTTACTAAACAATAACTTCTATCAAAGTTATGGGTCATTGAATATGTAGTTTAAACGTAATGACTTGATAAAATGACTGAAAAAAGGATTTTGAGGTTTTATGATGGTAGAAGTGTAAAAATTTTTAAACACATTTATATCTCCTTTATAAAATTTGTACAGCAAAACTAAACGTTTCAAAACTCCCAGGGCATATACAAACTATTGCCTTATACATTTTGATATGTTGTAAAGTTTTAGGATATAAAATTATACACAATTTTAAAAGTTTTAAAAGTAGCGTTCATTCTATGATTATGTGAGTGTTAGTTACAATCAATTTAAGCAAGATAGAAAAACGCATTTGACTATAATAATGTTTTCTTTAGTAATATTTTTAGCAAGAGATATTTTTGTGAAGACATAATATAACAATCGTATTAATAAAATTTCAGTTTATATTACTATTTAATAAATATTTTTCATTTCTTATATAAATTATAAGTAATAATGAAAAATATTTATATTAGCCTATGGTTGAAACTTCAAAATTGTTCTCTGTGTTTTACAAGCCTTTAATAAATACTCACAAATTACAACGACACGTGGACGTTTTATAACTATTTAAATGTATAAAGAAGAAAAGGAACACATATATAATCACTGTAGGATCTGATAAAACTATTTGGGTCAAACAATTCCAACAGAAAATTATTATGGTAAAGGAAACTGATCTCGAGGGATATGTTGTCGCAGCTAAAGGAAAAGGCTGTTAGACATGTGATTCTTCTTTCTCTGTTATCGGATTGAGGATCCCAGAATATATAATCCACAGCCACGGAAAATATTTAAAGAATTCATAGTGTTCCATTCCGTAAATAAAAGTAAATAATATTGAAACTATAACAATACTAAAGATTTTAAACAATTGTTTTATACTGATTGAACAAATCACAGTAGAGTTTTATCCGGATTGGAGTTAACAGAGTAATTAGCGTTACACTAACTATATGTAAATACATGTTCATGGTAGAGGAAGTTGGAATATCATATAGACGTAGAGAAATATGCGAGGCGTTGTACAGACTGCTATAGAGCATTGGACAGGAGTTAGTAATGTGAAACCCGCTATCGGAACGTGACAATGTACATTACACTAGTCTCTGAGAAATTACCAGATAACCGTCTACCATTCCACTCCTTTACTTCTGAGACGCATAGTACATAATGTAGGAGATAAGAGTTAGTAATTTAAAACCCGTTATCGGAACGTGAAAATTTACAGTATACCATCCTCTAAGGAATGACCACATAGATAACCGCCCACCATTCCACCGCTTTACTGCCGAGTTGCTTCGTATTTATTTTGGAGTCATTGTCGGCTTTTCTTGTTCCGTTCAAAACAACAAAAAACGATAAAACCAACAGTTCAGTGAATTCATCTGTTTACAAATTACAATGTTATTTACTAACAGAGAATATATGTTTTTATTACAGCGAATATTATTCAAATTTTAATTAGTAACGTGTAATACCCTATCTGTGTGAGCATGTTTTCATACAGCAGACTGCCAAGAGACAAATAGGCTACTCAGCACTTACAGTTTCTTAAGAGAACACATAAATTAACCTAAGGGTTTCTGACAAATTGCGTGTGGTAGTAATGTGGTCTAGTAATTAAGGCTCCCGCTGACACCTCTGTTGGAAGCACGGAGCTTCCGAGATTGATGTAGCGTGTCTGAACATGTTACGAACATATGTTACGTTGTTTTCTCCCATTAATTGTATATGATCCGACGTATACAAAGAAAAACATTTTTGTAAATATAAAACATACATTTAAATCTGATGATAAAAAGAAATCTTTGTTAATATAGTACTAATGATGTCAGGATATGCAGCATAAAAGTGTAAATCATTGATGTTTAATAGATTTAAATTAGTGATATTTACAATTCGAATAGTCACAATACTCATAATGTTTATTTTACAGGATATTACATATTATTATATTTTTTAAGTTAAAATAAATATAAACTAACAAAAACTTCATATTACATATCCTAATATGATAGATTGGCTCTTGCTAGTCACTTTAAATTTCCTACAGAGTAGAAGGAAGGGTACTTTTCCAAAAAAAATATTCAGTTAAAGTTTTTATTAACATTAATTACTTGTGACATGGACTTATAATTACTCGTATAGTGGTTATACTATAATGTAAATTGTCGTATACCCGACTGTGGATACATGTGTGATAAATATACCATAATCAAAGCACATAAGCTATATCGGGAGGGGCCACTGCATTGTATTTGTTGAACCAAATACAAAAGATATCCGGAAAACATACTTTCCTTCGTGTCTGTTCACTTTCTACTTTATATATTGAAATGTTTTTTTTTTCATTTCATATTGACCTATTTATAACTTATCTTAACTGAGTGATTATGGTCTCAGATTATCATAATAGGTAGTGAAATTCGAATCTCGTTAGGAACGAATCATTTTTGTACAGTAAGCATATGAGTCTAACGTAAACTAATGTGAGCTAAACGGTTCTGGGATAGTGCTTCCGGTTATTTTTTGTGCAAAATTGTTAACAGCGTTTTTGAAAGTTAAGTTTTTTTTTAATTAAAATCTGTTTGTACTGTTAGTTTATTTTCAAAGCTTCTTATGTGTTTCTTGATTAGCGGCCCATTTTAGAATGGTTTATTAGCTCAAGCACCAAGCACAATAGGTGGTTATAAATCTATAACCGTAAAAGATATTCACTAAATTTCATAAAGTAAATAAAGTATCAGCACGTTTTGTACATCATATTTTCATCAGTTTTTAATATCTTTAATCCTTGTTTTTCAACATTAAAAACACCGATTGCTGTTAGATGTGTGCATGTACTAAACTCTTGTAAATACCATTCGAATTTATGCAAGAGCTATTTTACAGGGTTTCATTTCGCTGAAACACTAAACCCTCCTTACCTGTTGTTATAAATTGATTATGAAAAACTTATGGACTGAAATTTATATTTGGATAAAATATGTTATATTACTGTAAAATTTACTTAAGAAAAGAGGAAAAACCTCTTCGTATTTTAAAAGCACTTTAATTCTAAAAGCAAAAGCAAATGTTTTGTAAGACCGTGGTAAGTCGCCCATCAAATTTGTCAAACCATAATTAGACACAATTATGTTATTGCTGAATACAGGTACATAAATTATATCAGTATATACAATAATGACGTGTTATATTACATTTTTAGGTAAAATCTATTTATAGTACCTATAATTTGGTCTAATTCATTATAATCCATTATAATCCCAAGTAGACTTTTATCTAAATAAATAATATTTTGTAATACATTTCTACTGCTTAGTAATTTTATTAAGCTAGTTATATGTCTAAAAATGTAATTAATTTTCTGTTTTTAGTTTATGTCTTTAGTGGATATTTTTATCCCATCGTTTATTGTTAACGTAAATAACACAATTTAAATCCCTCAATGGTGATAATTATTCACTTATAAGGCACGATATCACTCGTAAAACATACATACATACACACAAACACACACACACACACACACACACACACATATACATTTATATGTATATATATATGTATATATGTGTATATATATATATATATATATATATACATATTATTTTTTATTTTTTATTTTTTGTTGATATATTTGCTTATTTACCTTCTGTATATCTCTTGAAAATGTCTTATGACGAAATATAGAGAATTTTTATGTTCTTTTCTTCTATTCTTTTCTATTCTTATTGAAGATATATATATATATGAGTTGTATAGTTCCAAAAAATTCTTATTCCATCCTAATTGATTGTTGAAATTTCAATTTTATTCCAAAAAATGTCTTATCCATCACAGGTCTATTCCAAAAGATTCCTCATTAATGTCTGTTCCAAAAGCTGCCACATCCAATTCAATTAGGTCAGCCATTACCAAAGATTTATTCCAAACAAAGTCACATCCCAAGCCTACTGAACTCTTATGATGATTTTATTCTTTACAGTTTATAAATGAAACAGTTTGGTTTTAAAAAGTTACACAACCTGTTGATAAATATGTTTTTCATCTTTAAAAGAGTATAACCAGCTGATAGTTTAGCTATTTGCTGCCAATTTTATGCTTCTAGTGTCAAGTGTTCTGTTTCTGTGTTCTGTTCTGTGTAGGAAAGTACCTAGTTTGTTTCTCCCCAAGAAAGAGGTAGAAAAAGGGTTCGAAATGTGGAAGAATGGAGTAAAACTAAGAAGAAAAGGCAGAGGTAAGAACAAGCTAATTATGTTTAGTTATAAGCCTACTAATTCTAAAATAAGAGGACATTAATTAAACCTAACCTAGTTGGCTCTGCATGTAGGACTAATTTGCAACTTGTATAAAGGATTAAAAATAAGTAAGGCTGGAAGTAGCCTTTATCAAATTAAGAGTTAAGAAATCAAATGAAACGAACTAGGCCTAAACTCTACTCAGTCTACTTAATTCTGCTCGTTTGACAATGTTGACAAGCTGATTCGCTTTTAACTTTTGTTTTTTCCAGATACTCATCAAAGGGTCAACCGTCCCTTCCTATATGTGGCCATGCAACGGAGGCTTACCAGTGTGCTTCATTGACTGTGCGCGACGTAAACCACTTCCATAAAATGTGTTTCAATAGTGACCGGAATATTGTTCAGGACCACATCATTTTAAAATACTGCAGTGTATCCCACCCTAAAAGAAACCGCCAGAAGAAATAAGGCAGTCCACGCAAAGGTATGGTGATAAAATATTTTATCAAGAAGGCTGCACTAGCCAAAGGCAGGCATAATAAGGTACCAGTTTGTCAAAAGACATTATTATGAACATTATTAAGGTTTCTAAGACTAGAATACAAAATATTTGTAAGAAGCACTGGATAAAAGGGGAACCATTGAAAAAAAACCGAGGAGGAGATACGAGATCAAGACATTCTGTGGATAAATGTAATGCAGTTGATACTTTTATGACCAGTCTTAGAACACTAGAAACTCACTACTGCAAAGGAAAATCTAAAAGACAGTATTTACCAAGCGATCTATCCATTAACAAACTCTGGAGAATGTACAATAGTAATTGTGAAAATCCAGAACTGAAAACTAAAAAGTATTTTTTCAGGAACTATGTCAAAAAATTCAATATTGGGTTTGGTTCCCCGGCAGTTGACGGTTGTTCGAATTGTTTGTCGTTCTTGAAAAAAATTAAATTGACGAAGGATGAACATGAAAAAACATCTTTAGTGATGCAAAAGCGAGTCCATTCATTACGAGCCAAAGCATTCTTCCAACTTCTAGGTGAGAAATCCGAGGATATTGTATGTTTTTCATTTGACTGCCAAAAAAAATCAAGTTTTGCCTAAGATCCCCGATCAGTCAACGTACTATAGTCGACAGATTTATATTTATAACTTTTGTATCGTCGAAGGCTCTTCGACAGATCCCTTGACGAAAGATAATGTATTTTATGTATAACACAATATGAATAAAACTTTAACACTTATTAAACTTTTATTTTTCTTTCAATGTACATTTCGAAATCTGTGATTTCTTCTTCAGGTACAAAATAAGGTTAAGTTAATTATAAAATAAATAATTAAAACCAATTTGTCATGTGTTTTTTACTACCTTGGTGGCTAAATTTGTTGTATTTAATTTTATGTGAGATCAATGTATATTGTTTAAAAGTCTATCGAATAATAAATTTTTTGTTAGATAATCTTTGTGTATTAATAATATATTATGATCAATTTTGGCACTTTTGTAAATTTCAAAATATTCTAAAGTAGATAATAAGCAATTTTTTTTTCTTATGTGTAAAATTTCAAGATTGTTTTCGATGTTAGTGTATGTATGGCCGGTGTTATATAACCCTTTCCGGGCCAGGCGGCACAATATTGCCGCCATAGATCGTGTCTGAAAAGTGCCAGGCGGCAATATATTGCCGCCTTGATATTCGTCATTTTCTTAAATAAATACGACGTCAAATGATTATATTTTTATGTTTTTTTATTCCCTGTTATATTTTTAGATAGTTAATATGAATATAATTTTTATTTTGGAGGTCTATGCATTTTTATTTTGTAATTGTCACGTGACATTATCAGGTGACTCGATCTATTGTTGTTAATTCTTTATGCTTTAGTGTAATCGTACTATTGTATGCTGGATTCTTCTTCATTATTTTATTTAGTGGTTGTAAATATTAGTAGTGTTACCTGCTTAGCTATTGTGTGTAGTAGTTACAATGACTGACAATTTGCGATCTCAAGGGAGTGAAATTGTAAGTAGCATATTTGTAAATAGAAAAAGTGTAAATAAATTTCAAATAAAATTGTGTAAATATTTCTTGGTAAATAGTGTTTTTAACTGTATTGAAACTGCTTATGGATCCTACAATCATTTGTTTACCGGCACATCCATAATGTGAATATTTATTTTAAGTTTCTTGCAGTGTAAGAGTCAGTTTCTTTATCACTTGTTGCGAAGTACAATTATGTGTATTTATACAAAATGTGTCATAAAAAAAATTTATTTATGAGAGAAATAACACAATATTTTGTATGGTTGTTCCTTTACAAATGTACAATATAATAACATAGCTTCCTACGGAAAATTATTTTTCCTTTTTTAATTATTTACAAAAAAAAAAATAAAAAAATGTTTATGTAATCCATTAAAAACATAATTTTTTAAAAATTTTAAATTACTTAAAACTACATCTATATATTTCTTTGTTGATAGTATATATCTATACGAGTAATTTGGTGCAACTTTTAGGTCATTCTCTAATGTTTATGAAAAGTTATAAATTTTAATCTAACAGACTGCAAAATCGTCAATTTTAGCCTGGCACTTTTGACTAGTCACAAGGGGATATGATATGTGAAAAAAATTTTGTAACATCTCATATTTAGTCCTGGCCCTGAAAGGGTTAAATGGTCTGCATATTTTGAATTTGATGATGTTTTCAATGCCTTTATGTGTTCATTAAATCTAATTTTGAAGGATCGGCCGGTTTGTCCAATGTAGTGGGATTGACAATAGTTGCAATTTAATTTGTATACTCCACTATTGTTGAATTTTGAATTTTGATTTTGTTTTGTTGGATTGCTTTTGTTTTTAATTAAAAGTCCAAGGTTGTTCGATGTTTTGAATGTCAATTGATATCTTTTTTTATAAAATGATTTGTTAATTTTGTTACAATTTTTACCAAGGCAGTCTGATTGAATGTATTTGATATCTCTTTCTGATAATGTATTTTATAAGAATACATTATTTATATAATGTATTTTCTTATTGCTGGACTGAGAACGAGTTGGCTAAGGGGTCTAATGAAGTCGTTAGTGCTGTATATCACAGATTAAATAGCACACAAATTAATAAGAAGGTGACTAAAGTAAGGCTCTTCGCAGATGGCTGCGGATGGCAAAACAAAAATTCTATGATGGTTGCAATGGCTTTAAAATGGCTCTTAGAAAAAGCTCCAGAAAGTGTAAAAAGAGTTGAGCTAGTTTTCCCGGTTACAGGGCACTCCTTCATGCCCTCTGACCGTGTTTTTGCAGTTATGGAAAAAGAAATAAAGAAAAGAGATACCATTGTTCAGCCAAATGAATATCTAGACATATTTTCAAATCACGCTACAGTAAACAAACTTGGTAGCGAACGTTGCCCAGTTTATGACTGGAAATCAGGAATTGTTAAGATCCAAGCAGAACCTCAAAAATGGCATTTCAGGCTTAATTCCTGCAAAAGGGTGATATTTACTCGAAATGCAAAGAAAAATCAAGTTTTGGTAATGGGTGTATGTTTTTACCGAAGTGACAGTTGTAAAACTAGGTCAATAATGATTTCTGGAAAAACTCCACTCAATATTGAACCAGATATTACTCCATTCGGTCACGCTCTGAAAGCTTCAAAACTTAAGGATGTGAAATCGTTACTAGGGAAACACTATGGCAACGAGTGGGCAAAGATTCCTTTCGTCTCATTTTATACTAAAGTGCTGGATATCCAAAATGTAGATGAAGAGGAAAATCATGAGGAAGAAAACGAGATGTGTGTCGGATGCCCAGGAGAAGACGAAGTTGTGCGAGAAATGAGGGTGTAATATAGCATCAGCATCGTGATGTAAGTTGGATAATTTCACTAGCTAGTTAACCTAATTTGAGTAATTGACCATTGCTCTCGTATTAGCTATAACATTTATGTTTTTACTTTTTACTGTTTTTACATTAGAATAATAATGTTTCAAATAAAGTCTTATCCATTTCAGCCCGTTTGTTTCAAATGAATCCTTATCCATAAAGGTTTGTTCCAAAACAGGTCTGATCCAAAATTTGTTCCATAACGTTCCTTATCCACTTTGGTAATTTCCCTGTTCAACAATATTAAAATACTTTGTTGCACTTTGATCAAGTTTTTCTTATCTTCCAATCAATAACTAAACATATAAAATGTTATATTGGATTCATACCTAAACTGTTTTTTTGCCTCTCCTGAAAATTTTAGAAAAGTGGATAAGGCACGTTTTGGAACTATACGACTCATATATACATTTCACATTACATTCTAATTTCACATTTCATATATGTTATTTCACATTATTCCCCATATAAATTTTTTTGCAAAGTTATCTAGTAATTAAAAAATATTTACTAGGTTTCATTATTATATCAGAACTTTCATACCTAAACCTATTAAGTTTTAACAGACAGGTAAATGACTAGTAGTACAACACGGAGGGAACGAAAAGAAGTCAATTGGTGCCACATAAAACAGCCCTTACAGTTCTCTATCTAATATCAAGTATGATGGGCCTCCCCTGATCCACTGAACTTATCGCAGTTCTGGTTGTAAGTACATCTCTTTAGCTTAAACTGAATTTTTATAGCTACGTGTGTGAACCATTGTGGTTATTTCATTTTGCATCGAAGACTAGAAATCAAGCTTTACGAAAAATGCTCTTTTTATACGATCCAATTCTACACCTATTGATTGTGCTTACAAAACAATATTATGTTACGTGTGTCAACAAAACAACTTAAAGACAAGGCCAACTGTGCTAACCACTCACCGCATGAACTCCACTCTCTACTTGGTTGTCAGAAACACACGTAATCGCCCCAATAGCATATCACATCGGTTTTACTTTGCTTTAATGCTACAGTCAATCCATAATAAATTCAAGTCACTGTATTGCTTAGAATATTATAACGCTTAGAGTGGTTCTGCAACAGATTCGTAGTACAGAATCTGCGCCACCACGAAATATTGCAAAACGCGCATGTATAGGCATCTTAATGCCATTCTCTGAATTAAACTACGATCGGAAATATTAGATAATCCAAAATCAGATTTTAAAACTTTTATCAAATTGTGAAATGCTCTGAAACATGATTAAATCTATCTGAGGCAAATTAAATCACTTCTCAATCCATTCATGGCGATAAACTGTTGCAACAACAAGGGCTTTTGATTCTTGCAGGCTTTTAATCAAGCATGACGAACGCTAGAGAGGGAAATACTAGATATGCACTGACATGCCGATAAAACCAGAAACTATATCACTGTTTAGGCAGCCATAGCCGTTATCTAACCTAGGTTCAATCAAACTGATCCAACCATCTCAACTTTCTTAACTTTTCTACATATAATATTTTTTTCATAAAGCCAGCGGACAAGCACAAGAAATATTGAAAGCTTTAGCTTATCGTATACAGACCATTAAAATAGTGACTTAGTATGTACAGTTGGTTAAAGTATAATAACGTAGTAAAAATTAAATCAGAGAAAAAAGCATAGTTTTGAATTTTTATCCTTTTCGATGTACAGGTATTCCTCTTTCATTCTTCACTGAAACTAGTGTAGGTGGCGATAAATTAACTTTTTTGGAAATGTATCCTACATTTTTTTGTAAGAAAAAACTATTGTATGGTTACAATGCAAATCAGCTCTCGACTTCTAGACTATGAGAGAATTTGTCACCAACATCTGCTTTATTTGATTCAGAATTTGTCTTCACCGTAATAAAACCATTTTCACTACAGTAAGATAAAAAGGTGCATAATAATCTGCAGCTAGGCTAGACCAGAAGCAGGCGTTTGCAGAGATGTTTCTGATACTAGAATGCTTAGAACGAATGGCTTTCAATAATTTTCACTGTATCTGGCTCCGGCAACTGCCCGGGTTATTAACTGTCCAAACAACTCTCGGTCTATGAAGAAAATTTGTAAACATTTATCGTATGTACCTTTCAGCATAATACGATTTCGGAAATTATGTATCGTTATATGTAAGTTGTATTTTGTTTATTAAAAAGATGAAAAAGATCTGAAATCCTCTCACATTTTCAAAAAGTCCATCAAATTCGAAACGAAGATTATATATTGTAATATGTTACGCAATTTTACAATTAATGTTAGAAGAGTTTCTGAATAGTATTTGTTTAAACCGCATGAAAGGTGCAACGTTTTTTTTACAACTTAGCGGTATAACATACAAGACAGTTTATCTGTAAATCATTCAATGAAAATTAGTGCTAATGATTTTATGTTGGACAAACATTGCGTTGGGAAAGTGGGAGAAAATATTTAAATCAGTTGTTTTATAATGCAGTCAAAGTCTTTGGAATGGAGTTGTTTCAAGCAACATCCAGGCTTTTGCTTGAGATTACCTGTTTCGTATGCAAGCAATAACAGCTGGCTCTATAGATTGTCCGGAGGTTTAGTGGCCACACAGTCCTTTAAGTATGTAACCATTTTGTTCTTCTTTATCGAACTTTTTATGTATGTCCAAAACATCCATCATTACACCGCATGCAGCTTTAAATTGAATCTCAAGCTTATAAATAAAAAAAATGTTAAAGTTCATATGTTTAAAAATACAACTGCTATCGGCTTATTCTTTTAATATCCAAGAGTGATTATAGTTTTATCTACTTTTTTAAATTTTGTCTTTATGTGTATCCGGTTTTCATGGATTTATGAAAATAAAATACAAAGTATTATAAAATGGATGTTTAGGAATATTCATTCAACACACACACACACACACACACACACACACACACACACACACACACACACACACACACACACACAATACAAAATACTTACATTACATGCTTCTTATAAATTATGGTAATGTTTGGCAATGGATATGGATTTGTGGTTAGCCATGCCGAATTTCATGAGACCTTTTTCCAACCTAGAAGAAGGTAGCTATTTCAGACAGAAAGACACAATATATACATTTGTTCATAATACACTTTCCTGTATTATCATACGGTAAATCAGTAAAACACAACTTTTGAATGTCCCACTAATGTCAAGTACAGAGAGTAATCTATTCAGAGCAGTCTTGTCAGAGTGTATATCTATCTACAGATCAGTCTCCCTGACAACGTAGACGTCTGTATTCACGAGTGGGACAGAACTTAGACCCCTTTTAGTAATGATTACTTTTAGTAATCAATAGTAAAACGTATACTAACTGCGAACAAAGCGCGTAGTTTACTTTTGTTATCAATCAATTATTTATTATTTCGATAACGACTTATAAATTTAAAAGGAGATCCATGAACTCTGGTAACAATTTTAACACTCTTTTAAACTGAAGATTTGTGTGTATTCTACAAATTCCAACCTCACGTAATAATTAAGAACGCTATACCATAAAGACTTTCTAAATTTAAAATGTAGCGTAAAAGTATACTTTAATTAGCCAAAAATATAAGAAATAAAATTAATATGAATGTGAAAACAGTACCAAATTTTCAATATGACGCTTACAGTTTTTATGTCTTATGGAACATCCTGTAAATTATTATTATTATCTATAGTAACAGTAAGACTTTTTAAGACATTTTTATTCTTTAGTTTTTAATTTCTCACGTGAAAATATATATAAAGCATAATCCTATATTGTTCAGTGTATCGTGTTTCAGACTATGTTTTTAGGAAAACGTTATATTATTACATAGAATAAACTTCAAAATGTACAGTATTTTATTGCTATTTGATACCCAATATGAAAAATAGGTTCATAAAATAAGATGTCACTTTTCAAAATATTTGGCTGTATACAATTTTCAAACTGTAATATCTCAAAAACGGAAGGTTTATCGGAAAACTTTAGGTATAAAGAAATAAAGGTTTGTTTTGGTACATCAAATAGCAGTCGAAGTATAAAGGTTTTGTAAGACATCAAAGCTTTGTCGGAAACAATTGTATATATAATATTTATAGGAATATAAAGATTTTAATGTCAAATACTAGTACTTTTTTATTTTAGTAAGTTGGTTGTTTGTTTTTGCAGTACTAGACGAACCCATAGTTATTTGTTTTTGGTCTAATGTACATCTTTTTTGTAGCTGATTTTGTTAAATTATGGTATTCTTCAAAACAAACTATTGAAACTGTATAGGTTTGGATTATGAAATAACTTTAAAGAAAAGCAGCAATTGTTTATACAATGTTATTGAAATGTTTATAATATCTTAAGGTTTTGGTAGGTGTGGTTTAAAAATATTATAAAAAATGAGTAAACAAACATTATATTTTGCATATATATTTCTACACTTGTATTCCTAAATAAAAAATTTAAATCTAATGTGGCCATATTTAAATACAATGGGATGCAATCAGGTTAAAACAGTTTTCTAAAACTATTATACGAACCGAGGAAAATGAGACTGCCTTTAAAGGTAATTTAACTTCCTACTATAGGGACGTAGATTTAATATTCATTACATAATAATCATCGAGAAGTTTGAAGTTGTATAACTTGATGGATGAATGCAGCCATGTATACTGGGCTCTGGTCGTGAGCATAAAGCCCAGGCAATGAAGAAAAAACTGTAGTGAGCACCTGAGAGTAACCTTAATCTACCTCTAGAAAATTATAATATTTGAGTAAGTAGTTTCTGAAAACTTCAACTATTTGAAGAAGTATGCTGTTACGATGTTACTGAAACTTCTGTTGTTAATTGTGAAACTCTTAAAAAACCTTTAGCGAATTAACTTGTCGCAAAAAGTTTTGAAGTAAGTGTTCAGCCTTAGCACTCAATAATTAGTTTGTGTTGAAATGGTTCAATTGACAATTTATGAAACCACACTTCTAGAAAGCATTTAAGAAATCATAAGATCTCTGAATATTAGTACTGAATGGTTACTGATATCTGAAAATAACAATCAGTACGAGGTTATTGTATGAAAATACTTGCATTTACATGTGTATACAAACTTAATAATTGATATAAATCATTCCAATTTTCCCCAAAATCTTCATACCTGGGACAGTTATTGATGTCCTATGTTATTTACTGGGTTTTGATTTAGAGAATTTATACTAATGAGTAAAACTACATTACTGCGTCTTAAGTACGAATGCATACATTTGGTAAAATGTAAATTTTTTGGAACTTTTTAACAAAACATATTGTTTTCAAATACAGTTTGAGAACCATGACGAAACATAAATTCAGGGTCTAGAAGTCCGTATAGGTCTAAATACCTCAGAGATTGATACAAATAGACGAGTGTTGCGATGGTTAGGAGGTCACAACGTTATAAAGGGTAACCTAAACATCTGACAATATTTTCTGTTTATTTAGCTCGAGTTTACCTTCCTGTTTTCCAGCGTCTGGTATTTGACGCCTTCTTTGACTTGACTCCGAAATCTGGAGTCATGTTTACCTGAAGATACATCCAAAGAGAGTCGGCAACGAAGAAGCTCAAAACTAACCATTACATCGTTTCGACATCAGAGACACCTGAAATAGGTGACGTGGCAGTCTCATTGCCTCATCAAGTGTGCAGATGAGTGCACTACGATGTTTTTGACACGATCTCTAAGCACTTTGGAGTAACCGAGTTTTCTACACATAACGCAGCTTGTTGTATGCATAGTGTGAGGGCATGGATCTTTTCTGGAAGATTGTCTTCGATCTAATACCTCTTGGGAATGAAGATTTCGATGTAGCTCAAGATGACTGGGTAATCCAGCACAACACTCTTGTTCAAAAACACAAGGTCCAGGAACTTCTTTCGGAGAGAGAGGGACTGCAAGCCAAACATGTCCTCCACATCAGCCACTGGAGTGTCCAGAAAGGCATATCCAAGTCGTATTCCGAGGAGACGCACAAAACGTACCATACCAGGTTCCTGTTTAGCAACTCATTGTGGCCAATTTGATAGGGTCAACAAATGGTAATGTTAAATGTTAATTTATCTCCCGTTCACCCTCCTTTTATTCTTGTATCCTGACGCTGTATCAGACTTCCTTTGAGACTTCCTCCTTTTAGTTCCTGTTTGAAATATTTTTCCTTTCAGGATAATGAATGTCTTAACATTGTTAATAATAATACATTTAAAGCATTCCTACCTTGGCTAAAATGTGTATTTCACTATTCTATCAATACACGACAGATATTACCTCTTCTACAAAATATTCTCTATAACATGTTTCGTAAGATTCTGACCCTTAACTGCAGGTAGTTTTCATGCGAATTAAATACAAAACGTGATTTGGAACAAATAGATTCGTCTTCCACGATGTTTTAGAGTTTTCATCCAAAGTTCATTTCCTTGTTAAGCTCTATTCAAAATGTATGCGTAAAAGTCATGCCGTTTTGCAAAAACTGGTGAACTCTAAAAGTCCTATTTGGTTGGCCAGTGAGTGCAGATCTATTATGACTTGTATTATGTATTTCAGTTTTAATAATTAGTGTTTAGTTTGTTTAAATGCACGTTTTAGAGTTAATTTGCATGGAGTAGATACAAAACATTGCTGTTGTACTTCCCCATTTACGAGTGTCACAACGCTATGGTATGTTTAATTTACTTTAGCCTAAGTTGTAGTCACGTACTAACTTAATCATTTGCCTTAAGAAGTGATCAGATTACATATCTCGAAACCTAGTGCTACTAATCTCATTATATCACTGAACAATGGCAAATTCCCGGAGTATCCTGTTTCCTTCACAATCTTCTTAAGAGTAAGAAAAGTATTACAATATCAAGGCAGTAAACAGAAAACCCCTCTCCACACTTCAGTATACTTTAATAAAACACTATTTAGAGATCTTTCTGGTAATAGTAGCATACTTTAAAAAATTTAGAGAAAAATATGATGTATGTTAGTTACTGCAAGCTTAAAAATTCAAACAACATGAATTTGTTTCAATACATACATATCTGGTTGACATCTTGCACGGCTGTATATGGATATGAACATGATTTTTTTGTAAGATAAACCAACAGAAATTATTAACAGTAAAATATTCGTACAAGTATTGAAAAATTCTATCAAACTGTGCATGTGTCTTATAAAACCGGTAAAATGTTGATTAATTTTCCAATCCCATTCCATTATGAATGTGCAAAACCTGTTTCAGAAGTAAACATAACAATCAATATTAAAGTAAGAAGATAAGGGAAGGCACAAAGTAAGAAAAGATAGATATTAGAGAGTGTTCGAAGAAAATAATTATAATAGCGTACTGTTCCGTTTATTCCACTATGCATGCCATTCAATCCAATCTATTCTTAATCCGTATACCTATTTTTAACATTCTGAAATATTAACAAACACATCTGAATTTTAAACGTGACAAAGAAAACTGTGTCACACGTAGGAATTCTTTATATTTTTATAATAAAGAAATAAGCAAGTGCTAATTATTCTCATCGAACTGTAGGATGGCTCTTCTTTATCGAGAAAATAACTATCCTCAAAGGTAAAAAAATCCCTAATAAATTCAAACAAATCCTTAAATACCACCTAATTGTCTACAGTCTGTGTTAATGTACATAATTATTATATATTATTCTAATGCTTTTAATGTACAACCTTAACGCATGCCTATATTTATATAATGTTTGATGCGTCATGAACATTACATCTGAGAGAAACACCGGAAACCCTTAAATCTTATTTTAAATAAATACTTACATTACAAATTCAAACAAATTTAATTATCTTATGACTCGGCCTCGAACATTCAGGTACAGTTTTCTGGCCGAACCGGGTTAATTCGTGGCTTTCATTAAACCACCACTAATGAGTCTCGGGCAAAGGTAATCTGAGTGAATGTACCCTTACAAAACCACTTAAGAGTCGTATCCCTGAATTTCAGGAATAAAATGCATGTTAACAGAGTAACATTTTAATCAGTTCACGAACTACAATCAGATATATAGGTCGATATCATTCAGAAGCCGTAGCTCCCAAAGGTCATACGTCCTAGACGACAACAACTGCTAGATACCTGAAAGATACTGTTTAAGAGGTAATTTTATTATAAACCAGGTTGTTCTACTACTCACTAATCTACCTGAATCTTTTAGATATGGAGATGTTGTGTAATTTTGGAATCCAAGATATAACATACCTGTTTAGTTATGACACATCCTTAATAAAAGGTTAGATTTTAAATTTAAAAATTAAGAATTACGATTTACGTGTTTGTTTTTTTAATGAGAAAGCTAGCTTTTATATTATGTAGCATAAAACATCATTCAATAAACTAAAACAATCTTATTTTAATTTTTTCATTAATTTGATTATACTTACAAATGTGTATTTGGTATAAAATGTTATACAAGAATAAAGTGTTATGCCTAGATCGCCAGGGTCAAAGTTGTGCAATAAGGAAAGTTAACGTAAACAAACTGGTCACCCTTGCCTGCACACATTAAGCTTCCCTTCAGCACTTTTTGTGTATTCCGAAAGTTGGCGTAAAGCCAGCCACCTTTAGTTTCAGGTGTTTTTCTTTCCCAGTACAAAATTCACGGAACACGTATTGTCATAAATCTTTCTCTTGATTTCGCTAACAGTAACTTGAGTTATCCATTAAATTGTGAAGAATATATTACGAATATATACATATATATATATATATATATATATGTATATATATATATGTGTGTATATATATATAGTCATAAGTTTTATAGTCATTATTCTTTAGAGAAATTATTAGTTTTAATGAAAATAATGGATATTCACCTTAGACTTTCATTATAGACATAGGATTACTGGCTATGTTATTGAGGTACGTGATAGCAGGCAATAATATATTTATATAAAATTAATAATGAATGACTTTTAAGTATCTTGTTTTGCCAATTTTCTTAATAGTCTAAAAACCTGCCATCAGGCTCTCATACCGCTTTATCTGCGTAAATTTGGTCTTTGGAGTCATCCTAGTTCTATCATATCTTTACGAGCTTCCACTCATTGGAGTATACTACTGTTCCGAGATCAACTGCGCCTCTTACAACCTCCCACTCTAGTAACGCTTATAAACATAAAAAATCCATGTCTTAACATTATATTACACTCTAGTGTGTTATAAGAGGTGGAGTTTCTAGTGCATATAATTAATACATGTACATAAAAATTCATAAATGAAACTTGTGTTTTCTCCATCTTCTAATATCCTCACATGTTCATGTCACTATAAAGAAGCTATTCACTCTCTCTAAAAAAGGTTTTTGTGTGCGTACACCAGAGAAACGCCTGGTCTAATACTTATAAATAAAAATGAATGGAATGTGTTATTAAGTGCTAATATCGTAAACGAATACCCACTCAAGTAACATTTTTTTAAATATTCTTCGATATTCAAGGCAGGTTTATATAGGGAATATATTTTAAAAGTTTCCCGGAAACTGTTAGCTTTTTAGAAAAAGTATAGTAATATTTGCGAAAGACTAACTTTAGTTTACATTTATATTTGATCAAATATTAAGCGTATTGTACTTATTTATTGGTACAATTCAGATTATACAGGTAACATAATATATAATTTAGACCACAGATTGCGGCAGTCACGAATTTAAACCATGCAGTGTATTTCAACTATTATTTAAACGGCGTTATAAAACCTACCTTAACACACTACTGCGGAGGATACTACTTATTACTATTCCGGCAGCTCTAACGTCCGTACACGAATAGAGTCGCAGTAAAGGTGTTGATAAACGCAGTGGTTCATGTTTCCACATAAGGTAGTCAAAATCACCTTTGTTAGTATTCTTGAAATTCTTTAAGACAACGAATCAATATCGATTATGGCATCGGAAGTATATTTTACCGGAAGCACACAAGGGCAGGAGGTAGACGCGTTTTGAGGAGAGAAGAACTACAAAACCGTGTGCTACAAATAACGCAACTAAGGTGGGATTTAATGCGAATGTTGAGTTTAGCTCCAGTTCACCTTCCTCTTACGTGCAGCATCTGAGATCTGATGCTGTCACAGAATTAAATCCTGAAATCTTAAGTCATATTCGCCTGAAGGGATCCAAAAACAGTCGGCGACGAAGAACGAAGAAGCATCACCCACACTCCCAGCATCGTTTTGAAATCAGGCACACCCAGACTACAAAATGTAGTGCAATCTATGGAGCAATGCAATCTATTCAATCCTGGTGGGACCATGAGAATAACTCTTTACCTAGATTCTCTGAAACTTAATTTAAAATTATATTAAATTACACATACGATATACAATTTTTTTTTCATGAATATTCCTTATATAAATAAATGTAAATTATTTACTCTTTGTACAATCAAAATTAGTTTTATTTACTTGTGATATTTTTTGTGAAGGATTGTGAAGAAAACAGGATTATCCGGACATTTTCCATCGTCCAGTGATACAATACAACCAGTAACACTACGATTCGAGATCTAAAATCTAATCTCTTCTTCTGGTAAAAGACTAAACTAGTAAATTCGTCGATGAACAATCGCACCAGAAAATTAACTATCGCACCTGAACTAGATGTATCCCGCACCCACAATTACTAATATCTCGGCCACCACCAATTTCATTTTACCTCTGAATCTTATAACTAGTAGTAATAAGAAATATATGTTACTAAAATATCATATTATAATATTTTTATAGCATATTCAATTTCTAAAATATCACAGAGCTCCATCATATTACACCGTTAGTGCTTTCACTAAGAAGGTTGCGGTTACGATTTCTATTTTAAAAATTCCATTCAAGTCGCTGGTAACTGCTAGTTATAACTATAGTCTGCATTTTAAAAGCACTTATAATAAGCACTTTTTCTCGAAAGTGATAGAATATTTTATCCTAAGAAAGAAATCGAACGTCATCCACGCTAGTTTTTGGGGAAGGCGAAATGGGAGTATAACTTGACATACTTTAACCTACCGTCAACAATGGTGTCTAGAAACTGAAAATAACCACTTAAACTTCTGCATATAGTTAGCTTACATAGGTTGAACATTTATTTTTAAGGTTGGCAATCTAATAAAAATATGATTAACAGAAAAATATAATTTCGTATTTGTTTCGTAAACAAACTTGGTTCATTACAGCGACGTGACAGCGAACAACTTAAATTAAGTGGTTGTTTTACATTTTAACTTGAATGAGAGTGTCAAGTAACTTGTTAATTAATATCGCCAGTTACACATTTACTCCCACAACCTATTTCAAGAACTAATTAACTTTGAATAAATTTCCATTTTCCCGAGCGAGAAAAAACGTAAGTAATTTTTTTTTTTAACTATTACATTTTCTCTACATCTTTCTTGTGTGAATTAAACCAATTCCTAGCTACCTGTAACCAAAATTATCTGTTTGAAACTTACAAAATAAAGAAGACTCACTGGAATAATCATGCAGATTTCTTGCATTACTGAGTTAAGAACACATAATGTCAGTAGTAAATCATGTCTCTGAGCAAATATCACGTCTACGTGAGCTGAAACTCTGCAGTATCACTCAGGGCGATCATACCGTTATTTATTCATTTTTATAGGAAAATTGTGGTGGCCATATGTTACGAAAGCTGTGGATATGGCCCAACTCACCGGTAAATACAGATCTTAATCTGATATCCCGTATACTAGAGCATGAAGCTGCATGTCTCGTTACCTTGAATGTGTATGAATTAGACTGTATATGAATATGCATTAAAATATTTCAAGATATAGTTGACATGTGTCCATTACGGATATGATACCTGTCTACAATATGATACAACTATCACTATCTTATTTTTAGAAATTCATACAAAAATATATAAATTGCTATTTGTTTTAAAGATTACCTTAATGAACATTTTAATAAATAATATGCTTAAGAATTTGAATACTAATATATGAAATATCTTAATGTAGCTCTTCTATAAAGGGTAAAACAGTAGTTTAAACTACATTCTATGAAAAGTCATGCAACATTTTTGGCAACACAATTCATGACCCTCTGTCACGGTAAAGTTCCTGTGGTACTGACGACTATCTTGGTTTTAACCCGATAAGAACAATGTTAACATCCGTGCACTTTTACAATCTTTAGTCGTAGAAGTATGGGAGTGACTCATTTTAAAGACATTTTTAATATGCCTCCAAGCTATTTTTTAGTTTTTGAGATACATCTTTAAGTTGTACAGAACAAATACAAAACTATTCTGTACTTTATATATTTTAAATACTCGAAAATCACACACATTACAAAAAGAATAAAACTTGGTAGGATTCTTTATATTTAAAACAAGACATCCCCTACAATGTTAGATCAAATATAAGGGGAAACAAATGAATAGGATTTATTATTGAATTTATAGAGGAAAACTCAAGGTCATTATGTAAAACAGGCTGGTAGAAAATTAATTTTCTAAGCTTTTTGTACTATGAAGGGCATATAAAGATTCGATCAAGCGTTCAGGATTCTTCCATCACAGGATGTATAAAATAATTGTCTTTTGGTACACTATGTGTGTTTTGTAATGTATACAATTAATTAATGCAGATTTTTAACTTACACTCTATTCATATAGATGAGCAGACTACGTATAAGCCGGGTAACTGTGTTTCCTACGCCGTCTAGTCTAAAGGCAAGATTACCATACACAAGATCATAAGTGTACGAGTCGTATAGTATAGTCCATAGTAAAAAAGTAAGTGGTATATTATATGCTACTATAAAGCGGTCAATGTTTAAGAAGGATTAACGAACAATACTATTTGAGTACGGGGGTTTGAGTTTGACGATTAAAGTAGTTGCTATAGACATACAAGAAGACAAAAACTATTAGAATATACTTAATTTAAAACTTCACCAGCACAAAACCTTTGAACTAAACTATTTATGTATTGATCAATACTCTCTAAGTTAAGTTTTGATCTTACATCTCGAGTACTTAAGGCTACATTGGTTTCCTGATGTATTTTTTTATTATACTCTTTAATATGACAGGCGAAGTTAGGACCGTTAGGTCCTTTCTTACACGATAATGGGAAAAATAAGAAGATACCGTAAGAATATATCGTTTTCTAATATTTATTTGGTTGTGGTGGTTACGGAAAGAAAATAATTTTAATTGAGTCAACAGAGATAATGAGTTAGTTTATTGGAGATGCAAGTGATTTTATTTTAATTCAGAAATGTGTCGATGGAAAGATGGTATAGTTTATTTCTTAAATTAGATTAAATCAATTTTTAATAAAATGCTAAATTAATATCAAACTCATAAGCAATAAAATATTTCTTAATATTGCTTACAAAGGAACAATTAAATTACTTCATTGTTTCCAGTGCTTTACTACAAATTCATGTAAAATAATATTATATTAAATTTCTTAGTAGTAAACTACCTTAAGATGCTATTGGAGATTTACTTTTTTAAGGATCTGACACCACCTTATATTTTGTATCCATTAACTTCCATCTATCCGTCTGTGCAATAACTGGTGACGCAAAGGTCATAGAGTCGGAGTTTGAAGCTAAGTTTCTCTTGGACTAAGGAAGAAGGATGCTTATTTTTGGGTAAAACCAAAGGAAATTCTGCCAGTCTAACTGTCTGCCCATCTATGTGAAAGTCCTTTAAAGAAAGGTTCTAAATCTGAACACTTTGTCCGATGAAAAATTCTATTTAATTTATAATCGAATGATAAAATGACAGTTTATACGGCTGTTTGTCAGTGTGTGCTATAACTATTTCATTAAATTTGGTGTAGTTCATCGATACTACATTGGATCGATTGTTTTAAAGACGCAAGTAATACGGAATGAATCAAGTAAGTGAACAACGTTTACCACAGCCCACTGAAATTGGGTTTTATTCACCAGGTTGCCCTCAAAGTGCATATAACTAGTCTACTGGTAACTACCCGAGGTCACTTTACTATGATAATGCAATTACCAATGGGTTGATTGTCATCTAGTTTCAATTTTCGGGAACGAGTAATTTTTTATTGAAGTTTAGGGAACGTCAATAAATAGATTAAACTATTTCGACGCAGTTTGAAACATTTATGTTATAAAGAGTACATAGTATATAACACACTATTATTTTAACATAACTTAATAATTAAGGCTTGTTATAAAAAAATAAGAAAAACGCAAAGAAGAAGCTTGTTTAATATTTTTAGAAACAATGTTGGGCTTAGTATATCAAAATATACCACCGTTATACTATAAGAATCCTTAACTGTATATATAAAAATAACATATTTCAGTCCATAAAACTATTGTGTAATATTTGTTACTTCAAATTAATTTATTGCCTAGAGTTATGTTTATGTATCCAATAAAGCTAGAGCATTTTAAAATAAAACGAATGGGTTAGGTTATCGATTCCTAGTTATACTCCTACTTCCTAGTGTAACTATTCATGCTTAGTAGATTTACATCATAATGTACGATTATTTCAAGCGAAAATCACGTGGCAACCTACTTTACTCTACACTGTAAGGAGGCTATAATGTGGTCACTGCAAGCTGGGAGCCCTCTTCTCTGAGAACTAGATAATCAGCAGTAAATAGTAGTTCCACTTAGAGGTACTAGTTACTGGGGTGCTGTACGAAAGGTATAACCACTGCAATGCAGTAGCTCTGTTCTCTGAAAACTAATTAATCAGCAGTTACTAGTAGCTGCACTTAGACGTACTAGTTACTGGGGTAAATTGGTTTCACTTAGCGGAAGATTTAAATCCGGTTCACTTGTACTGGTTGTGAAGTAAACAGGATTTTTCTGGACATTTGCCATCGTTCAGTGAAACAATAAATAAGTAAGACTACGTTTCGAGATCTGCAATATGATCTCTTCTTCAGGTAACAACTAAACTAATACATAATTACAAACTAGGTTAAAATAAACAAATCATACCAAAGCGTTGTGGCACGCCTAAGTCAGCAATCACAACCACCATATTGTTTCTCAACTTCACTAACTCTAAAAACATGCACTTCATAAAAAACTATACACAACACTAATCATTAAAACTGAACTACAGAATACAGGTCACAATACGTCTGCATTCGTCTACCAACAACCTACGACTGATCAGAGGACACTAGCCAATGGCAATCGTCACGGCAGACAAAAACAAAATGGCGGAAATGAAAAGGAAGGGGGGCAGGAATGTATTAAAACGAATAATAGGCCTGTATTTGATCCATAACATTGTCATTGACAAACTTCAAATGTTAAATGAATGAAATAACGTAAATATAACGTAAATAACGTAATTGGTCTAAAATATACGCTATCAGAAAGTTGATTTTCATTGAACTTCTACCTCATACCTTTCGAAAATTTCCCTCAATACATCCTTTTTTATAATTATTAGGTAATAACTCACCCGACCAGGCGTTTCGTAACATGATTCTGTGAAGTTAAATGTAAAATTTCTTAGCCAAATCCCATAGATTGACATGAGGCATAATAAAAATCCGCGTTGCTTGTGTATAAGTAAAGATACATACTGCGAACTAAATTCGAAGTCCAACCCTCAAATAGTTTTTTAGATATATTTTGGCATATAGACAGGCAAAAATAAATTCATAGCCTCCTGACTCATAAGTTTTATTAAGGCTCAGTCACAAAATTACATAAGAATAAAACATTAATTTTTATCCGATAACGAGATATTGGTTAGTTGTTATTATTTTTGTGACAGGTGTAAATGGAGGTAACCAGTTAATGTATTTTGAAAATGTATCAAATATGATCTTTACCCTGACAATACTCCTTTCATGAGCTGTTAGATGGCTTAATGCATCAAGTTTTATGGTGAGTGTGATCGTAATAATAAGGGATGTTTTCACAAGACCGTGTAAGTGCACTCAGCCACATCAATACAGCAAGTACTTTATGAAGGGAGCGCGTGTGTGCTTTCAATGAAAGTAGCCTCTTAAAAATTACAACTCAAACATAAAGTTTTTCTTTAAAAAAAATGTAAGTTGTGTAATTGGATGTAAATATCTGGTTAATATTTTGGCAATATTTATATGTCGATAATATATTAGTCTTCTAAAAATTATGTTTAATATTCAAACAGTAAAAAATAACTTCATATATTAAATATAATCGACTAAGTGAATATTTTTAACCCAAAATCAATACCTAAATAGTTTTATTTTTAATATAAATAAAAAAAACTGTAGTGCTAATTTGTTTGGAGAATTTAAGTTTATTTGTTATTACATTACATTAATCATATTCCCAAAAGTTTTATTACTCTAATGCTTCTTCCTGTATCATTAAGATAAAGCAGCATTACATAAAGGTAATGCTATTAATATTAATTATATATGTGTATTTAGTTTATTGAGCAAATGCGCTTTTGTTTGTTTATTCTGTACACCTCATAATAGCATTCAATTAACATAATTTGCTTCTGAAATATGCAATATAATATGTGTAGCATTTGCTACATAAGCAATTTTAAATCTATTTACTAAATATTGATGGAAGAAATTATATACGAAAATATTTTATAATTTAATTAGTGATGTCTAAATGTAGTTAAATTTAGCTATGTAATTTCTCATGAAAGAGTCTTCGGATGTAGGAAGATACTGTAAGACAGCAGGTATTACTGTTAATCTACATTGTTAACGGGTTTACAATGAGAGTTGGCTTTTGTTCTGTCTAACCTTGTGATTGGATAGCTGGAGGACAATCTAAGTCGTCGCCTATACTTAGCTGGTTAGTAAAGGTGCCGGTATAAAAACCTCCGACACGCACTTCTTGGCGTCTTTTGGAGTATATTTTGCGGTTATATATGTTACAGTGTAACAATTTAGTTACTATTATTTGTATTTGCAACGATTCCTCTTGATTATAAATAATCAAATAATCAATAGAAATTTATTTCGTTATTTATTTGATAATATTATATCATAGTTTCCACACACATTTTTTATGGATTTTGTATTTTGTCAAATTTTTTAATCAAATATATATTATCTTCTAAAATATTTATTATAATAAATAAAACTGAATAAATAGAATTATATAGCAATATTTATTTACGTACTATAGATTAATCAATACTGATACATGGAATATGTTGAATTTTTTTATCTTTGGAAATGAAGTACGGCTATTGTTGTTACTTTATTATGTTTTTAATTAATATTAAATTTGACCTTAAATAATTCTTGAAATACATACATTGATTCGTAATTAAATATGAATAGATACATACAAGTGTAATTTCAGGCCAGAACTTTCAGAAACACAAGACAACTGTTCAAAAGTAAATAAGAGTGGAAGTGAAATGGTTAACACCTAGAATTCAGTACAAGGCAGGAAGTGGATCTATCTACTTGTGTTTGTGATTAACTGTTTGATTTAGACGTTTGCAGGTATATATATAGTGGAAATATGCTTAGTGAATAATCCTTATACGAAACAGAACTGCGGGAAAATGCTTTTGCGTCTCGTGGAAAAGTATTTATGTATACGAGTGTATTGGTGCTGTTCTGAGGTTGTATTATTGTATTTAAATGTTTTTCAAAATGCAATGAAACAGGTTTAAGTACTTGTTTCATTCTTTGAGTTTATTTTAAAGATATTATTAAGATTAAAGATAGTAATTTAGTTTAAAGTTTGTAACTTGTATTATTTGTTATAGTAATTTTATAAATTGAGGCCTTTACAGCTAATAAATGTACGAGTACTTCTCCTATTTTATTCATATGTCTCATATATATATATATATATATATATATATATATATATATATATATATATATATATATATATATATACATATATTTAAACTGCTTCTAAAATATGCTAAAAAATGAGAATCTTAAAAATTATTCCTCTCCCATAATTATCCTCAACATGTAACTTTATTGAAGTATTATTTTTTTATCGTGATTTTTTTAAAAGATAAAAGATGTAGACATTGGTAGGCCACTGCAATTTCGTGGCCGTTAAATTATATAAGGCCGTTTAAATTTAAACGAAATCATGGTTGTATTATGATGAGCTGGAAAATATTAAACTTTCTTTGAAATGCATTATGATATTGAAGGCACGGTTTTTAAGATACTTGTTACACTCACTTGAGAATAAAAGTGTTAAACCGTCAATACACTATCACTGGTGAAAAAAATAGTAAACAAGTTTTATCTTCTAGCATACAATTATCACATGAATTTCTCGACTAAGCTCATTAATCCAGCCTATCCAGACAGCATAGTACACCATTCGTCACAATTCGGTGCTTGCTAGGTTTTTTTATTTATTGACCTAGAGCGAAATTTTAGTGCTTTAATAATGCATATGACATCTCTAAACCTTTTAATAGAAACAATTACTTTGTATTTTGTACGGCTTTTGTGATATTGATTACATGTGCATTGTACATGAGAATAAGAATTTTCTAATTAAAAAGATATAAAAGTTTTTCTTGTAAGTTTCAATGCAATAATCGTTTGGTGGAATTTTCCTCCATGTTTATGTTTAATATGGCGCCCGTTTATACTTAAATAATTTTACAGCCCTCATGTTAATGGACTCAAAGAAAATGTAACCTTATATCAATAGTCCGTTTTTTCACAAAATCTACTTCAATTTTAATACTTCTATTCTTTAGGTGACATTTTGCAGCGGGCCATACATCATCTGTTGAATTCAGTCTTGTGAGGTATAAAGGATGTCCGAGGATAGTGTGGCCGATTTATACAAGGAATAAGTTTATGTAGTAGGTAAAATATATAGATTTTTATTGTTTAATTACGTTTTAAATTTCAGATTTTAGTTGAGTCGTTGAGTGCGATAATATTTAGCCTGCCATTTCACCATATCACCTTTCTGGATGATCTGGAATCTAGCACTGACACAGATATGTATTCTGGGATTTGTGAAAAGATTCCAAAAAGATCTATAAATAAACCCTTCAGAGACATCAAGAATACAATTATGGTGTAATCTACGTGAAGATATATTCTTAATTCTCAGACTAACGTATCTGCAAATTAAAGGATTCAAGCAAGTGAAGTCGTCAGATTCCTGACGGTGCATTAAGAGTTAAGAGTTTGTGAAGTATTGTCATATGAATGTCGAGTTTTACTTCAGTTAACCTTTCTCTGAATGCAACATCTGGAATCTGATGCTGTTACAGACTTGCCCTCCTGTAATCTGAAGACATCACTGTTTAAAGTGATCGAAAAACGTTGATGTGGATGAAGCTAGAAACGAAAAGTTTACCTTGTTTTGACATCAGAGACACCTATATTACAATATATAGTGTAATCCCTGTGAATTAGCATTGCTAAAATGATAACATCGCCCTCATGGTAGCAATTAACAAAAGCTTCTGCACCATAAATAACCCTCAGAACCCAAAACCACTCCTAAAAAATCACAACTCTGTTATTGAAGAGCCAAGATAAGAAGCAAAAACTTTTCTGGAATGCTTATAACATTACCTAAACTTTTCATTATGAACAGTTTCTTAGATATTTTCTACATGTAAATACCATGATAATATATTAATAATAATTCAGTTGTTACAAAATGTAACTACTTCTTCTCCTGAGGCGGAAGGAATTTTATTTATATATGCCACCAGTTTTTATAAAAAACTATAAAAGATGTGGCCTTGCAAGTTTAACATAAAATGTTCACTTTCAGTTCAAACTTTGACATCATATTATTATTTATTGATTAATTTTTTGTACATTCAAAATGTTATTATATTATAAAACATGTTTTTAAACCATTTTCAAAATGTTTCAAAGCAGGGAAATAGAAAACAAACTTAACCGTATTAAAATATTCAATACAATTAATAGATAATGTAAGGTTTTAGTCAGATATCCCTAAGAGTTTCTTCGTAAACGTGTCATTGATAAGATGGTATCTTCACGTCGGTAATATAGGCTTAAAATCTTTCCATTCAAAACGTTTGTTTCACCTTGAAGGGCCAAAAACCCCTTTCATAGTTGGCCTCTCAACTGTGATAGTGGAAATTATAAAATGGTTCAATGCTTAACAATGGCATCGAAGCTATCTTTTGTTTTCCCGATTACGTTTCCTTCCGCAGTAGTAACTCAAGAGTTACAATTACCTCTAAAGCAGACTTTTTAAAATTTTAGTTAATTATCTAGAATCTAGATAAAAAATAAATGAATAATAAAATTTTTTTAAACTGCAGGTAGAACTCCACCAAAAGATAAAGATGCAAATAACTAATTGCAGTGTATGATTCTCACTAACGCACACAGATTCCAGAGTTTTCTTTTAAGATTTAACTCTAAATTAACCCCATAGACATCATCCACTTTAACTAAAGAAATCTCAATATTATTTACAGACACAAATGTGTTTTAGAGATTTAAAAACAGAAATAATCTACAACAACCTTCTTTCTAATCGCCTGTTTACATGCCAACAGAGTTCTAGATAATTAAGTTCTTTTGCTTCATTTGCATGTAATAATCACATATAAGAGAGAAACAGCTGAGATAACAACTAAACTGGATACGTAATAACACTAGCTAAAAACGATAATGTTTATACTTACCATAATTAAAACTTTGTTAGTACTCACTTAGGAACTCATCGTGTAAATAACATAATAACGCAAAAATAATGATTGAACTGAAATGAAAAAATTAGTTAGATTTTCTAAATATCATAAAATCAACAAACTAAAAATTTGAAAAATACTTAAATTTCGGATTGTATGTATGTCTATATATATATATATATATATAGACATACATACATACATACATACATACACACACACACATATATATATATATATATATACTGTATATGTAAATTCGCATTTTTTTTAAATAGCTAATTTAACTTCGATTTTCCAAGATTGGCTGATTTATTATTCAAAGACAATTTGAATCAATCAGTTTCTTTTAATAAATTGTAGTTATACTGATCTGTTTATTGTAGTATCTGTTGTAGACTGTTTTAATAGTATCAAAAGTTCGTCATTAAATTAATAAATCATTTTTGTCAAGTCAATTCAGACTCAGACTGAGTCGCTAAAGGACCACGTAAGTAATAATTCTCAAAATAACTCAAAATTACTAATGACAGCATAAACAAGCTATCTTTGAACATAAATCCATCGTAATCTAATCCAATGTAAAGTAACATAATCTAACATCAACTGCACATTAATTTGATCTAATGTGACTTTATCATGGCGTCATCTGGCTTGTACTAACCAAAATCAATTCCATAAATTGAAGTGTAAGTAATAAGTAGTAATTCCTCCTGTAATACACTTCCTGTTTTTAGAGAAATGTACTTTCTACCTTGAGAAACTTTTTTAATAACGTCCGAGAGTCATTATGTTTGAAAGAAAATTATGGTTTTTTTAGTTAATTAAAAAATTACATACATGAATATATTACAATCCTAATGTATAGCGACTACTCCTAGCTCTTTGTATTTATTCAAAAGTTCCCTCAATATTTTTAATTTTCTTCCTATTTTGTCTGTGAACTCTTTTGAATGTAGATTATTGTCATTTCTTTATAGATCGTCAAATACTTATGTACTAGTTTAATACTTTTACTAAATCATGTTGTTTTGGAGGGATGAATCCTGTAAAATGTATAATTCAATGAAAGTACTAGAGGCTCCTAATGTTTCATTACATTCATGTATGAAAACGAGATTTTGAAATATGGCACTAAATTATTAAATTTTAGTAGTTGTTTTTAAGAGCCCCAATAAATTCAAACATTACTGTTAACGTGTACATTACTGAATTTAGAGGGGACTATATAACGAGGGGAACTATAAATGGCGATGAGCTGCAACGTTAGTGGTTTAGGTCATTCTAAGTTGGAGATTGCCTTTAACAATAATACGAGGTGTATAGCACCTTACTGTAAAACTATGAGTGGACATTCTTGTTTTACTGTCTCAATGTTCTTGAAATATTCGCTTTTTTAAGTTAAAGTGTGGATCTTTAAACTTACTTTCAGAAGTTAAAATAATTTTTCAATAGAGATTTTACAAAACAAAGAACAAAGCACATTTAACAGACAAGTGTTGTAGTATTTCACTTAGTGTTTTCACTGTGTAAGAAGTAAAATACAGATCAAAATGTTTTACCTACGAAATCAAATTTGGGAAAAATAAACCATACAACCTCTTATCTTACATGCATGGGCTGTTTTATTTAGAGTTTTAAATATTGTTTCTTATACTACCAATTACTCGCGATTCGAACGTACTTTAAGAAATTCTTTGTGATAGTAATGTTGATGTAATATGATGGAGCCCTATAATAATTTTCAAACGGAAGTAGGCATCTATTGTAACCGGTACTTATTATTTCAGTAGACACGGTTAAAATATTCAAAAATAAAATAAGTTTTTACTGGTTGTTATTCAAGTTTTTCGTGTCTAGGATTATATATTTCTATTACAATTAAGACGTCACAATTGAGTTAGCCAGCTCTAATACCCCGATCAAGAAAATATATACATATGTGTCTCAGAAATCTACCTCGGACAAATATAATCAACTTCCGGCCATGCAATTTACTTCTGGTCTGAGATCTTTCCTGTGCCAAAATTTAGTTTGGCCTTTATAACCATGAAGAAAATACGTATACTTAGGTATGATTGAAAGGTTATAGTAGTCAAAATGTGTCTATTACGGCCTTATAAATTCAATTCATATCTACAGGTAAGTTATTTAAGGTTCCACAGTTTAGATTGTGTTTTTGCCCTGAACTAGAAGGTATATACACGTGTTAGTCTCGGAAACTATTTTAGTTGAAATAGCGTCTATTTGTTTAAATGTTTTGAAAATCCTTTACAAAATGACAATTCACCTAATTACATGCAAACGTTAATTACAATTAAACATCAAATAGAACGATAATACAGTGCCCATCTATGCATTTACGATAACATTAAAATAAAACAACGTTAATGGTCCAGAAAATATTTAAATGTTACAAATATTTATAAAACTTAATCAACTATAGTCGATCAATAAATTAACCAATTATATGAACAAATTACAGGAATAATCAAGAGAGATTACACTTTTAAACAATTAAATAACGAAAAATACAAATAAAACAACACTCAAAAACTAATGCAAATACCTTAATGCTTAATTAAAAAAATATCCTTAATATTTTAGATTATTTGAAAACTATCGGCACAGAAAATAAACATACATTTTGTATGAATAATGTAATATTAATTATAAATATAATGGAAAGTTGGCCGATATTTTACCTTGAAGTACCTCAAAAGCAGCAGTAAGATCAGATGATGAAAATCTCATATAAGAAACAAATTACGATACTTCGCGCGAGTACGATATGAAGAGTCTAATTAAGATAGACTATTTATAAATAATGCTTCCTTACCAAAATCAGTACGGATAAAATCCACCTCCTCACCTCTGTTTAGGTTTCAAATCCAATAAAAAGAAATAACTTACATTTTCGAAAATATAGATCCACCAGGAAAACCCCGTTTTCATAATATGAAATATCATAGTATTAATATTATTAATGTACTATTAAAATGTTTTACACGATTTGATGGCCTATTATGTACAATTGTCTCAAACACCCTGGCTGGAGTAAATGAAAAAAGACTAAGTCTATAATATTTTTATATCTGACTGTAACCCTCTTAAGAAGGTACCAAATTGGCTCTTTCCCATAACCCAGTAAGAAAGAACATTTTAATGGACAAACTATACATGTAGCGTAGAGGATACACAAGCAACTATTCAAAAGTCTTGATTATTCAAAGGAATTTACTATCTGATCCAACGGACGTTTTTGGTTTTAATTTTGTAGAGCCGCCGGCACCTCAGAGTGGGTGACAGACGAGTGACATGGTCTTCACACTAGACATCACCGGAGTGCGGAGCACCCGGGCACACAAATCATCCTCCTTCCTAACCGACATCCATCCGGCTCGTACAATGAGCTAAAGTAATTAGCAAAACTCACCGCTATCCGTGCACTCTCCCGCCCCCCAACCCACCTAACCTCATCAACACACATAACTGCTTATACATTTTCTGCAACTACTTTGTGTATTACACTCCAAGAACATTGAGGATTTGTTTTACATGTATCTATCAAACATTGTATACGATTTTTAAATGCATATATTAAATTTTACGTTACTACGCCTTTCTTTGTATTCAAAAAATCATTCTATATTTGAAATATTTACGTCTAAAAATATTCTTACGCTTGATTGAAGAAATAAGATTATAATCAAACCAGGCTGGGTACTTAAAATTAGTTTAAGAACCACTGGAACATTATAACTCACGATAAATATAAAATATTTCGTCATAAATATCATACAAAGTTCAAATTTACATAATATTAACCCCTTACATATTGATTGAGACTCATTGTAAAGATTTTTACCAAGCTGTACAAAATTGTTAAAAGTGTTATTAAGTGAAGGAGGGTGCTCATCTTCATTAATAGTTGGGCAGTAATCCTCCTCTCCTTCATCCAAGCTATTAATGCTAGTTGATAATAATTCAAGAGTCATCTAATTTCCATTTGAAGTATTTTTCTTTAACTTTAAATATGTAGTATGTTTCATGCTAATTTGATCATCTGATTCTAATTTATGGTTAGGACTTGTTATTGATAGGTTAAATTTACCTAAGGTCAAGAATCTGTAATACTTAAATTTGAATATTTAAAAGTTATACAAACAGAACATGTACTCGCTGACTGGCATGTTAGTGAGAAAGCAAACCTAATATAGAATTAAAGCTTTCTTATTTTTAAATTCGGGTTTTAACCACAGACTCTCTCCACCAGTTTCGTAATAATTATTCAACCTATATAAGTTATTATTTCTAGTGGCAATTAAACCCGTCCTCTCCTCAAATTTACCTGTCAACAGTTAACTCCTATCCCTACGGTATATATTTGATACTCAATAGATAGCAGTTATGCGTTATACACTAAAAAATTAAATCAAGTTTCTGTCAATGCAGTAATATCCCAATTAATTTCAAAAATATTTAAACAAAACTCCAATTTTGTTTAAACTTAAACCTTTAACATGTTGGTCATAAACATAAAGTAATCTATTCACACTCATTCAGTAGAAAGCCGTTACTGTAATTTATCCACAATATATGAGTAAATAAAAAATATGTAACCATAAAGAAGTAAATGATAATACAAAACATTAAATATTATACTTAGGCTCTTGTATTATATTTTATACGTATATATTTTATGCAAGTGAAAATAACCAATGCATCAACAAAACTATTAAACAAAAGAAAAATATACTATACTTATCACCCGATCCAAGGTTAATGCTATTATAGCTTATTTAAATCCGATTCGTCCAGAGATAATACATGATGTCTTCTTTCTTTACGGATATAGATTTTTCCAGCGCTGGAGATCCATTCATACTTGGTGGTATCGTTGTTAGAAGGCCTTCTTATCGGCCCACAGCTGGTGAGTTTCACTGGAGATTGGCGTATCCACATACATCCTGCTCTGCCTGTTCATTCCAAATTTCTGAGTGGGGGAAAGGCCTCTTCAATCTGGGGCCTCTTGCGCTGCACCCCGCCATGTCGAGCCGTCAACAAACTTTAACATAATATTACACCAGTGGTTCAAGTTGCTTGCATTTATTTAAGGAAATACAATACAGAGTATCAACAATACCATCTTAATCTTGAAATTTCAGTACAGCAGACCGATGAAGCACAATTATATTCTTTTCAACCTAAGACACATTCATAATTTCCAGACATTTACTACAAAGCACTATTCGACAGTTGAAAGTCTCCACCTTATATCTTTCACAGTTTGCTTCAATAGCTAACTGTCAATACTCACAGCTTTAATGTTGTATTCACAACCCTCAAAACTTACAATGCTCCTACTCGTCAACTTTACAGTTATTATTTTCCTTGAAAGACAAGTCTAATGATTCATTAATGATCTCTTTAAACCGAAAAATTTCTCCCTTAATATCACAGGAGATTCAATATTTATCGTACATTGATACATTTATCTTAAGAAAATGATATAACTAAGATGATTATCTTCCGACTACCTCTTTCCTTCTTTTAACTTTAATTTTGTCATCAAATCGTCTAACATATTTGAGATATTTTTAACAATCATTAATGATCTGTAGGTCACAATAAATTATTATGGACGAGATAATGAAACATTTACCTAGGTTCAGTTAGCAGAATTGACCCTCTGGCAATTACCTCTTCAAGTTTTAGTTATTACGAGTTTATAAAGACGTTACTTTTGTTTTAACAACTTTACGGAGTGCAAACTTACTTCTAACTTGGAAATAATGCTATTAGGCAGGAACGCCATTGGCTTAGAAATAAATTACTTTAAACTGATGGTTCTGTCGCTATTTTTATTTTGCAAAAGCTGTTTCTTTTCTGAAAATATTACACATAATCTGAATGAAGTTTTAAACGAAGAGCATTTAGAGCAAAAATTCCAAGCGTATTCCTAAAAATTAAATATACAGCGTGTTGTTATTATCTGCAATTTACATCACTGTTAATGAAGATTTAGTTGCATGTTAATTGCATGTGTATTTCTAAAGAAGAGTAATACCATACACAAATTTAACATTTTAGGAGCATTCGTGGTAAAATAAAAGCTTGGAGAGCCTCAAAGTTTCTTTGGATAACATAAATAGTCCTTTGTTAGTTTAAAATAAAGCTATGAATTTATCAAGAAACCGTTTTACATTTCTCTCATGGGAAACACTTTAGAGTTTACATACACTATACTGCAGCTTCAAAAACACCGTACTACTACCAGGGTACATATAACAGTAGTTAGATAGACCGATTGAACTGAACCTGATAGAATTCTATGAAATTGAAACTGGCTAATTTTATTTATTTATTGCCCAACGAAAATGAAATAACAGGAGTAAAATAAGTATGATGTTTACATCGCATATTATAATCAGCAATACTGTATACTTTGAATAAAATAACTAACATTCGGTACCAACGAAGTTAAAATAAGGTATAAAGACATATGTGTAGAATTCAAATAATTCATTTAATTAAAAACAAAACTTTTAACGACAGTAGGAATAGGAGTGGGGAACGGTCCTTTGATTGAGTAGGAAATCAGTTGGTTCACACTGTGTAGGGCAATTGGTAATATCTGGAAAAATGATAGAATATGACGGAGATGCTACTTGTAAATGTATCCGATGTCAATTGTAACAGGCGCTGGTCAGACAAGATACCCAAATTGCATTTCCTTTCCTTGTTGAAGCGAAATATCTCTTCCTTTAGTTTGTGGTTTCCCTTTATCAGCAGTGAATGTTAAATTCCTCTTCTTAGTGCAGCGTCTGAAATCTGACGCTGTCACAAAGTTGACTCCTGGAATCTGGAGTCATGTTCGTGTCTGAAGAGATCCAAAATAACGTCGGCAACGAAAAAGATTAAAATGAACATTTCAAATTTAGCCATTTAGACTACAAAATATAGTGTAAATTAGGTAAATATGTTTTCTCATTGTCTCATCAGGTGTACAATAGATCGGGTGCATCAAAACAATATGACTCCAGATTCCAGGAGTCAACTCTGTTATGACATCAGATTCCAGACATTGCAGTAAGAGGAAGTCATTTCTGACTGACAACCATTTCTATAATCTTTCACAGAAAAGCATTATCATAAGGGTATATTTTAAAATGTTCCTTTATAAAACTTTGGACTATTTAGTTACTTCCGTTTAGAGTATTTAGTTCTCTTGAACCGTTTTCTTTAAAGGACCTTCTAGAATATTGCCTTTGCAGCCTGTGGCCTTTCAGTTCTACCAGTTTTGGACCACTGCATCTGGAATATATATCTAGAATATAATTCTGGTTTCACTGTTTAACTGACCTCGAGAAGTTACATTGTCTAAGTTCTTGCTTTTGGCTTTGGTATCTTGTAAAATATGGGTTCTAACGTCTTCTGAAAGTGTCTGCATCTAGAAGCCGTTGGTAGTTAAAATCTATAGAACGTTAACGTTTCGATTCGTAACTAGGAGGCTTATCGAGATAATAGAGATCTTGGCATCTACAACACGTAGATCAGAAAAAGCTTTAGGTACCATATAGTACATTTAAAAACACTGGATATGTATGGCCTTTTTACATATAGAAGCAATTGGAGAATGGGAAAGAAGGTTGAAATGGATTATTTGGGAATGTTAATGGGATAATCTTGTAATTTAATTTTCTTCGATTCGAAATTGTGGAAACAACTAGACTTTTAGAAGTAATTGAGACTAAACATATCTTGCCTCCAAGACTTATTTGTAATAAAGACATAACTTCAAGTGTAATATCCATCATGGTTTATCCTCTAGAGTACAGCTATTAGAGATTCCAAACTAGAATATTTTGAGGTATAAAAATTAGGCCATTCATTTAAAACATTTAAACTTCTGGGATGTTTTTAGCATAATGGAGGTTTACGTCGTTCAGAGAAGTATCCCATCTCTACGAGTCTAGATTCCTGCTCTCTTAAAGCATCCAGGTTTCTGATCTCTAGATGCCATTTGAAGAGGATTAGTAATAATAAAAAAAGTCTCTATTCTCTATTCATCGTTCACTCTTGACATCAGAACTTAAGTTTTGTTCCAATTAGCTTGTCATTATATTAATTTTCCCAGCGTCTTAACTCAAACTCGTCAACCGTGTAATACGCTTCATACACCATTAGGCATTGGAGGTGATCTCCGGATTGCAATTAATAGTGAGTTTTTCATGGCATGAGGGAGACCACTGCTCTGTGTGACACCAACTGAACTTATTGTTGAATTCTGAAGTTGTCCCTTTCTCTAGGCTCTTGTGGAAATCCCTCCCCTGAATCAAAACACACTTTAACATATAGAATAGGATCAGCTCGAAAGATAGAGGCAGGGCAACGCCAGATATCTTAGCATGACTCCCCAGTTTTCAATTTTGTGATGATTCAAACAGCTCGTTTATGTAGCTTAAATATTCTTTCAAAATTGTTTTAAGCACAGCTGCCCCATTGTCTTATCCCATAAGTGAAATGTGGGTAATGAAAGTCAAAGTATGCCAATTCTAAAAATGTTTAGAGAACGAAAGTCTGCAAAGTTACGTAAGGTAGTTGCAGGTCAAACAGCGACCTAGGTATATCTCCAGGAACTTCATCCAACATGACAGAAGGGGAGTTTTTATTCAGCTGCTAATGAAGACAGAAATAAATACAACTATATATTACTAAGCAAATAGCATTTAAAAAATGACATAAAAAACAGATTTAAAAATCAATTAATACATCTTTGTTGGCCTCTCCGAGCTTTGTTGGCCCCATCTTGAAGGCTTAATTTCAGGTAGGTGTTCACAGGTACTCTGGCTTACACAAGAGTCTTGAACTTAGGGAGTTTATGCCATCTGGAATTTTCTGTTCAATATTCCTCATATGGCAAAAATTCACCAGAAATCCCTATATCCTGGAAATAAACGTTTAAAGCTCTGGGCTACACTCATTATTCTCAATAGTCGACATCCAAAAATAGGTCACATTACATTCTGTCATTTTTGTGTAGAGAAATGTTATTAACAAAACGAAACGGTTCTGTTATATTGACTAGATTACAAAAGAGAATCGATTTCACTATAGATTCAACTAGATATATTGATAAATACACAGAAATGCAGGATAAACGTCAGTGTTACGTGACGGTTAGGGAACCAAATACGAATACATCCCAATTAAGTCGAAACAGCGATACGCCATTTACGAGTGGATTATGTACGCTCACCTCTCTTGTTCGTGCATGTTGTTGTAATAGACGACTACAGAACTAGTCCATTATGATCTGTGTGTATTATGACTTCTATCTTTTCATTATTAGATCGGATCTATCAAACATGTTGCATACCTTCATCTCTTTCGTTATAATATATGTAGCTGACGATTTTTATTAAATAATTCAATTTTAATTATTTACCAAGAATTAATACTGCCTCTCAGTGTTAGAAATATCGATTCCTGGATGATGCTTATTTGAATAAAGATTACCAATCCACTTGTGCATTGAGTTCGTGCAAACAAATTTTCACCATGTTTCCACGATTACAAGTTTCAAGCATATTACCTAAATTTGGCATGAGTAAGAAGACATAGCTGGGTTGATTCAATTGGAGCTGGAGCTAAAAACACTCAAAATGAATATTGTATACATAATATTGCCTTTTGTTTGGTATGCCACATGTGATGTTTAGTTGAAGGTGACATATCCTACACGTATTAAACAGTATTCTACACAATAAATCCTACTTACATAGCAGATATATGATTTATAACCGAGATCAGTATTCACTTTTTTGTTAAAAATTGTGATTCAGTGACCTCAGGAATAAAGTATTCTTGTCTCCCAAACAACAGTTTGAAAGTTGAAGTATAAGCTTACAGAATTCATTGCTTAATTTAATATTATTCTAACCAAGATATTATTTAATTCTTCATACTTTGTACTGTTAATATATAAAATAAATAAACATATTTATACTTAGCTACTGCGGTCACCAATTTTAGTAATTTATTTTCCGCCTCTTGGGGAGCGAAACACCGAGTTCAGATAGAATATCCTCTTTCTAGTGCTAATCTATATGGGTATTTCCTTTGCTCTTAAATTCAGTAATAAAAATATATATTTATAACATAATATGTCTCTAGAAATAACCAATATGCATACAAATATTCCTTCTATGTTCTTGTCGAATCTGTAAAAAACGTGTCGGTTAACAAACTTGCCTTTTTTAATTTCCAGTCTTTCAGAGATCTTTTAGTAGCCTCTGGAACTTTCTAGTCTCCTTAAACATCTAGAAGAATGTGGTCCATAAGACTTATACCATGTAAACAATTTTAAAATCTTGACTTCAAAGATCCTGAATTTCATGAGAACTTTATCAACTTTTCAAAGTTGTAGGTATCAGTGAGGGTGTTGGTCAATAGAAGCTACCTGCCTATAGAAAGATTATCTAGATATATTTAAATATTTTTTTCCTTTTATCTCTATTCGACAAGATAGTGTGAATATGAATATTCTACTCTTTATTTCTTTATTTGTGACGGCAGAGCGAATATATATATATATAGAATATAATAGCTAATAGATATAATTATAGAATTTCTATTTGATACATTAAAAAGTGAAAAAACACATGTATATATATATATATATATATATATATATATATATATATATATATATATACATACATATTAGTTTTAGTAAACGATCGTACAAATAAAATTGGGCGATAAATTTGTGTAAAAACCGTCTTCAGCCGCATAAATAGTATAAGATATAAAAGAACGTAATGCAACGAATAGTAAATAAACAGTGAATAAAGACACACACACACACACACACACACACACACACACACACACACACACACATATATATATATATATATATATATATATATTTATTATATAATATATAATATCAATAAACATTCAATCACAAAAAGTACTTGCTCCGCCGGGAGTCGAACCCGGATCTCTCACTTGCCGGGTGAATGTGCTACCATTACACCACAGAGCGCTTACTTTTTCCGATTCAATTATTTTGTATTTGGCCATATCTGTCACATATGCGTTTAAATAAGCAAACTAACATATGATCAGAAGACCAAATACCAGTCAAACGACTTTTATTTACATTAAATTGTATAAATGGCAATAGCCTTATTTAATATCTCCGATGATCCGATGAGAGATCCGGGTTCGACTCCCGGCGGAGCAAGTACTTTTTGTGATTCAATGTTTATTGATATTAAATAAGGCTATTGCCATTTATAAAATTATATATACCTATATATATATATATATATATATATATATATATAGGTATATATATATATCTATATTTATATTACAACTTTCGATATGACACATATAACATAGATAAAAAATAAAGATATACATGATATTGCCTTCTTTAGATGTTTCCAATTCAATTATTTATTATTCTGATCAATCCAATTAGATTAATAATGGATTTTTAAGTACATTGAAGGGGCTTATCCTGTATTACATTATTTTTTGAGTCTGTTATACATTATTTATGCCTGTAAATAAACATAACGATCCATTAAAAAAAATTACATTATGCCTTTACAAAACTGTTATTTTAGATACATTTACCATAACATCTAGCTACATTTATAGAATTAGTATTTCACTCCTTTCTAAATAAACACGTATTAATTATACTTAATTGTTTGTTTTATTTATTACAGTTCTAAGATGAATGTTACTTCCTATCAATGTTACTATGTACTCATAAGAAAGTTGTTATACATCCATTGACATTTTAATTAGTTCAATAATATAAGTACGTATTGAATAAAAGTATAAAACTAAAATTATGTTTTATAATTATGTTATGTTTATGATTATGTTTTAGACTGTAAATAAGGAAAATATACTCTAAAACATACATGTATTGTTATTAAAAAAGGCAAAAGAACGTTGGGCGGTCAACTCTTTTGACATAAGCTAGGTTCACTGACAAAGTGTACCTGTCCACTTTCTTGTCACATCATCGATCTCTGCCGACACTTTGTTCAACTACAACTTACCCCGAGCCTCTTTAGTCTGCATGTTCCATTTAATCATGTTATAATACAAAATTACTGGAACAATAAACAAACACATTACGTAATTCTAAGTAACTTACTGGTATGATATGTAAACTATATGTATATTTACATGACAGAAACCAAAATAAATAAAACATGAAACATCTGAGAAATATATAAAGAAAACTTGATTAAAATTAAAGCATTCGTTCATCTTGAGTAATATCATGACTGGATTGAGTATTATTATACAGGCTTATACATACTTATGTGTAATATATATTTTTAATGTGATAGTTGAAAAAACTAAACTTTTACAAAAACGAAGATAATAGAATCAAAAATCTAAAACATTGACAACAACAAAAAACTCATCAATGAAACAGGGATTCACTGAAATATTTTGTCATCGCAATACCAAGAGGCCAGTATTAATAAGCAAAAGTTTTAATAGGGTAAGTATTATTTACAAATTGGAAAATTGGTTGCAAAATATTATACTTCCTGTTCAGGATAAGAAGCGCTCATCTGATTATTACAATCTGTGTCGATATTGCTGTTGCATGTGTCGATAACGAAACCTGGAATAACCAGTGTACTCGTATTACCACCTTATATAAAAACAGTAACATATTACAACACACTTCTCCTTTCTCCTTATGTATTTAAGTGAATTTATTATTGAAATCATTCTGGAAAGAATGTCCTTAAACTATTGATCAATGAATGTTTATTACATTCTATAAATTAACCATAAGCACTTTGTTTTTAACTATAATTCAATGAATTCGCGGATATAATCATTTATATAAATGATTCAGAAGTTATTTTACATTTACACACATTTAAACCCCATAAATCTACGGAAGTGTTTTTAGGTTCATTAGAACTACACAAATGCAGTACGTCAGGAATATAGAGACATAAAACAATTCGTATTTCTCACGATTTATTCTGTAAACACATAGTTTGCCATCTATTTGTCTTCCAGCTGTTCAGACTTTGGGCACCCATATGATTCCATACAATAAACATTTTAAGAAACACATTTTATTTGTATGCATTACATTAAATTATATACTTGCTAAATGTAAGATTAGTTACTACTCTAAATAAAGTAGGAATACTGTAGTAATTAAACGTTAGTGAAGGAATCGATCAGGGCAATATTATTTACATACGGAACTGCTAGTATTAGATGGTTCTAAATATGTCACGATCTTATATGATACTTCATCAAACCCTAGATTTCAATGCATCGCTTGTGGATTTAGTCCAGTCAGTAAACCTTGCAGTGGGAGAATTCTGTAGCTCGTATAAATGCAAATGCGATCTTGTATTTTGGTTCAGGTAGTATCAGAGATATCAGACCATAACACTTCTCACCATTACTGTCACCCTTACAGCTTACACCTCAGAGAGATGGTACGTGCTGAACATCTACCACAGATTTAACCAAATCCCTTAACATTTATTTGTAGTATTTCGGTTGAGTTTATTTTGCAAAGTATGTCAACTATTAAGCAATTGTTTAGTTGTCCATTTTCTGGTATTATTATCCTATTTTAGGCATATTTTAATATTTTATAAAATATTAGAGTTACAGCGACCAACGCCACCATAAATATTACTTCAAGATCATTGGTTACCAACATTGTGTAAGCGATTGCATACAACGACGTTCCCAATACATAAAGTACAACATAAAGGTGCGCCACAACACTTGCCGCAAGGCTTTGCTGAGGTTGTAGCTACACGTGTCACTTGTTACAGTGTCATATGATTGAACAGTACTCAGTTTGTTTATAAACTTATTTATTCTGTATTTTACAATTAATGTCATTGCTATCCATAACAAAAATTTAAAAAAGGTTCACTAACATTAACACGTTTGCTTCGGGCCACTGTCCGGACAGTCCCGTGACCCTCGCCAAAACTGCGAGGCACTGTCCGGACAGTGCCGATACGCACAATGCATTGCTTATTCGTTTCGCTTGTCACGTGCTGCGATCTTGCAGGAATTGTCGGAAACTTTTCAAGCTTGTTCTAGATGAAGTATACTTACTTTCTGATACGTCAGTTCGTCCTGGAAATGCGGATCTACTGTCCCGACAGTGCCAGCGAAACAGCTGAAATTTCACATGTTTATTGCTATTATGAACCAGTAGGAAAGCAATAAAACACGTGTTCCTAATTTCTTTTCCCTTGTGTTATTGTTTTCGTGAGTAGACGTATCAGCAGCTAGGCTTGTTTACAAATCGGATAGGTTATTACTACTAAATTAAAAGTAAGGTAATCTTTTACCGGTATTGCGATTTTATCTATATGTATGGTGTCAATATTTTTCTTGTACACAGTATACACATATTTTGCTTTTTTTGTATACAGTATGTAGGCTATTGTCTCCTTAGTAAATTCATTCAAACGATACTTTTATTTGTTTTACTGTGCGGACAGCACGCGGCGGCGATCTGCACCGCGGGCTCTGTGGGTGTTTTACGCTATGTGCGGGACTACTGTCCGGACAGTAGCGTTGTCTAGCAACGGGACCTGATGCATATCAAAGTCGATTGAAGTATTCTTGCTACTTTTGGACATCACACAACACATTTAGTTAGTTATAGTTAAATTTTATATAGCCCGTCATATGTTAACATAAATGATGCCATGCCAAAAATGCGGGCCACTGTCCGGACAGTCCCGATGATTACGAACGCATAAGAACGTAATATAATCGAATATCATTATTTTATAGCGCATCAAACCAAAATAACGCCAATTCAACGAAAATCGCAAGTTTGAATTTTGCCGCATATCGGGTACATCATTGGCCGCTCTTGCCGCAGCGAACGTGTTAAACAAAATGGAATATATGCACTATCACGAAACTCGATGTGTCCATATCAAACTGGAGCTTTATGCATAATTTCAAGACCTTGTAATAATCTAATGGTATTTAATAGTACGTATCTTTGAACCTTGTGCAGTGAGGATAACAATAGTGTGAAAATTGTGGATTATTTAAACGACGATCACTGATACGTTGGAACAAGTGGACACTAATTTTCCTGCGAATTCTTCATTTAGAACTGCAACGGGCCTCTCTTGTTGCTAATATATCTGCCAATAAAAAGAAATTACGAGTAAAACACGAAAAGTCTTATTTACTAATTAGCATGTTATTGTGTTTTAAACCTGTAAGTTAACACTATACCATCGTGTTATAAAACTATCATAAACATATTTTATATGTTATTGATGAATGCATTATATTTTTATATCTCCCTCAGAAGCTTACTACGTCTACTCACTAGTGCATTATCATTGCAACAAATATTAATACAGTTTTTTTTTACTGTAACGCACGTCACGTAAATTGTAATATTAAATATATTTTTGGTAAATTCTGTGAAATAAATAGAACTCCAGCCCTTTAATAAAAGCAAACATCCCTTAGTTTCATTTTATACTGAGAAAACCTCTTTTAATATTGCACCCGTGAATATGTATAGATAACGTAGAAATATTTTGCATTTTTAACATTATTGGAAGTGTTGTTATTAAATTCCACTGCATACCTTTCAGCGGAACATAAAGTAATATTTAAATAACAAAGCTTGCTTTAAAAGGATACAGCGTTTTTTTTTTAAAGGAAAAGTAACTAAATCACATAGATGGAATCGTAGTAATGTTGACGTGAAATCAGAAATGCTCTTGCTAAATGTGGGCTATTGTTAATTATTGTTGAGGGAAGTGGTACATATTAATGTTTTTTTTTTTTTTTTTTTTTTTTTTTTTTTTAAAGTAATCATATTACAAGCTGAGGGGATGTTTTCACAATTATATAGCAATAACTTCAATATCATTTTATAAGGTTTTACCTCATGTGTAAGTGAAACCAGTCGCAATGAAATTACTACTTTTATTATATTGTCTTTGATCACTACTGATGCATTTAAAGAGTATATCACAAAATTGTCCAGATTTTTTTAAGTAGGTATATGTAGACGTATGGACTACTACATGATTTGCTTACGGTTAGGAATAGCGAAGCAAACCTCAGTAAAAACATGGGTCCTAATAAAATTGGAACTTTTTTATTTGACCTACTCACATGAAATTATGAGAATGCTGCATAACAATAGTTCAACTTACTTAATTAATTTTATGAAAACTTGTTTATTTTTATAAACTTGTAAGCATTTTGTTTACAGTAAGAAGTTCATAAATTTAAGGATGTCACAGTTACGGTTATTAATAAGTAAAGCTTATTAGTTAATGTTTTGATTGATTGTACTATTTACACAGAACAAATCATCCAAACAACGGTAACATACCTTTAATACCTTTATTACGGCTCTATAAGGAGTGAAATTAACCTATCCCAACCTGGCAAGGCGCCATACGTCTTCTATCGTAGGCAACGTATTAAAACGTTAACTGATGTCAATGTTATCCAATGCTATGAATTGAAGCTTGGAAATGTGAGCGCTTAGACGCTTTCTGTGGTGTCACAGGTGGTACTGAGGCACGATAGTCATACTAACGTGATCTAATTATTTCTACCACACGCTCATCGCTGGGAGAGCAAGTGTAAGTTCGGATCGCAGCTATAAGATAAGATAGATAAGATAAGATTTTTATTGATCATTAGACAATACATGCAATAGATCACGTCAGAATACTTATACTAACAGTAAAATTAACAATTTAAATTAAACACTCATTATAGAAGACACAATAGATTTTACATTAATTTAATACAATAATGTTAGTGAGACAAAGGTGTAATATTTAGCAGACAATACACTAAAAAACTATCTCACTGATGTCAGATGAATAAAACTCTGATAAGTCATAAAACGGCCTCTCTACCAGCCACTTATAAATAACAGTTTTAAATTTATTGAATGTAACACTCTGAGCATTCAGTGGTAGTTTACTGAATAGATCTATTCCAACGGCCTCATATGAAGTTTGAATTTTTGAAAGTCTTGTGAAAGGTTTGTTGATCAGGTTAGCGCCTCGGGTATTGTGAATATGCATGTGCTTATTCAGTGTCAGGTTTTGAAAATTATTTTTGACATGGATCAAGCAGTAAAAAATGTAAAGATTTATAACTGTCAAAATGGCTTCTTTTTTAAAAATCGGCTTACAATGATCTTTGAAATTAGCATCCGCTATAACTCTCATGGCTTTTTTCTGAGTCAATAAAATTTTATCAATACCAGATGCATTGCCCCACAAGAGCAGACCATAACTAATGATGCTCTGAAACAGTGCAAAGTAAACCATTCTTAGCGTATCTTTGGAAACATAAAGTTTTAGTTTTCGCAATAAATATACCACCCTGCTCACTTTTTTATGAACATAACCAACATGTATGTGCCAAGACAGCGTAGGATCTAGAAAAATTCCTAATAGTTTTACACTCTCAATTGTCGTTTCATTCAAAATTGCTCTATTAAGAGTAAATACCAAGTGTTGGGTCTTCTCTGTGTTCATAAATAACATATTGGCTTTATACCAGTTATCGGCTTGATTTAAAATAATTTTAAAATCATTAAAAATTAAGTCTAATGAAGGTTGAGTTGTAAAAAAAGTAACGTCATCAGCAAACATAACCGATCTGAAATTGACATTAACATCTAAATCATTAACTAAGACTAAAAACAAAAGTGGGCCCAGAACAGATCCCTGTGGTACCCCATGACAAACCTCAGCATAATTAGAGTAGGTATTATTGCTGAATACTGTATGAAAACGATTACTGAGATAGGAATTAAAAAGGGAATTTTCAATACCAGTTATTCCATAATACTCCAACTTCTTCAACAAAATTCCCCGGTCGACGCAGTCAAACGCCCTAGAAATATCACATAATGTGGCTCCTGTAGGCAAACCTAGTTCAAACTTGGGAAGTATGTGGGACACAAGTCCCTCGACCGCGTCGATCGTGGACATTCCACACCTAAATCCGAACTGACTCTTACTGAAAAGACTGTTAATTTCGAAAAAAGAAGTTAATTGAGTTTTCAGGACTTTAAAATGCATGTTGTAGCGCTGCTGACAGTGGGAGTGGTAGGGATCTGTCACTCGAGACGGCACACTAGAATCGCAGCTATATTTTCTATTCAATTTCTAGCACTACTGACAATGGGAGTGGTAAGGATCTGTCACTCGAGACGGCACACTAGAATCGCAGCTATATATTCCATTACTGTTGTAGCGCTGCTGACAGTGGGAGTGGTAGGGATCTGTCACTCGAGACGGCACACTAGAATCGCAGCTATATTTTCTATTCCATTTCTAGCACTACTGACAGTGGGAGTGGTAAGGATCTGTCACTCGAGACGGCACACTAGAATCGCAGCTATATATTCCATTACTGTTGTAGCGCTGCTGACAGTGGGAGTGGTAGGGATCTGTCACTCGAGACGGCACACTAGAATCGCACCTATAAATTCCATTACTGATGTAGTGCTGCTGACAGTGAGAGTGGTAGGTATCTGTCACCCAGGACGGCACACTAGAATCTCAGCTATATTTTCTATTCCATTAATAGCGCTGCTGACAAAGGCAGTGGTAGGTATCTGTCACTCGGGACGGCACACTAGATATGCAGCTATATTTTCTATTCCATTTCTAGCACTACTGACAGTGGGAGTGGTAGGTATCTGTCACTAGGGACGGCACACTAGAATCGCACCTATATATTCCATTACTGTTGTAGCGCTGCTGACAGTGGGAGTGGTAGGTAGCTGTCACTCGAGACAGCACACTAGAATCGCACCTATATATTCAATTACTGTTGTACCGCTGCTGACAGTGGAAGTGCTAGGTATCTGTCACTCGGGACGGCACACTAGAATTGCACTTATATATTCCATTACTGTTGTAGCGCTGCTGACAGTGGGAGTGATAGGTAGCTGTCACTCGAGACGGCACACTAGAATCGCATCTATATATTCCATTACTGTTGTAGCGCTGCTGAAAGTGGGAGTGGATAGGTATCTGTCACTCGAGACGGCACACTAGAATCGCATCTATATATTCCATTACTGTTGTAGCGCTGCTGACAGTGGGAGTGGTAAGGATCTGTCACTCGAGACGGCACACTAGAATCGCAGCTATATATTCCATTACTGTTTTAGCGCTGCTGATAGTGGGAGTGGTAGGGATCTGTCACTCGAGACGGCACACTATAATCGCAGCTATATTTTCTATTCCATTTCTAGCACTACTGACAGTGGGAGTGGTAAGGATCTGCCACTCGAGACGGCACACTAGAATCGCAGCTATATTTTCTATTCCATTTATAGCACTACTGACAGTGGGAGTGGTAAGGATCTGTCACTCGAGACGGCACACTAGAATCGCACCTATAAATTCCATTACTGATGTAGTGCTGCTGACAGTGAGAGTGGTAGGTATCTGTCACCCAGGACGGCACACTAGAATCTCATCTATATATTCCATTACTGTTTTAGCGCTGCTGATAGTGGGAGTGGTAGGGATCTGTCACTCGGGACGGCACACTAGATATGCAGCTATATTTTCTATTCCATTAATAGCGCTGCTGACAGAGGGAGTGGTAGGTATCTGTCACTCGAGACGGCACACTAGAATCGCACCTATAAATTCCATTACTGATGTAGTGCTGCTGACAGTGAGAGTGGTAGGTATCTGTCACCCAGGACGGCACACTAGAATCTCATCTATATATTCCATTACTGTTGTAGCGCTGCTGACAGTGGGAGTGGTAGGGATCTGTCACTCGGGACGGCACACTAGATATGCAGCTATATTTTCTATTCCATTAATAGCGCTGCTGACAGTGGGAGTGGTAGGTATCTGTCACTCGGGACGGCACACTAGATATCGCAGCAATATATATTCCATTACTGTTGTAGCGCTGCTGACAGTGGGAGTGGTAGGTATCTGTCACTAGGGACGGCACACTAGAATCGCACCTATATATTCCATTACTGTTGTAGCGCTGCTGACAGTGGGGATAAGTAGCTGTCACTCGAGACGGCACACTAGAATCGCATCTATATATTCCATTACTGTTGTAGCGCTGCTGACAGTGGGAGTGGTAGGTATCTGTCACTCGGACGGCACACTAGAATCGCACCTATATATTCCATTACTGTTGTAGCGCTGCTGACAGTGGGAGTGGTAGGTAGCTGTCACTCGAGACGGCACACTAGAATCGCACCTATATATTCCATTACTGTTGTAGCGCTGCTGACAGTGGGAGTGGTAGGTATCTGTCACTCGGGACGGCACACTAGAATCGCACCTATATATTCCATTACTGTTGTAGCGCTGCTGACAGTGGGAGTGGTAGGTAGCTGTCACTCGAGACGGCACTTCAATAATTATTAACATTAAACATGCGTGTCGTGGCGTAGCCCTAGTGTCAGGCCTCCGAACTAATTGATCACTAGCTTCTCCGAACTAATTGATCACTAGCAAACTAGCGGTCACAGCACACTTTATCCGTATGAATGGTTTATTTTTTGTGCACCTAATGCATTCAAAAGTGCTGATGGCCGAGCGGGTTAAGACGTTGGACTTTGAGTCTGAGTTAGAGATAGTGGAAGTTTAATCCTGTCTGTGACCATTGCACTTTTTATCAGTACCATCGATCTTGTACTGTATCGATTTTTTAACACGCTTTTAGAAGCTTCGGTTGTATCTATGTATGTAATGGCATCTTTGAGCATAATTTTCACGAATTTCCAGAAGTCTGATCAATTTGAAACTTTGTATACGTATCAAGGACCGATGACAATGCAATAATTTAATCATAGTTTCCCATAAACTTAAACTCAATATTTTACCCCTTTTATTGTAAAATTTATAATGGTGCAAACCTCTTTGAAATGTATAACGTAACATTACTATAGGATGCTTCCTATATTATTTAATTATTTATAGGAATCTTTATATTTTAATTAAAAGAATTGTGAATTAATATAATAAGTGAATTGTAAGATTGTGATCCTTCCAGCAGTGCTGAATTTCTTGTCGATTCGGGTTCGAGGAATGCTAGAAGCTTCCTTTTGTATTGAGCATAGGTTACAGGTCTGGGTTGGATAGGTACCATCCAATTCAGACATTGTGTTTGCTCAATTTTGATTGGCCAATGTTAGGTTGATTAGATGGTGGGAGGGACTTCTAAATCCTTCCGGTGGCTTCAACCACGTTTTCATGGGATTCTTTGCTGTGTGCTCAGAGAGAGAAGTTCGTGTAAAGTGATAGCCTACTCTTGCCGTATTGATTTTTCGGTAGGAAGGTTGAGTATTAAGATTAAAATTCTTTTCAAAATTTAAAATTTGTTTTTTTAATTGATTAATCTATTATAGTTATTTTTGTTAGTTGGTGAAGTCTTCAGCAGATGTGTGAGGTACTGTGAAAGTTAGAATTTAATATTTAAATAGAAAATTACTTGATGATATTTTCCTGTTCAATTTGGTTAAATCAGGAATAGCCTACTGAAAAAGAAAATTTATTTTATGGTCTGAGAATTCTATATATATTTTAACAAGTTCCTAAATTTAACATTCAAAGCCAAGCGGATAATTCTGGATAATTCAATAATTTGTAAATTGGAAATTTACAGAAAATTATTACTTTGTAATTGATACAATTTGAGCTTAACTGGTTGGACATTGTCTTTGTTCATATATTATTAATATTACCTTAATTTGTTTGATTTTTATTTTGAGAAGAAGTCTTATTTTATTATTTGTTTCATTTTATATTTGAAGAAGATTATTTTATTTTGAAATTTAATGAAGATTTTATTTTGAGTTTGTGTTGAAAACATTAGCACTGAGAACTTGAAGGACACAATTATTGAATGATTGATTGATTGTTAATTTTAAGACTGGACTTGTGAACTTTTGATGGGTTAAAAATAAGAAATAATTGAGAATAAATTCAAAGTAAAAAAGATTGCTTGGCGTTGCTGTATTATTGATTTTAAAATTTATTAAAATTACTACGTATTATTTTATACTGAGTTTAATTATTGAATTCCATTGGAACTTGTGCATTATTAAAATAAAGGGTTATTAGTTCAGAACACAATTGATCGCTCTTATACTAAAACAAAAATAGTTGTAATTGGTTTATAGAAGATAACCTTACTATAGACACGTTACAATTACTAATCCAGTAAGCCTAAATAATCTCATTTGATTCATGTTTTACTATGACATATGTTAAAATGTCAAATAATTGTTGACAAATGCATTTATTCTGGCAATTATTTTGTTTTTGTTGCTATTAAAAGTGATAAACCCCTCAAGTGGAAGCTTTCTCACTCAGTCAACAAACAATACTCTCATAATTTTGTCTTATAAAAATACTTAATGAACTCTTTTACTTCACATTTACTTTTAAAATTATTTTATAGATTACCTTATACACGTACGATTACCTTTTCGGTGTCGTTACTTTGTACAAAATATACTGTACGGTGTTCTGTAGATATTCTTCGCAAAGTAATTAGTATATAACTTTATTTTTACCAAATTATCGGTCTTTTAATTTGCTATTTTTATGTTACAAAAATTCATCACAATCTTTCTGCGTATTTGTTGTTACGCATAATGTAATTTATTTTAAAACAAAACCTAGTATTTCTAGAAAATGTACAACTTAAAATCAAAATGTACAACTTAAAATCAAGTACAGCATGTAAAATAATCTCACTCGGGTTCAAGGTTGACACACATTGGCGTGGGAAATCTCAAGAACGCCCTTTGGCCACACTATAATCTTCCTGATGACGCAATTCATCAAAACTAAAGCGTCCTTCTAATTTATCTTACTTGAGGTAGAATATATTATAAAGATGTACTTCATCATAGCAAAGCTATATTTCACAAATACCTCAATATATTTTAGTTGTGTAGTCCGTAATATGTATCATTTTCAAGCAATCGTACAGTGCGTCAGTCCTGTCACTAATTGTTAATTTGTGTTGTTTAGGGAGAGATTTGACACAAAGGAACATAGAAGTATTGTTTTCAAATCATAAAATACATTATGGTAGAAAAATTAAATGTGGAAGGATAAATGAAAGTGCAAACCAATGGTTAACTGCCAAAGTCAAACAGGTGAATTTTTGCTTTTGTTTTAAGTAGAGGCCTTTCAAGTCTGGTTCTACCCGTCCTCATGGGTCATTGGCCTGGGCTAGGATCTTATCTTAGAGAATAAGGAAAAGAGTTCATACAGTACAATGTCGAAGGCACTGATAAAAAGTGCAACTGTCACAGACAGGATATCTGGCACAAATTCAACCGTCTTAGCCACATCACAACACTCATAACACAAAGAAAGGAAATTTCTGCAGCTTTATCGGTATTACACTTCTGATTTCTAATGATTTAATATCTGTAGTTTCGGTAGTTTACATCAACTCCAAAGTATTGCACATGTCATTGTGATCTACTCTGTATTTATTGTCAATAACTTTTTAATAATCATCAGTTATAATGTTTCTACTAACGTTTTGAACTCGTCTTCCTGCGTATTTTTTCCCTGATCTAATTTCTGATAACTAACAACAAATTAAATTTAGTTTCATAACCTGTGGTAGTACTATATATGAAATATTTTAAACGCAAAAATGTCATATTTTTTTATTTTTGGGTCGTATAAACAACGTTTTGCTTTTCGAAGCAAGTTTTGTCCCAACTGAAAAGTCTGACTTTTACGTTGTCAGGGAGACCGACCTGAAGAGAGATATAGACTCTGAATAGGTCACTCTCTGTACTTGACCTGAATGTAACACTAAACAGTTAATTTTTACTACCTAATGTATCATAATATAGAAAAAAGTATTGTGAAAATCACTAAACCTAATGTGATATTCTGTCCGAAGTAGTTTACCTATTCCTGAATTGGGAATGTGGGTCTTATGAAATTCGGTATGGCTATCCTCACCTCCATAATTATTTCTAGAGATTAAAATACTTATAAGAAGTGTGAAATGAGGGTTTTTTATTGTAAATATTTCCAAGTGTATGACTCATAAACACTACTTATAAGTTCTCTACATATTTACGAAAGTTTTTTCAGTCTTAAACACAACATAGATTGAGTTCTAACTTTTGTATATCTGTAGTTTAAACTGTATATGGTGTTAATACTATTAGTAAACCTAAACAATTTTTCTTGCTTTAAAAATCCATTTCATTCATAAAATCCTCGAAGATTGGATGTATAGACTAAATTGAAAACACATAGATGAAACTATGTTGTATCTTGGATATCATAGAGATACCGATAACATTTATCTTGTAAGGGCTATAACACATTCATTATTCAAATTTATGACATAGTTTTAAATATTAATGTGAAGTAAATTTTGATGTTTTGTACATAAAAGAAATTTAGATGAAATAAAGCTTATATGCTTGCCGACTTATAGGACTTTATGACCAATAAACGTCCGGGCATACCATAGGGTTAGCTGCTATTTCTTGCATACAAAACATGTAATCGAAAACAAAAGGCTGGATTTTATCAGAAATGGCTTCACTCCACAGATTTAAACTGTATTATAATCCATCTCAATTGTACATTATCAACACGATGTTTGTTGTAATATTGCGAGTTGGTACACCTAAATTGCTTATAACTCTTTATTATTTAGTTACTGATTAATAAATGGGATGTTATGTATTATTAGGTAGTAAAATGTTGTTTCACCTCTCAAACAATTTAAAAAAATCACTGTCCATAAATTCATTAAACATTGAAATGTTAAATTCTTTACAGTAATACGACATTCTTTCATTTAAGTTTGTTTTTAGCGATATTTAATTTGAAAGATGTTAGAGTTTCAAAAATATTTCATCAAAATAAAAAATAAACTTTTTCTTTCATTACTTAATATCCTCAAATCTGTTCAATATATTGGTAGTTGGTATCCACGAACTTTGGATGAGCCAAGTAAATTAGGTACACACGAAACGCAGAGGTCCTGCTTATCAGAGTATCAGGTATTGCTCTTCTACTTCTCGTATAATAGCCACAGATTTATCATGCGGCTTCACCGAAGAAACTTTAATCATAATTAATGTATCTTTTATACTACTATATCGTGTTTAACTCTTCAATCCAAAGTTCCATTAATCGAGAGTAGTAATAATTCATCGTGAAAAATAACGTCAAACTGGTATTGTTCAATTGAGGAAATAGTGTACTTTGGTATAATGTTATCAATATGATATTTTCCAACAGTTTTAGTTCCAAGATAAATCTTTAAATTATTGTATTTTTTGCTCTGTTTCTGTCAAACACTAATAAAATTAGTGCTTTTTATAACATTTTAGATGTATTTTGATTCTATAAGTTTGAAATCATACTACAAGAAAGAAAATTGAATAAACGTATAATAAAATTAATTAGTAAAAGATTATTTCCAACAGCACTCTAAAATAAAAATAACAGTTTACATACTTGGAATATGGAAATATAGTTATTCAGATAATTGGTCAGATTATCAAATAATACTCAGCTCTCATCGGCTGAAACAGTTAAGGAACTGTCTAAACGCTATGGAACTAGTGATTTTAGATTCTGCAAGTAATGTTACATATGTATTTAAAAATATTTTCAAGTGATTTTTGAGATAAAATAAGTTAAAATATTGTTGTATGGCTAAGCAAAGAATAATATGCAAAAACAATCTTAAATTCGATTTTTTTTGAATTTGGATATGTAATTGAAACTCATTTCTGCATCGGAAATATTATGTGAGTTTTCATCAGCTCCTTGCGTTTTCATTTGTAATGGCTATTTAGTTCACTGGAAAGAATACTTATCTAAATTTATCACGTTCCAATTTAATACAAATATTTATATATATGTTTTAATACCTCACATAGAGCCAACATACAGTGTTTAAAAATAAATTTATTATGCATAAAACACATGATTATAGGTGTCCGTGTTTGTTAATAACTTTGAAAAGCTAAATATATCATATGTTTTTAAATTGCCATAAAGCTTATTAAAAGAATATTTTTAATGAGACAATAGTCAGTAAAGTGAATATTTAAATTCTTTGCATAAGTGTTAATAAAATCATTTAGGGACGAAAAGTTGAAACGTGTACATCTATTGATTATTATGGTGTTATACCCGCCCGCAATGGCATTCAAGGTTTCTTATTCTTCAAATGAGTATTGATTAATGGTGAATTAACTGTTACAGACACAATATACTACTAAAGCATATAGCATAATTTGGAACAAACTTAATGGAAACAATTAGTATTCAACTTGAATTCTCAATAACGTGAGAGTCATCTCATATTGAAATCCGATTACAGCAGAGAATTCATTTATACTAATTTAGTCTCTGGCACTCCCCCACAGTAATTGATTACATAGTATTAATTTAGGTTTAACCTCAGGTTTGTAGAAACTTAGTCGTACACTCCCAGGTTTTGAGCCATGTACAGTATTTCATAAAAAAATTAAAACAGGACTGCATAGATAGTTTTAATTGGCTGACGGTTCTATATAGGTATTTATTGATTTGCTCAAGCTCCATTGTAATTGGAATTCGTTTTTACACAGTGTGCAGCAAAATAAACAGTACTGGAACTAAATCTGCATATTCAGACAATTTCTACATGTTTGAAAAGTAAAAACAACTTTAAGTTTCAAAGAGCTTATTTCTATTGAAACAATTCATGTAAGCTATTCATTCGAACTAACCAATAGAAGTAGAGATTTAGTTCGTTGGATCGAAAAATAACATTCGCTCCTTACGTGCATCCAGCTTATTTCAACAGATTACGAACACATCAGTCAGTTTATTTTCACAGCATATTTAAACACGTTCGTTGGCGTTTCGTGCCTAAATATTATTGCTTTGACAACAGATTTTTGGACGGTTTTTGAGCTTATTAAGTTATAACTCAAGCTTAGGTAATTTATTTATATTTATATGTAGATCACAGATTATTTATTAAAAATATGTAGCGTTTTTAAAGCTACATTGATTTATTTTTTTTAATTAAAACTTGAATTAAATAAAAATTTTGGGATCGAAATATTAGGATTTAATTTTAGATTAGATTGTGAAATGTCAGGGTAAAAACGAACATGTAATCCTTTGGCAATATTTTAGTAATGGTAGTTTTAAATTGTTAGTAAGGCAGGTTGACTGCCTTGAATTGATTAGAACTTTTCTTGTTGCGAGTATTGTTCTCCTGGTTTGATACAGCTGGACCAATGAGAGAGCACCACGGATGTCCTGCAAAGTTGATTGGAAAGGGAGGTATTTAAGCGCCCGCTCATAATTTTCGCCCTTCTTTTGGTTATTTTCGTGAGTAAAGTTAATTACAGTGCGCCGTGTTTCTTAAATTTTTATTTTTCGCGAGTGATTTTGAGGTAAGCACCAAATTTATTGTACGTTTTATTGAAATAGTCATCCTGATGTGATTTTAAATTAATCTTGTTGTCTTTTTTATAGGAAAAAAATTAAATTCATAGAAACTACAGAGCATTCTGAATAACTTATTCTCGAAGAACAATAGAGCATAATAGAATCATACAAGTTACATTTGGATTATGCTTGCAAGAGAAGTGAATTAAAATTGAACTTTGTTAATAACTTTAATTAAGATTTGGAAAAGTAATAATTTATTAATATTTAACTGGAACTGTTTTAGTGTGAATTATTAATTGGAAATTAATTGAACTTTAATAATTATTAGAGAGAGTTGTAATCTGAATTGCAGAGACTTGAAAGTTAAGGTTCAAATAGTGGAAAGATGAGTTTAAATTTTTATTTTGAATTTTGAGTGAACTTAAAAGTGAACATTTTTATTTTATTTATTTCCAAGTGGTATTTTATTTTTATTTTAACAATGTATTATTTTATTTTAGAAGAGAGCTCTGATTTTTAGTTTGATATATTTGATTAATATTTTTATTTCTTGCCAAAGGAATTTTTAAATTTACTAAAAGGTTTGTCAATTCTTTGTGGAAAATAGAGGGATAAAAATTCTGAAACGTTGAACTTATTAATTTGCCAGTTTAAAATAAATTCATTATTTTTATTTAAAACTGAGATTTTCATTTTAGACAAACCAGATAATATTTAATAGTTAACAAATTTAGTAATAAATTGTACTTAATATTCACTAGGAGCTTACTAATCAAAAAAATATTTTATATCGTCTTGGATGTCTTATTGATAAATTAAATATTAATACTTTGTAATATTAATATCTACAATCCAAGTCGTTATAAAATACCTAAAATGTCTATGATTCAAAATGTGTTCTTCTCCAGAAAAAATCAACTACTGCGACTAAGGCCTCTGCTTAAAGACAGGCCGAGACTCAGAACAATTTATAGGGGTTCTGTCCCTCAGAGGGCCCGGGTTGAGCCCCACCACACGTATATTTGAAGGGACAGTGTCGACGAACAAGATAGTTTAATCTAATAGCCGTACCGCTAAAGGCTAAATTTGCAATATAGATCATTACTATTTCACAGAATAAGGTTACAACAATTTCCTTTGTATCTACGGAAACTACTTGAAGTTGAATTTTAAGAAAAAAAAAATGGTATTGATATTTTTGACAAGGGTATAAAGAGATTTATATAAGTGAACACGCTGAAGTAGATGCTCGTAGATGGAAAGAACGCATAGAAGTATTAATACAGCCGTTGGTCCCCGGGTTGTGTTAGAGAGGGCTTCTTGGGCCTAACTTCGCCTGGTAAAATAAGACATCTTTACTTTACTTTATCAATCCGAATATTATCTTTAGCCCAAATATAACTTCCAGTTAGTGAGGCGTTTGAAATATGACGCCTCAAACTTGAGAACTGAGCACTTGATGATACTGTTGCGGGGACGGTTAGCGGGCTACCCGAGTGGCAAGATAACCCGTAACAATGTTCACCTTGAAGAGTAGGAACTCAAGAGATGACTCGGTACATCGGGTTAAAGTTTATTGAAAATAGTCACTTGTGCGGTAACGTTCTTTAGTTTTTTTGATATATTTTCATAAGAGCTATCATCTAAAACTACTAAACCATCATTTTTCTTAGGAATCCTAATTAAGCTACTATCATTACTATCTATTTTACTTTTACATACAATTTTGCTATATATTCTAAATGATGATCCAAACATTTCACATTTAGTGGGTAGAGTCAGAAGTCCGGTCCCTTGGACATAGTCCGTTCCTTCGTGCTCCGGGAGACCGTCGGTCCCTGGACACGTAAATGTCATCACCTCTTCTCTTGGTAAGACAAATATCCATCGGTCAGTTCCTGGTATCTCCGTCCATATTGAGGTTGCTACGTAAGATAGACGAGTGTCGCACAACTCTTTGGGCGGTGTAATCTGCCTGAAGTACGCAGTTTCACAGGTGTCTTGACCACTGGCAAGGTTGTTTACTACGTTTGGTCCTACACACATCTTAACAGTTTTACCTTTACAATCATTATCTTGGCATCGAGTCATGGGGATATACCTCTGTTCATCCGTTGAGACAGCTATGTGGTCCGTATGTGGCTGGAAATACGTGTACAGATGGTTCTTCTCTGTTCCAGGCGTTCCAGTTGGCACAGGTAATACTTTATACAGGTTGTAAAGTCTGTCATTGTTTTTCAAGGGGATATTCAAAAAGAATCTTAACACGTGATTATCGAATAACCACGCACTCACTCTAATTAAACTATAGTACTCATGAATGGTGTGCTCAGTGACAACAAGTGGAAGTGTGGAACCAGTTTTCAATTGCGAGTTAATATCTTTCAAGTACTTAATCAATTCATCAGGTGCAACTAAAAGTGAACTCAATTGATTGTTTCTCATTCCATCTATACCTAAGTATAAATCAGTAACTACACTGTCAACATCTTTACATATCAAATCTATTATTTGTAAAGCTCCGATAACTCTGAAATGCAATTTCATCCGTTCGTCTATACTAAATACTTTACGCTTGGTAAGCTCCTGCAACTGTTCTAGATAGTTTTGAGTCTTAATTATTGTATCTTGATTTGTTCTAAAGTCCTTAAAAGTATGTGTTATGTCTGAAATAGCATGTCTAACTACTGTAAGCTGGTCTCTTTCTAGCTGGTAAACCCTGTGCTGATTTAAGTCCATTGTGGCAATTTTTTCATTGTAGTACTCTGCGTCGTCGTTGTCCATGGTTCCAAACAAAGTCTTCATTCCAATTCCTATTGTGTTAAATAATCCTCGTTTTCGTCTGTTTGTCGTCACAGGTTCAGTGCCTATGACTTCGTACAGTCTCTTGATCTTCAGTCCGGTATTCTTCATATTGTCTCTAGTCTGCTGAAAATGTGCTTCTGTCCATGTAGATCCCAAGGAAGCATTCTTTAACGCCATAGTTTCATTCCATATCGCTTCCAGTTGTGTCAGTTTTTCTTCTAAGTGCTCTAAATTTGTGTCAATTGAAATGGTCCAAAATTCTGTGGCTAACAAAAAGGAAAATTCATTCGAGAAATACAATCCTGGTCGGTCATCTAGTCCTTCAATTCGGTAGTGTTTGGTGCTCTCTCCAGGTAAGGTCAAGAGGAACACTCCCACCACCTGCAATAACAAAACTTGTTTTAGTTCCTGTCTCTGAAGTGTTTTATTCTGTTTATGTGAACTTTATATTCCTGCCTCCCTTTCTTGATAGTTACATTCACATCGATATTTATCTCTATAATTTTGTAAGGTCCTAACCATGGCATACTTAATTTTTTGCTTCTTCCTCTCTTCACTTGTGGTGAGTGTAACAACACCAAATTATTGACTTCAAAATTCTTTTCTTTCGCCTTCTTATCATACTGAGCCTTACTATTTTCTTTAGACTTCTCTATGTGCTGGTCAGCATTGTGATAAGCTATTTGTAGTCTTCTCTTTATTTCGTTTACGAAGTCATCTTCAGATAGATCAGGTTAAAGTTCCTCTCTCATCCAATCAGTGGGTATTCTCATTTCCCTACCGTGTTGTAAGTAATACGGAGAGTACCTTGTAGTACCATGAGGTGTGCTCCTGTATACCATCATGACATACGGTAGCCAAGTATCCCAATCCTTTTGATCCTTTTCTACAAAACATTTTAGATGTGACATAATTGATTGGTGACTTCTCTCTAATATTCCATTAGACTGTGGATGGTACGCAGTTGTTTGAATTTTTTCTATTTTTAATAGTTTACACGTTTCTTTTAAAACTTCACTTGTGAAATTTGATCCTAAATCTGTAAAGAGTTTTTCTGGTGTACCGTGTCTGCAAATTACTTCTTCTACGAATACTCTAGCAATGGTTTCGGCTTTCTGATCTGGAATAGCAAATTCTTCTGGATATTTAGTAAAATGATCCTGAAATGTAAGTATGTACTGATTCCCTGCATGTGTTTTAGTGAGTGGACCGACTACATCTAGAGCTACTTTCTGAAAAGGTCGTGTAACTGGTGTAGTTAATTGCATTGGAACAGATGCCTTCTCATCTCTCGTGGCTGTCTTCATATTACATTTTACACACGTCTTTACATAATTCTCGATATCAACATCCAATAGCACCTTTCTTTGATTAGCTCTGATGTTCTTTCTATACCTTGGTGACCTCCAAACGGTGTGTCGTGATGCGCCTGCATGATTGCTGTTCGGTTATTCTGGGGGACTATTAGTCTACGTCGCCCTCTGTTGTCAACATAATACACATAACCTGCTTCGTCTTTCTCGTATGTGTCAAGAGTTCTTTTTATACTCTTTATTTCTTTTTATTCATCTTGCTTTTCAAGAATTTCTTCTGGTGAAGCTCCTATTTTAATTATCTGTACTCTGCTCAGTGCATCGGCATTTCCGTTCGCCTTTCCTGCTTTATGGATTACTCACTCAGTACTTACAAAGTCGTACTCACTCAGTTTAATCGTCCATCTAGTCAATCGACTTCCTGAATCTTTTAAGCTCATTAACCATCTCAGTGGTCGGTGGTCGGTAATTACCTTGAAATTTCTTCCCCAGACATATGTTCTAAACTGTTTAATTGCCCAAACAATGGCTAAAAATTCTTTCTCTGTGGTGCTATAGTTTTGTTCTGCTTTGTTCACAGTCCGACTAGCGTAAGATACTGGTCTATCGTCTTTACCTAACGTTTCTTGTGATAGTACGGCTCCGATAGCTTCCTGTGATGCATCTGTTATCAGTAAGAATTCCTTTTCAAAATTTAGATATTGCAATACAGGCTCACTAATTAATTTCTCTTTAATCTTCTGAAAAGCATCATCTTCTTCATTACTCCATTTAAAGTCGACATTTTCCTTAAATAGGTTATTTAAGGGTTTCGCGGTTTTAGCAAAGTTTGGAATAAAATCGTCTGTAATATCCTGCAAGCCCTAGAATGCTTTTTAGCTCTTTAGTGTTTGTTGGGATGGGAAATTTTTGACTGCCTCTACTTTTGAAGGATCCGGTAGGACACCGTCTCTTGTAATTACATGACCCAAAAATGCCGTGCTTTGTTTTAAAAATGCACATTTTTCAGGTTGCAACAACAGCTTGTGTTCCCTTAGTCTTTGGAATACTCGTTTCAAATTGTCTATTTGACTATTCAAATCTTTCCCATAACATACTATATCATCCATATATACAAAGCATGCCTTCCCTATTAGTCCTCTCAGCACTTCATTCATTAATCTCGTGAAACAGGCTGGTGCTCCTTTTAGTCCAAATGGCATTCGTTTATACTCAAAATGTCCCTGAGGTACGCTAAATGCTGTTTTTTCTTTATCACTCTCTTTAATCTCTATTTGGTGATACACGGATGCTAAATCAAGCGTTGAGAAATAAGTCATCCCCCCTAACTGGTCTAAAATCTCAGTAATGTAGGGTAGTGGATGGGCGTCACCTTTGGTAATTTCATTGAGTCTTCTTAAGTCACAACACATCCTAAACTTAGGTGTGCCATCTGTACTTTTCTTGGGTACTAATACTATAGGAGAATTCCAGGGGCTAGCACTCTCCCGAATTACTTCATTACTTAGCATGTCATCAATATGTTCTTGTATTATTTATTTTTGAGCTTCTGGTAGTCTATATGGTTTTTGATTAATTGGAGGTTGACTTGGATCTGTAGGAATTTCGTGTTTGATTGTGTCTGTGCATGTCAAATACTGATCAGGATAGCGGAATACATCTTTGAATTCATCGTATAATGCATTGATAGAATTTCGTTCCTCCTCGTTCAATTGTGCAGTGTCTATTAAACATTCGGACTGGCTTACCTTTACATTGCTCATATTAATCATCTGATTGTCTACTTTCATTTGCATTGTATTATAATCTATTTTTACTCCTAGTCTTTTTAAAATATCATATCCTAATAAGCTATCTTCGTCTAGTTGGAAACTTTTGGGTACAATATGTACAGGGTGTATTATCTCCTGGTTTCCTATTTTAATGTGACAGTCAGCCTGTCCAATTGTTGTTATTGTGGTTCCTATACCGTTTAAAATGAGCTTATCTTCTCTACTGTCTCTAATCCAAACATCATCGTGTAAGCTGGCTAACTTTAGGATTGTTACATCTGATCCACTGTCTGTTAGCATTTTACATGTTCCTGTCTCACTTTCCTGTATCTCTAACTCGAGGACGCCTTTTCGTTCCCCTTGTACTCTCCCGACTTGTGCGCAAAGGAGTTCCTTCCGGGGCGGGAATTCATCGGAAGAGATGTCCCGTTTCCCTGTTGCTCATTCCGCCTATTTGGTACACTTGTTTGCTGCTCTCGTCTCTGATATGTGTTTTGGTGTGTGTTGGCAAATCGTGGTGTATACTGTTGTTTTGGTGCATGAAATTCACGGGCAAAATGTCCTGGTTTACCACAATTGAAACATGTGTTTTGACTGGTCATAGCCTCACCTTGACTTATAGGTCTACTCCTACAATTTGCTGCTTTATGCCCAACTTTGTTGCAATTGAAACATTTAGTGTCACCTGTCATGCTATTCTGTGGTCTTCGTCTCCGATTTAGATCCCTATCCTCTTCTAATTCAAATTCTAGACTTAAAGCATCCTTTACTGCATCATTGAAAGATGTAGTTTTTCTATTCAGCAATACACCCCTTATTGGCTCGTTTACGCCCTAAGTGAAACTCTTGTGCATATGGTGTTCTGTTGAGACTTCCGCAGCTTTAGTTTTAACTCCGTTTCTAGCTAGTGCTATGATTAATTTGTGCCCAAGCTTCTCTATCCTATCTGTATAATCTCTAATCTTTTCCTTATATCCTTGTTTAATGTATATAAGCTGATCCTCAATGTAAGAGTCACTCTGTTGTTTATCTCCACGTTCACGCAAGAACTTCTTTAATTCAGTCCAAGTGTCTAACTCATTGCGCCTAACTGCTGCTGCTACGTCTCCCCTAAGTCTAATCTTGGCTATATCTTGGCTTTTGCTCACTAGCCTCACAATTTTTTAATACAAATGTTACTGTGTCTACGTATGAATTCAAGTCATCATTCTTACTGTCACCATACAGAGGTATAAGTTTAACCGCTGTTTCTAAATTCATTTTGTTTATTTTCTCTATTACACACTTTACTAACCTACACTACGCATTGAACTCTCTTTCAGAATTCAATATCTTTTTCTTATTAATTTTAGATTATTCTTAAATTCTCTTTCTACAGTCTAGTTCCACTTTGGTGTCACTCACCATTTGAAGCATTTGATGTTTCATGGTGCTGGTCTCTCCTTCTCTCGGGTGTTGTGTGTGGTTGGCGTCGATCATCCAACACGTCGTCTTCCCCCGTCGCCTCGTCTCTCTTCTTTCTTCTCCTTGCGATGTCTTCTTTTCTTCTCTGCCGGCTGTGCTGACGTCCTCCAGGCAGTAGTCACTTAATGTCCCGATGTCAACTCCAGGTGCAACCCCACACCTGACACCATTTATGTTGCGGGGACGGTTAGCGGGCTACCCGAGTGGCAAGATAACCCGTAACAATGTTCACCTTGAAGAGTAGGAACTCAAGAGATGACTCGGTACATCGGGTTAAATAAGTTTATTGAAATTAGTCACTTGGCACAACTCTGTTCACAACATGTAAAATGAAAACACCTGTATGAAATTACTACTGAGAATAAACTATTAACACTATAATTTGTGGTACTTATGTTTCACAATTCCAACATCTAACTATTCTGCCTACTACCGCGACCGGTTCCTCGCTGTGCAGTCTGCGGAGACTGATCCCAACACCGTGACCGTTCCTCACTGTGCAGTCTGCGGAGACTGGTGACTACTGCTGCGCCTCGCAGGGCTTAAATAACACAACCCATTAAGAGCGATTATCGCTCTGTACATATTGTCCAAAGTGCTAATGATCTGTAGATTGCTGTGTGAGCAGTGACAATTTGTTAATGCTACTGTTGTATATCTATTACTTATCTAACGTCTACTCTTCTCACGCTAACACTATTCCAGTTATTGATATACATTAAATAATACATAAAATCATGGCCACATGTTCTTACATACTAATTTGATTACAAAATAACGTTACTATACAACAATACAATGGAAATACCTGTCCAACGAGATTACATGGTTATATGCTGGGTAAAGAGACAACTCCGCCGTAGTCTTCGAAACGATGCACAGTTCCCTTTTCCGCTCGTTGTCGTCAAGGCCATTTTATTGATCACCTTAGACAGAGGTGGACTCCATTTTCCAGAATTAAATCGTTACCAGTGTCAGATTTCAGACGCTGCACTAAGCGGAATGTGAAATGGAGCTTATCTCGCATTGGACCAACCTTTGTAGAAGTATCAAATTGAAATCTACAATTACATTATTATACACTTTAAATGTAAATCGTAATTAAATTTTGTAGGTACGTACAACGTATTTGTGTGAGTTTGTTCTTTTCCTTATTTTGTGAGAGATAAAATACGCTATGACCAAAAGTGTTTAAAAGCCTTGTATGTATGATAATTGAAAGAACGTTACGCATTTGCCTCCATCAACTCCAATACCTAATAAGAATAAATGTAAAGGTATTCCGTTATAGAGCTGTGGTAGATGTTTAGCACTTACGAACCCTCTGAGATGTAAGCTGTAAGGGTGACAGTAATGGTGAGAAATGTTATGATCTGGTATCTCGATACTACCTGGGCCAAAATACAAGATCACATTTGCATTTATACGAGCTACAGAATTCCCCAAACAGCAATATTTACTAGCTGAACTAAATTCCAGCAATGTAGTTTATATCTACGATGGATGGATTATCACATAAGATTGTGTTACAGTCAGAACTTTCTAATATTTAAATAGCCAAACAAAAATGCCGTCACTGCCCTGGCATATAATTATTATGGTTTTTAATATAACAATGGTTTAGTATTTAAAATGTAAAATATTTATGTTTGGCACACTTCCTCGCGTACGATTAGATGTAATTTTAGTTTCACGTGCTAGTTCAACTTTGTAATAGTTTTATTTATTTGTGTTTGGAAGTTAGACGACATAAATAACTTCCTTTGCCTCTGTAATAAAGGCACTTTTCGTACAATTTCATTTTATTTTCGTTTGAATAATAGAGCTTAAATTTAGCAAGGAGATAATTTCCTTCCAGGCATACAAATAATATTTTTCATCTTATGTTATTTTACGATATTATGTGGAGTCCCGAAATAAAAAGATTTATTTAGGAGATGGTTGAATAAAAAAATAAACAAGACAGGGTGTAACTGCAATGGCAAATTGTAAGAGCTGAGGGACGTTTTCGTTTTCAAAAAAAAGTTCTTGATAACTGTCACTATGCAGATTTTTATACAATATAAAAATACATTTGTTTTGGTTTCACTGTTAGAACTTTATGAAAATATAAATTAAAATATTAGCTAATTTCTTATAGAATTATGTCACAATGTGTTATAGTGGAAACGGTTATAGTAATGAGATTAATAGTGTAAATGAAACTTCTCAACCAAGTGTACGTGTAGAATTTATCCATTGAAATGGAGAATTTAGAGAAACACTAAATGTTAATTGGTGCATATTTCATAATAATACTGTTATTTCAATAGGTAAGGTATACTAATCGGCTCTGCTATAATAGCGTATTTAGATTTATACAAAATTTCAACAAGATGACTAGTATTAGTTCAGTTACAGTTCTAATAAGTGTTCGAGTTACTAAAAATCACAGTTATTAAATATCATCATAGAAAAAAGAGGATTTCAAACACAGGTGGTAAACCACTTATAAAATATTCTAACCATAATTAAAAAGAACATTGAATCAAGCTGGGCCTGAGAAGAGAATAATGGTTTAGTAGTTATTATGTAGGTATTACGACTACAATAGTTATTCCTGGTCGCGTTATCGATGAATCCGGGAAAACTATTGATGTGTGTAAGAAATTAGATGAGTACGCCACATCCTGAACAGAAAATATATACTTCTTAAAAAATGTTCGATTCTATAAGAAATACTTATTCTTTTTGCAGGGTTTACTTACTAATGTTGCACTCTTGCTTTGTAAGGATGAAAAAATTTCTATCAATACGTGTTTCATTATTCAGGGGTTCAGTTAACTTTTATTTTACATATAATAGTTTTCTAAAAGTTTTTACAAATTAAACTACATTTGCTAACTTTAATTTAGTAATCTATAATCAAAGTATTAAAAACAGTACCATTCTAAATAAACAGCTGATAGTACAATAAATATGTTGGCTTTAATTATCACTTAATACAACGAGTGCTAACCATCATGAGGACATAAGGTGATTTACTGAGTGAATTCAGAATAACTGCCTGACTATCACATGTTTTGTTTTGGAAATCAGCTTTTTTAAAATAAACAATTGGCTTTTATGAGATTAACATTGAAACATTGAGACCCATTGGGCAGAGGCCTAAAGTCAGAAGTATTTTCAAATCCACAAAAGCCACACCTACATTTCAGGAGCTTTCGATTAATCCGAAACGTGTATACAGGGTGTCCACAAGCTACTCAGCACAGCTGATTACAGTTTGAAAATTGTGTATAGACGCTATTTTTTGGAAACCTGATATGATTTTTCTTATTAGACCAAACCAAAGACAAATTATTTGTTTAAAGTGTGAACCTTATACTTTTTTCAGATTAAATATTATTTCCTAAAACACACAAACAGACGGTATACTATAGAACTCTACTTTATAGTACATGAGAAATAGAATAATAAAGTTTTGTAAAGTATTTTTGTGGAAACATTGTATAAAATAATATTTTTAGATGTCTAAGATCATCGCACAGAAATCAAGAAATGCTTTTAATAATATTTAATTTAATAATATAGAAACAATCTTTAGAAAACGAAAGGATTTACTAAGAATTACACAATTTGTTTTTTCATAGCTCAGGTATTTTCTATTATAACTGAATCACATAGAACATGCAGCCTTAAGAAGCTCAGGTTAAGTTGTAGTTGAACACAAAAGTGCCGGCAAAGATTGATGATAATATGATAACAAATTGGACAGATACTCTTTGTCAGTGAACCTAGCTTATGTCACGTGGAGTTGACCTTCCAACGTTTCTTTCGACTTTACCATAAGATAAAAACATCGTTTCCTGGTACTACAGTTCAAAACACAATTACACGTTATTTTAAAAATTCCATTGTTCTTTATATACATATATTATTTTCCTAACATATTATTATTCAACACAATAATAATAAAAATTTTTGTTATAAACTATAAATCCATACGAAGAATCTAGGTTTATTTTAAGAGGTACTAATTTAGATATTTAGTCTCTGTCCCCTTCTATCCAATAACAAATTTGGACCTGCAATTTACTTACAAAATATCCGTCCTATATTTCATAAAGATCGATTAAATTATGGTTGTAATCATAGTATAAATTTGATTAAGAAAATTCATTGGAAAATTACATAATACATTTCCCTATTAATCTAACCATCAGTAACTGTATCAACAAACTTAAAGTTACATCCGTTATTTGAGCATAGTATCTAAAATAAATAATACGAGAAAGATGCAGCTATACAGAGCTTCGGATGCATAGAATCTAATACTGAAAGGATAGAAACAATGGGTAGAAACCATTAGATTCACAGGTCATAATGGATGAGTTCTGTTGCTCTTTATTACAACAACATGCACGAACAAGAGAGGTGAGTGGACAAAAGCTACTCGGTAAATGCCGATCCGCTGTTTCAACTTAATTGAGATGTATTCGTGTGTGGTTTGCAAACCGTCACGTTACAAAAACTTGGTATCATATGTCATTTTCTATATTTATTTAGTCAAACTTATAGTGAAATATATTTTCTAGTGAATGTAACTAAAATAATAATATAGTTTGAAAACAAAACTGATTTGTTTTGTTAGTACACGTATCGGAACACAATGGCAAGACCTAAAGTAACCCACCGATTGAGCATGAAAAGCGTACTTCCGGCGATGTAAATATTTATCCCCATGACTCACGAATTTACAGTGCCTAAAATTTTGCAATATGGTAAATATTGAAAAAAATCCCAGATATTGAACTGTTTGAGTTTTAAAGTCTACAAGATGCCAGAGTCCTTGGCAGATCCAGGAAATCCAAGAAGCTGAAAAGTCCTCAAAACTAAAAGGTAACACCATTAGAGACCATACATTTCCACTAAAATTACGAGAGTCCAATAGTAAAATCTATAGGTCAAATATATCAAGAGTGTTAAAGTTACCAAGTGTTAAAGTTACCAAGTGTTAAAGAGGCAAAGAGGTTACTTACACCAGATGAGTTGGAACGTATAGTTCAAACATTCCGTTAAATAAAAGTTCCTATTTGCCGAAAACTTTGATGGGCCAAGTCCTCTAAGAGAAAGTAAAATTAACTGTCAGTGGAATTTACTTTCAACGTAGCCTAAGATAAAGGCGATAACTCTCTAAATTATAATGATAAGCTCGATGCTGGGGGAGGCCAACACAATTTTTAAATGTATTTGGAACATTTTCTAACAAGCTATTTAATTAAAACCATTCAAAATTTCATTTGAAGCATAAAAAACCTTGTACAATTCGTTTAGCTGCCAGAAAACCGTTTATTTGAATGTACGTTTTAATATCACGAGCTTCAGAGGCAATAAACTTTAGACCACAAATACTTATATAGTTTAGTTGTTTCCAGAGTTTTAAATAAAGGACATAGTTGTAGTAGATTCCTAGTCCCATTGTTTCCCAGCAGTCCTAGTGGCCCTATGTTCCTATTCACCGAAAGCTTCTAGAAATAAGCCTGCAGACTTGAAGTTACCAAAGGTCGAGAGATTCGATAGACGATAAATCTTCAGGGGTCTGTAACTTCCATACACCAAAGTATCTTCTTGTCGAAATTTTGTTGACGGCAATATCTTCAGTGGATCTTAGAGGCCAGGCTAGGAGTTTCCAGAGGCAGGATTTACAACGAAACAGGAACATTGTATATTTCAAATACCAATGGTTTCTAGAGACTGGAAAGTTATTAATGCCAAAAGTCCATGGCTACCAAAGTCGAGATACTCTACAAGTTTTGAAGATCCTACAAATCGTTGTTCTTTAGCTTAAAGAGTTCGGTTGTCAGAGTAAAGTCAGGATCTTCTAGAAATTGGAACATCCAAGATACCAAAGACTTCTAGAAGCTTAAAAGCTTATAAAAGCTTCGTAGAAGCCGTTAGTATCCAAAGATTACAGGCTCACGATTATACGCTTCAAAAGCCTGGACTATCCTATAAGCCAGTAAAACTGAGGCCTAACTTCTATACGAAATAGAAACTCTAATATTCCCAATCTTATACAGGCCGGTTGTTTTACGAGATTGCAGTTAAATTTAAATGCTTAAGCTGGAAATTTCGGGTTACATTATTTTTATAAATCAATTTAAAATATTTTAATTTATACGTCGTGTTAGTTCTTACCTGTGAAATGTTGTAAACTAGTTGTATGTTGTGTTGTTGTATTGTGTTGTATGTCAGAGTGAAAATAATTCTTTTCCGTTACATTGTAGATATTATGTTATATTTCCATACTTATTTACACTATTCTTTTGTCTTAAATAATGAGGAGGAGGTATTAGTTACATACTATGTAGGCGATAATAACCGCTATACTTAGAATAATGCTATATTTAGCAGTGACTGATGTAGCAGTCAGCAGTGTTCCACTGATAGGCTTACAAGATTACTCATGAATGCAATACGATTGTCTGCGTCTTTCTAACATCGAGTACTCCGTTTTTGTTATACGCTTCATATATTACATCATTAATAGTCCGTATTTCCATACACGATCAAAGTTTCTATAATGACGATAAGAATGGTTTTAAAGCTGTCTTTAATAATGTGGGTTTATATGATTCTTAAAAAACAGAATAAACTCTAAATATGATATTATGGTATAGTGTGGAATTTTTTGTATTTTCAATTATTAAAGTCGTAAAATAATATTTTTTATGTAATGAGTTTAAGTATTTTACTATTCAAAAGTATACAACAAATACATACAATATTGTTTCATCAATAATATCCCCGCTCCTCGCTCATCACTACATCGAACCTGGTATATATAGTTTTAAAGCATTGTAAATAAAAAAATGCATTATATATTTGCGAAATATTTCATATTTAAGTATGAAAACTTAGATGAATTTTTATATATGGCTCTTTATGGAACTAAATAAATTATAGAATATCAAAATATGTAGAAAAAATAGCTGCATTAAAATGTACGTAATATGAATAAATAAATACAACGGAATGGAGGATCATAAATGAAATATATTTAGAATTTATGAAAGAGAAGTGAATGGCTTCAAATAATATAACAATAGTTCGAACATGGAGTATCAATATGTGATATATCAAGGTAAAAGAGCAACATATACTATATTGAGATAACAAGGCTTTGACAGGAGTCCCCTGACTCTTGAACGAAATTACTCAACGCAGAAATTAGCTATTACAAAATATCATTGCAATTTGAAGGTAAAGTACGATAAGCGGAGTTGATTTCTATATCGATTAATTTTTATTAACACATGATATTGCAACGTTACATCCATCGATAAAATTAACCAACACTAAATAATACAATAAAATTGGGAGTGCTGATGGCCGAGCAGTCTAAGTCGTTGGGCTTTAGGTCCGAGTTAGAGATAACGCAGGTTCAAATCCTGTCTGTGACCGCTGCACTTTTTATCAGTACCATCGACCTTGTACTGTATCGACTCTCACCCTTATTCTGTTTGGTAAGATCCTCGCACAGACCACTGGCCCATGAGGACGGAAAGAATAAGGCTTAAAAGGGGGTCGGTCTCTCCTTTTTATAAAAAATCGAATAATAAATTGAATCATAAATATCTACTTTAAAAACGTGTTCAGATAATAAAAAATATGTAATGTGATTCTTACTAATTCTTAGGTGACATCAAAAACTAAAACTAAATGCCGTTTGAAAATCGGCAAACCATGTTTGTCTTGGTTTCAACGTTATCTTTGTCGCTATAGCTTTTTATTATTCTATTGTTGTTTATGTTTTGTGATTATGAATCCCCTTTGTTATTCAAGACATTATGTTATTATATATGCATATAATTCCTATAATTTTAAACTAATTTTGTTTTACATTTTACATGTGTTTATTCAGATTAATATTTCTGTGATTTAATAAATAAAGTACCGATTATTATATCAAGCAAAATAAAAACCGTGTTGGTTTATTGCAATATGATTTTGATTGATAAATCTCGAGTTCCATCTAGGTAGCCATCAAGGTAGTAGTAGATAAGGTCTAACAAACACTACTACAACAGTGTTACGGAATCCATTGATAACAATATTATCTATTCTTTTAGGGACTGTCATATTATCCCCGGGGTCAAATTTTAAAGTTTTAATTTATGCAGGAATTTGATTTGAATGAATTTTTAAACATGTTTTCTTAAAATCCGTTGAGTTCATAGAATCAGATTGTATAGCACTTGTTCCACGTTAAAATTAGTTTTAAGATGTGGTTTCCTCGTGTCATTGAACATCCTCTCTCTCGACACCAAGTGACTCTGAGTGTGAACTGTGTTTTACTCTACCTCTGCTCTCATCTGTAAATGAGCTTATTATATAGTATGTCGACCCTCCTAACAGTCCTTTGAGAGGACGAGACATTCCTGAGTCGAACCGTGTTGTGTCTGGCAAGTTAAGATGACACTGGTGAGTATCATCGTCCTTTTATTTAACCCTATTCCCCCTATACACATCCCTTCATATCCAAATATAGGTGGTTGTCTTTAAAGGGAAATTATTAAGAACAAACTTTTTCTTTGATCTAAAAACAAGATGGTTATGGTCAGTATCGATGAACTGAATTAATTGTATTTAAATCTCTATACCACGCATTTCCCTCTGAACGGCAACTCTATACTCGAACATCGTTCTAATATACTTGTTTCATATCATCGTTTTCAACGACTGCTTGGTGATGAAATATCCTCGTGCACTGACAGGTGTAAGACTGTTATTATTTAGTTTCTGGTAAGACTGTTCGTATTATTACTTATTGCATCACATATTGTGATTAGTTACTACATCTTTACATCCTTTGTTTTTTATATTAATAAACACTACATTGTTTGTTTGGTAGTGATTAGAAATGCGTGAATTTTATTGATTACAACCAATTTTTAATCTCACCTTTTAAATATATACTGTAAATTCAGATAGGTCCCTCCTTATGTATAACGTAAATAATTACCATTTTACCCAAATAGTAAAATATTATTTCAAGTTCAGGACTTGGTAGGCTAGGTAAAAAACTGTAACGTTGTTCACACACAAACTCTACGCATTAATTGAGTTTAAACTCAGTAACCCTATTTGTCGAGAACATGTAGCCTCATCACATGAAACCTTAGTGCATTTTAAACAATAGTTTATAAACAGAACATATATTCACTGAAATAGGTTGTAAAATATGTAAAAATTTTGTGTATGCTGGAACTCAAGTAGACTTTTTATCTTTTAATCTTAACTCATCACCATGACTAATGTTTACGTAATCCTCAATTAGCTTATTGTACAACTCTGTAAGGCTTTGTTATTGGTATGTAGATTCGATGTGGAGGTTTTAACACTTTAATGCAGGCAGTTTTAGCATATGTAAATGTATCGATCAAGTACTCTTTAGGAAGTGTTGACATTATAAAACCGTGTGATTAAGAAACCAAGAACAGTTCCACAGACAATGGACCGAGTTATAGGCTTTTAAATGCTCTCTGTTACAGCACTTACGCTATGGCCAATACGTGGACCTGAAATTGTTTTGGTCATATCTGAGCTTAGGTAGTCAAGGTGTCCGGAACTACAGTCAGAAATGTTTAACAGACCTCCCACAATAAACAGTACTTAAGGGCATTAATTCATACATCCTCTGATATAGACTGGGAACTATAACACTAGCCACAGGTAGTGAAGTTCATGAATACAATAATTGCGATAAAAGATACAGTGATAGGCGCCTTACCGAGTGAACTAAACATAACTTTTAGTGTAAACTTGGAGCCAGAGATGCGTACATTTTGTACTCGGGCCATTGGCATCTTGGCGTTTCTTTTGATCTTTGCTTCAGTTCACGGAAACAGATAATAATATCAATGACAATTGGAAATAAATTACGTACATTCTCTTAATTTTAAATACATTTCTATTCTGATAAAAGAGAAATTTAATATAACTGCAGTATATATAATCATAGAAAGGACTTTTCATCGTACAGTACAAAACTGTATTTGACAATACAGGATTGGATTAACAGATAGATTTTGTTCCTCTGCTAATAAAAATTTAACTATTGTTTTAATGATACACTTATTATAGTATATTGGTCGCTCGAAATTCCGGGAATGAGCGTATAACTAGCTAGAATTAGAAATATTAACTTATACAGAGTGTCCAAAAAGTCCCGGGTCGGTTAAATATTTTTCAAAATATTTAAAATAGAGCTACAAAACCTTACACAAAGTTACTGGACATAAAAATATATTTATCACATATTCAGTGATCCGCTACTTCCTCAGGGGGGCGGCCCGCTAGGAGTCAGAAGAAAATCTTAAATGTAAGCATAGGTTGATAAGCAAACCCGACCTCAAACGGATAACCGAGTCAAAAAATGACAGTCGTTCAAAGTTGGCTAGAGTTTGCAACTTAGGTTAATGTAAAAAAATACACTGATGAGCTTTTTGATTTTAACTCAACTAACCCAAAACGGTTTACAATTGAATCAGTCATTTTAGAAACACCTCATGTCCATTTTTTTACCAATAATGAGTTAGGCATGCCAAAATGTATTTGAAGGCAAGGCGAATCCAGTACTAAATAAACACCACATCTCTACTAAGTAACCATAGTCATAGCAGATGTTAAAATATTCATTCTTTTGAGAAACACCTCATCTCCTGGAGATGTGTTATTTCTCAAATGACTTAAAATTTGTAGCTGGTGGCAGCATTGTTCTTGCTAATATTATTCTAGCCTAGAACAGCTGTAAAATAATTACACCGTGTTTAATAATTAATTGCTGTTGTAGAATAATAAGTTTCATTATTTATGAGGGGTATTCACGCAGGCAGTAACCATTCTTGCTTTAGTTAGATGTTATTAGTGGCATTCTACTCGTTAGTAAAGACAGACCATAACAGTTTTTTACTCTTAATTTGTTTCAACTTAGTTTTATCTTGTCTTTGTTATGGCACTTAGTGAACGTGAGAGAGTTACCGTATTAATGATGCGTGGTTGGGGGGATTTAACACGGTCTCACAGTGAAGTTCAACACCTATTCAATGACTCATTTCCAAACCGAAACCCAATATCAAAATCAACAGTTACGAGAACAATAGACCGTTTTTTAACTCATGGAACTGTCTCTGATCTTCCTAGAAGTGGTCGTCCACCAAGTGCAACTGATCAGGTTTCGAGTGTGGAAGTTCTCCAGTCATTCATTGAGAATCCTCATGAAACGCTCAGATCGGCTGCAGGCAATCATGATATGTCCAAAAGCTCTGTTCAAAACATTTTGCATAAAAATGGTTTCAAGCCATACAAATTGACATTGCATCAAGAACTAATCGAAGACGATTTTGACAGGCGTCTTGATTTTTGTGAAATTATGATGACCAAGTTAGATACAAATCAAATCCTTCTAAATGATATTGTATTTTCAGACGAGGCTACATTCATGTTAAATGGCAATGTAAACAATCACAACTGCCGTTACTGGACTGATAGTAATAAGCACTGGATGATAAAAGGTCACACGCAACACCCACAAAAATTGAATGTCTGGGCTGGCATATTACGTGGAAGAATAATTGTGGGGCCGTTTTTTATCAACGGAACTTTAGACGGATTTTCCTACCTTGACATGCTCAGAAACCGTATAATACCAGCTCTTCGAAATATTGTTGGTGAAAACTTGGCTCAAATCTGGTTTCAACAAGACGGAGCACCCGCACACTACAGGAATATTGTAAGGGATTACTTAAATGTTATGTTCCCTCAAAGATGGATCGGAAGGAGAGGTGCCATTGAATGGCCCGCTCGTTCCCCCGACTTAACTCCTTTGGATTTCTTTTTCTGGGGTTATCTTAAAGATAGGGTGTAAAAATAAAACCACGGGATTTGTGAAGAATTTAGGAACAGGATCTTAGAAGAAAGTGGTTGTTTTTAACGTGAGGAAACAGGACTACAACACGCTATGGAGGCCTTTTATAACCTATTAGCTCACTGTCAAACAACAGAAGGCGGACACTTCGAGCATCTGTTGTGACAAGGCTCTCTGTAAGTAGTAATCTTCTAATGACTAAATCATTGCAAATAATGAAACTTATTATTCTACAACAACAATTAATTGTAAACAGTTTTGGGTTAGTAAAGTTAAAATCAAAAAGCTCATCAGTGTATTTTTTACATTAACCTAAGTTGCAAACTCTAGCCATCTTTGAACGGCTGTCATTTTTGACTCGGTTATCCGTTCGAGGTCGGGTTTGCGGCTGTGTACTCTACTAATAAAGACCTTTTATTTTATATGCATATCAACCTATGCTTACATTTAATATTTTCTTCTGACTCCTAGCGGGCCGCCCCCCCCCCTGAGGAAGTAGCGAGTCACTTAATATGTGATAAAATATATTTTTATGTCCAGTAACTTTCTGTAAGGTTTTGTAGCTCTATTTTAAATATTTTGAAAAATATTTAACCAACCCGGGGTTTTTTGGACACCCTGTATAATGGTTTTCATATTATCGGAGTTTTATCTATTGTTGACGAAACAACTGAACGCATGATTTAATTCCTTGATAAAACCAAAAATATAAAATGTACGGAGACTCAAGTACATCCTAACTTTACTCCTAATAATCAGAATACTTGTTCCCAACACTCGGGAACATGTGAGCCGAGAGTAGGTAGCCTCAAGTCAACTTATTATCCAGTGACAAAGAAGTAACATATATAACAAAAAGTAAGAGACCAGCTAAAACCTCTGTACTTTTTACATTGGAGTGGAAATTGTTAGCTTTTCCAGGAAAGGAATGAATTACCACCCGTTTTAATCGTTTAAAATAATACTAGCATTTTAACTGAGTCAATTAATTTCAGACTGGGTTCTGCTTGTGTGAGTGACCGCTGAGTGACTCGTCCTTGGAAGCATCCTGCCTAGCCAGCCATTGATTGTGATTAGAAAGTCACCTTTGACCCATTTGTCCCCAGATAAAGAGAGCTTATTAGCCCTAACTTTGTTTAGTTATAAATAACATTTAGAAAATTACCTTTTTTTCTTTTAAATACAAAAACTAACTGAAACTAATAAATAAATTCGACATAAGAAGCTTTTAAAGTAATGATAAAACCACAAGTCAATGAATGAACAAAGTATCATGACTAGCACTCATTTCCACCTTGTGCTCATAGCTGACAAGATGTATCGAATTTAACAGAATCAGCATATGTGTGTTTGCAAGTTCTGCAGTTGAATGCATTTCCATCTCCATTTTGTGCCACTTTTCTAACAAAAGAAACTATGCAGCCGCTTGATGATGGAGAATTCTCATGAAACTTCCAAGGAGTAATATAGTTTATCAATGCCAAATATTATAAAAATAAGCATTTCTGGTAGATACGAGATTAACATTTATCAATCTTCACACAATAGTCAAATAAATAGAACTTGTAACTTATCATTCTATGTATACTGTATGAAAAGAAATATTCTAAAGGAAAAAAAGTGTTTCTATTCAACTGGTTTTAAAATATTAAATTGTTAATCAGAGAAGTAAATATATTTTTTATTATAATGTTCATAAACTTGAGGTTAAATATCTGCTCTTATTACATCAGCACAATACGATAGAAGACAATACGTCAAAGAAAGACAATACAAAAGTATTTCAGCTGCCTTTTTGTGTTATATTAACAGCCCCTATTGTTTAGAGATAATAAACGATTGCACTCTGTTCCTCATTAAATTTATAACGATTATACACTTTACTTGTTGGGTTGAAAAATAAGAGTTTATTCTTAAGACAGTTTAATTAGTCAAATCATACTTGTAAGACAGAGTTATTTTTCCCTTCTCAGTGAACAAGGTAAGGCAACCAACAAAATTATCCTTTAATCTATATTTAATTAGCTATTACCTGCACATAACTCTGATATAGTTTTATACCTTGTTCTATAAGAAAGGAGTTTAAATTGTGAAAATATTACTACTTCAGATTTTTTATTTTTCTCGTACATTACTGTACATAAAACAAAAGGTTTTATGTGTTTTCTGTCAATTGTTTCCATAATGTTATTTTTTTTTTTTTTTTTGTGGGGGACTAATAAAAAAAGTCGGAATTTACTGGAACTATGCAAAATTACAAAGGTAACATGACGTTTAGCATACGAAATTTTTATATGAGGAATAAAGATGGCAGATATTTATACAACATCACATACTTACTTTTAAATAGGTAGCTTGGAATCAATATAATTGTTTAATAACTTACGTATCACCAGTAAAAGATGTCCTCGGGTATATAAACCAATAGCCGATTAATGTTGATATTATTCATAATTGTCAACTATTGATAAGTCTAACAGAAACTTTTAGTACCAAATGTTATATTAATACAAATTATAACAAGGTAGGAGTGAGAACGATGTATAACAGTCTTTGCTACGGTTACTTGCATAAGTTCATTTAAAGAAGTCCTACTGACACATAGACCGATAGACGCCACACAGAAAAAAATTATTTACATCATTTATGCAGATAAAAGAAAAAAAATACTGTGTTGCTAAATGGCTTTAATGACGCTTATCCAAACTTTATAGTTGGACATGTATCGTCATGGATTTGTACTCATTCTTGTATATGAATAAATGAATTTTCATGTAATAGTTACACCTACAGGTGAATTTTCATGAAATATCTTGCAAAATGGTAGTTTTACGTTGCTGTTCATTGGGTTACGTTGGTTGGGGATGGTACAGGAACAAAAGAGTGCGCTGAAATTAAATCTTGTCACCGATTTTTACATTGAGTTTCCATTCTATATTTCTTTATTTTTACTGTGCGAACAAGTTATGTACATTTTTTCTTGTTCACACGGAAAACTTTCATAAGGTTGCACTCAGTTTGTTTTAAATTTGCTATTCTACTATTTCTGGTTGCTATCATGTTTAGTAAAGGAAACATTTAAAATATATGCTAACGCTCAACCAGATCCAATTTTCAATATAATTATTGCACGTATTGAAATAAAGATTGATAGAAAACTATAAGTCACGGAAGCCTATACGTCAGTTCGTTTTCACAAATGTGCAGACAGACAGATATGATATTTTCAGCCAACGAGTAATAGGTATCAGTAATGCTCAGCCAATATGATTGTAAAAACGAAATAGTGTATTTAAAAAACAACAACAACAACAAAACACTTGTCCTTTAGACCATTTCGATAAATAAGACACAATTCCATGAGATAATATTAAAGTAAACTTAACAATGCAGCAGGAATGAAATTATACTGCAACTATATAGAAATACTGAAATTCCCCAAAAGTCCACTACAAACCAATACAAAGAAGCTTTAACCAATACAGTTTAGATTTGAACCTAGGCCCGTGCTGTACAGTTTTGTGTGGTGCATTTTACTTGTTACGATCTTAGTGTTCTTAATGTTTCACTAAATATGAGAAGTTTTGAGTCATCCTTTAGCGATTTTGTAAAACGTTAAATTATTTTGAGGTCGATTGTAATCAAAGATAAATAGGATTTGCTAGTTACCATAATACCATTAGAAGAGCAGTAATTCTTGCAATTGCTTGCGTGTAGTTAATGCAGTTCATTGTATTGCCACGAGTAAAAATGCAATACCCAAGATTATAATTATGGTTGCTTGCTAGCTTTAATTGAATCATGTAGTAATTAAATTGATTTATATAAACGGGTTTAGTGGCGTCGTAATTTCTTTTGGATAGTATATTGTTTTCTATTCTTATTCATATGACTCATCAATATATTTTTACGGGATCTTTTAACCCTTTCAGGGCCAGGACCAAATATGAGATGTTGCAAAATTTTTTCACATATCTATCCCCTTGTGACTAGTCAAAAGTGCCAGGCTAAAATTGGCGATTTTGCAGTCTCTTAGATTAAAATTTATAACTTTTCATAAACATTAGAGAATGACCTAAAAGTTGCACCAAATTACTCGTATAGATATATACTATCAACAAAAAAATATAAAGATGTAGTTTTAAGTAATTTAAAATTTAAAAAAAAAATAATGTTTTAATGGATTACATAAAAAAAATTTAATTTTTAATTTTTTTCGTAAAAATAACTAAAAAAGGAAAAATAATTTTACCGTTAGAAAGCTATGTTATTATATTTTACATTTATAAAGGAACAACCATACAAAATTTTGTGTTATTTCTCTCATAAATAATTTTTTTATGACACATTTTGTATAAATACGCATAATTGTACTTCGCAACAAGTGATAAAGCAACTGACTCTTAACTGCAAGAAACTTAAAATAAATATTCACATTACGGATGTACCGGTAAACAGATGATTGTAGGATCCATAAGCAGTTTCAATACAGTTTAAAAACACTATTTACCAAGAAATATTTACACAATTTTATTTGAAATTTATTTACACTTTTTCTATTTACAAATATGCTACTTACAATTTCACTCCCGTGAGATCGCAAAATTGTCAGTCATTGTAACTACTACACACAATAGCTAAGCAGGTAACACTACTAATATTTACAACCACAAAATAAAATAATGAAGAAGAATCCAGCATACAATGGTACGATTGCACTAAAGCATAAAGAATTAACAACAATAGATCGAGTCACCTGATAATGTCACGTGACAATTACGAAATAAAAATGCATAGACCTCCAAAATAAAAATTATATTCATATTAAATATCTACAAATATACCAGGGAATAAAAAAACATAAAACTTTAATCATTTGATGTCGTATTTTTTAAAGAAAATTACGAATATCAAGGCGGCAATATATTGCCGCCTGGCACTTTTTAGACACGATCTATGGCGGCAATATATTGCCGCCTGGCCCGAAAGGGTTAATTAATAAAGTGTGTTAGCTACAATGCCTTTCTAATGGAAAGTTTTGCTAATTTAAAGTATTAGAGTGGAGGCCTGAGGCTGGAGAGTTAGAAAAAATTATTTATTGCACACCTAGGTGGTATAATGTAAACGTATGTACCAAATTTCATGTCTATATATCATGGCTTTTGTTAGGTATTAATGAATCCGTCAGACAGTTAGTCAGAACATCTCTTTTTTATACATAAATAATAAAATGTATGTTTACTTACGAAATTAGCAAGCAACCAAAAGATATAACTTAAAATAGAACTTAATCTCTTCACACATGATGCGCAATCAGTTAATTGTTTTATCTGTATCAAAATAAAACGACTGCATCATGTAATTAAAGAAAACCCAACGTAACAATTGAGTGGCACACAAAACCACGTTGAACAAAAGGAGTGACAGAAAAACTCTTTTAATTAAAAACGACAGAAAAACTGCACAGAAAATTACACAAGCAACGTCAAACGTTAGTTTATCATTGTGATTTGCACTTTTTGGTGCAGTTTAGTAAACATGTATGTTTTACAAGGATGCGAAAAGTTTTTCTAATGGTTAAATCTTCCAGAAAAATTTAAGAGGGATTAAAACACGTTACTTATTGTTACAGTTTACATAATCTCAGTTCTATTAAAGTTCATAAACGTATAAAAGTACTTTCTTAATGTAAGCAAGCCTCTATTATATAACATTTCACTGGTAGTTTGTAGCACAACATAAATTATAAACATATTTCTAAATATAAAAATTGCATAGTTTTATTTTTAAAAATTTGCTAGTTTTTTCTCTGTATTTAACATAAGAAAATGTAGCTTATCGCATATTATTTGTAACATTACTTTTAAATCGTTTGAAAACAAAAGTATCTCATTCTAAAATGTTGACGTTTTATAGTGTGTCTATAACAGACAAATACTTAGTAGGTTTTTTTATTATTATTATTATTGTGTCAAAATAATTAAAAGTAGGTTATTGTATATAAAACAATAACGATCTTTTAATATATAAAGTTAAATTTCGGTTTTGGAAATATACTTGGAAGAGTATTTTATTTCGTGTGAATAGTTGGTTATATATGTAGAATATATATAATGTTTTCAATAATTCTCAGGGTGAGATAAGAAAGCTTTCATTAAACGTTCTGAAAAGTATATTCTACATCTCCATGAATTAAGAGATTGCAATGCCAATGCTTAAATAAAGAAAACGTAAATAAAACTTTGACGTTCACAGTCATCGGTGTTACATCATTATGATTTAGCATTTGGTTACTAAGGCTTATCTTAAAAATGTTGTTTTTTACCCATAACTACTTTTAAATTATTGTAACCTATTGAACCGATAAATTAACCAACAGAACTTTTTTTATTTGGCTACTTACTTCAAAAAAAGCAAAATAATAACACTTGCATAGTACTCCCAAATGAATGCAAATAGTTGAACATTGAAACGACATATAAATGTGATTCTATATTATATATGTATATATATATATATATATATATATATATATATATATATATATATATATTATATATATATATATATATATATATATATATATTATATATATTTGTATGTATATATCTGAAAATAATACATAGACAGTAAATAACATTTTGCCACAAATTTTCCCCTTGTACGAAGCGTAAAATATCCTTTTTACAGAATTATACTCAACATTTACTAATAAAATTGAACTCAAATTTTAGATTCCCTGTATTATCATTCACTATGCTAGGAGACTGCAAATTAGGAATATTTTTTAGATTCTAAGAGTATTTATTCTCATAGATTAAGGTTATGACCAAATTTTAATAAAAAATTAACAGGGGTTAAGACCTAAAATGGAAACGTTTAATTAAACAAATCGTTCTGAATGTTTTGTTAATGTATATGTTGCATTGAAGAAAATGTGTAACCTAATTCAAGGTGTTTCTAAGTTACAAATAGATTCTATAAATATATTTTCTACGGAAGTTTGTAAAATTATAGCTTTTCCAGTGAGTGTATAGGTTGATTGCGTAAGAGTTTTAGGTTATTGGCAAATTTGTAAATGTTCTAATATTGGAATGAAATGGCTTGTACAAATTTAATAGTAATGAAGTCCACGAAAGTATTGAAAAATCTTGTTTATTGTCATGCTATTTCTTAAATTTAATGCATTATTGTTTCTTATTACATTATTAAAGGAATTGTGCTGCTAAATTATGTAATTAATGTGCTAAAAGTGTCATTTTGGGGAGATTAATATGACATTAAATTTATGTCACGTAATTGGGAAAGTTATTTTTAGTGCTCAATCATCTAAATAACACCTTTTTAATAACGATGAACTGAAAGGAGCTTAAGCTGTTGTGCTATTGCTTATTGCCAATAACCAAATAATTGTGAGATACATGTACAGTCCCAGCCAAATAATAGACACTCGCTTGAAAACGGCCCAACACCCAATAAAGCGGTAGCAGTGGCGACGTTGACCACTTCGGTTTTTGTCTAGTGCCAACAATGCCCTAAACTCCTGCTGCCAGATTATAAAGCTAGGTCAATACTCTTAGCTAAAACATAACTATCCACCTTTGACCGTCTTTCCATTAAACATTCACTGCAACATACTTTCAAATGTGGAGTATAACTTACTTGGTTCGCATCGATTTAATTTTTGATTTAATCTGTGATACAAATAACAAATATCTAGTTAAACTCAAATGTAAACTGTAATCGGGATACTAAAATGTCTTTGTGTTTGGTACTTAAACTACTAAATGTACATAAAAAAGTGAGTAAATTACACTAAAATTATATAAACAGTTTTTTTAGATGTCAGTACAATACAATACGAGAAAATGAAACAATCGATCTACTTAGAATTTTTGTTAATATTTTAATAGTTAAAAATTTGTTTGTTTTAAGTAATCCCAAACGCCCTTGACTGATTCCCTTTCAGAATGAATTAGGGGAAGCTTTAAAATAATTAACTTTTTAAACCTTATTACTTTTAAATTTCAAATAAAATTAGTAAATCACAACAAATACACATTTGTATGACATAATTGTTATATGAAAGTTATTGTGTTTCATAATGAAGGAAACAGGATTTTTCCGGACATTTGCCATCGTTCAGTGAAACAAGAAAACAGTAACACTACGTTTCGAGATCTGCAATCTGATCTCTTCTTCAGGTAAAGAACTAACCTAATACATAATTACAAACTAGGTTAAAATAAACAAATCTTACTAAAGCGTTGTGGCACGCCTAAGTCAGGAATCACAACCTACATGTTGTTTGTCAACTTCACTAACTCTAAAGACATGCACTTAATACAAAACTATACCAAACACTAATCATTAATCAACTACGGAATACAGGTCACAATACATCTTCACTCGTCTACTAACCACCTACGACTGACCAGAGGGACTAGCCAATGGTAATCGTGACGGCTGGCTAAAACAAGATGGCGGAAATACAAGGGAAGGAGGACAGGAATGGGCCCTTTCGTTATTATTGGTTCATGCGAGATGAACGTCTTAAAACCATATTGTGACTCCGCATTGATTTATTACAAATATCCGATCCGATGTTTCATAATGTTTTGCAATGACTTTTTCCGTTGTTAGTTCTTAGTAAACTTCAGCATAGAATTCATATTCTACCGGTATTAAGGGCTGAATGTTCTCCAGTTGTGCCCTTTTAAGGACGCTTTTCCTTTATTATATTCTTTTTTTGACGTTAGAACACTCATATTAGTTCTACCAGTACAGCGTTGAAAAAGGTGGTATCATTAACACATTCAGTGCTGACGACGCGTAAACGCGTCTGCAGGTAACCGAGTCATGTGCGGAAGACGCGTAAACGCGTTCTTGCGCGGGCACCTGCTTCCTCCTAATTGGTAGATTAGCTGATTGGTTTATTGTAAATCAGACGTTACGACAGTGAAGATTATAGGTTACCTTACTCGAAAGTTAGTTTCGTTTTTGATTTATGTGATTTTGAAGTGTTTTAACATGAGTGACAAAGATCCAACATATTGTCGTAATCCTGATAATTTAACTATCAGGGAAATCGACAGATATGCTCTTTACGACTCTCAATCTGATGAGTATAGTAGTGGCGATAGTTTTAGGCCAAGTGGAAATGAATCAAGTGATGAAGATGAGTTTGATAACACCACGCTCGAGAACAGTTCTGTCCTTGACATTACTTCAGGCGAGCCCAATAATGCATCACCTGCTGCCAGTGATAACGATCTTGCTATACCTGGTCCTAGCCATATAAACAGTCTACCCTCAGCTAAACCAACTTCTCGTCGAGGGAAAAAATCTTCTCGTCCTATTTTGCAATGGAGTGAATTGCCCCAATTAAAAACATTTTTATTTAATGAACCAACGGGTTTAAGAATTCCTCCACCAAGTAATAAACCAACAGATTGGTTTAGACTTATTATTGATGATGTGTTTCTTCAAAGTATTGTCAAAGAAACCAATAGTTACGCAGAAAAGGTGTTCTTATCTGAACAAACTAAAGAAAAGTCACGAATATGTCAATGGAAAGATCTGACTTTGCAGGAATTTAACATATTCCTTGGTGTTTTGTTTCATACTGGAATTGTCCTTTTGCCACAACTACAACATTATTGGAGTACAGACAAGTTATTCAAAACATTTTTTGGTGAGTACATGTCACGAGACCGATTTTTGTTAATTTTAAGATGTTTACATGTTGTTTACTGTGATGAAAATAATGATCGATTATATCAAATAAAACCTGCTGTTGACTATTTCAACAACAAAATGTTGTGTATATACTCACCCAGTAAAGAGTTGTCGTTAGATGAGTCTATGGTTCTATTTAGAGGCAGACTTGAGTTTAAACAATACATTAAGAATAAAAGACATAAATATGGAGTAAAGCTATACTTTCTTGCTGAAACCAAATGGACTAGTAATGAAGTTTGCCGTGTACGCAGGTGCTATGGGCATTTTGTCTGGAGAAGGAACATGCCGAGAAAGTAGTGTTACACTTGGTGGAACCATGGCTTGGAAAAGGGTATTCAATTTTTGCTGACAACTTCTACAACAGTATTTCTCTGACAAAACTCTTATAGAGAAAAGAACCTACATTACAGGAACCCTACGATCAGACAGAGTAGGTGTATCAAAAGATTTGATAACTAAAAAACTTAAGAAAGGCGAAACGGTGGCAAAATACCATGATGGTATAATGGTAGGGAAGTGGAAGGATTAAGAGAGGTGGTTTATATTAGTAACCAGTATGAAAATGACATGAATCTGTCCGTGAACCGATGGGGTAAGGAAAAAATTAAGCCCTTACCTATAATAAAATATAATAATTATATGAGTGGAGTGGATAGGAAGGATCAGCTCATGAGCTACTATCCATGTGAGCGGAAGACCATGCGATGGCACAAAAAGTTGCTGATCAACATTTTACAAATGGGTATCCTCAATGCTTTTATTTTGTATAACAAGTTTGTTATTGGCAAGAAAATGACAGTGCTGGACTTTAGATTAGATATCGTGAAAAACCTTCTAGGGCCTGACAGGGAACATCAACATGAAGAAGAGGAAGACAACGAGGGGGAAGTGAAGCACCTACCTACAAAGCTGCCTTTGAATGCCAAAGGAATCAGAGCAAGAAAAAAGTGTAAAGTGTGTACTCGTAACGGACGAAGAAAGGATACAACATACCAGTGCAAAGCTTGTCCAGAAACACCAGCTTTGTGTCTTCAAGACTGTTTTGCTAGTTATCATGCCTAGAAGAAACGTTCTGTATATAGTGTAAATATTTGTAGTGATGAATTTATTATTGTGTTTCGATCCAGAGATGTAAGTAAAAGAAATTCCATTCTATTATTATTATTAAATCAAGTGCTATTTGTCACTTAAAGCTCCTGGACTCGTTAACGCGTCTTCAGCACATAGCGTCAATATGTGATGCTATATGCTGCCGACGAGTTTACGAGTCCATTATTTTTTTCTAATAAGGTAAAATTCGTAATAAAGTTTATTTTTGTACCCAAGACAAATATTTTTGAGTGTCTACACATCGAAAAGTAAAATTTTTCTTTTCAGCACAGCCCAACTCATAGGTAAAATTAGTCAGCAGTTGGAATCGATAACGGGACGGCCAGTATCTTTTTTTCGGCAAACTCTGCGTTGTATGAATAATGGATAAACTTATTGATAAAAAAACTCCTTTTTAACGAAAGGTTTTCCCTTTACTTTCTTTAAACAAGAGTAATGTTGTAAAACACTGGCTACCATGATTTGAAATCCAATATCGTTTCAACTGTATGAGCCGAGACTTTCTAAGTAATGCTAAAATCCCTATCGCAAGGCAAGAGTGAGTGGCCTCTTAAAGAGTAAAATTCAGTCTTCCAAATGTTTTAAATCTGTAAGAGGTGTAACCATTTTTGAATTTGCTTAACTCTGGCTCGAATAGTTTTGATAATACAAGTTAAAATCAGTATAATAATTTTTGACAATGTTTAAATATTGCAGTAGAAGAGAGAAAACCCCTTATTTGGCCTATTACTTGAGATAAATCAGTAATATCAGGCATTAATTTTTATTATGAGGAAATAAAACATATGCAAGGTTAGTTACAGTAAACTAAAAGATTCATGCAAAGAAATATTACACAACAAATTTTGCATGAAGAAAAAATTACATTTCACTAACACTCCTAATCCGATATCTCCAGGAATGCTTTTCACCAATCTGTTTGGTTATAAATATCAAAAAATATTTGCCATACGTTTCAGATCTAACTCATTAAGATTAGACTAAATTAGATGTATTGTGGAAATCACGTTGTTAGATGAACCATATGAAAACCAATAGACATGACTGACAGAGAACACGTAACTGAGTAAAGAATCAACTAAACACAGACTACGTGACTTGTTTTGGAGAAGAATTCAGCTGAACACCCCCTCCCCCCCAATACCATAACAGTCTCCTTACATAACCCGTTCAGTAGGGTTAGTTATCATTCTTTGAATTTTGTGTGTTATTCGTAGTTTGGAAAATATATCCTTATTTTTCCAGATGGAATAATATAACCACCATCAGGATCATTGCAACAGCTCTAAATGAGGTTACGGGGGGGGATGTTGCGGGAGGTTTGCGGGAATCATGCGGGATGCTGCGAAAAGTTTGCGGGAGGTCGGTAGGATGTCAGCGGTGTCCATCCGTTTATTCCATACATGGGCAATGGATGAATACAAACGATCAGTATTGCAGATTTAGTACTGTAAAATCGTTTCAAATATTTTATTCTTCTAAAGCAAAAGTTTACTAAGTAGTTAAAATAGTGTCATCTAGTCTTCCCAGAGTATAATTAAACGATCTGTAAATAAAAGATTAGTATTATTGCGTTGACATAAATATTTGATTAAACTGCATGTATTACCTAAAAATTAAAAATTAACTAAAATAATGAATATGTGTTGTAACAAAACGCTCACTATAATAGTTTTCAATACATAGAATTGTTTACAAAATGTCAATATACTCTTATACACCTATTTTAGACGTCGTTAAAATATGTCTGCATCTATCTGACACTATCGCAGGGGGATAATTTATATATATATATATATATATATATATATATATATATATATATATATATATATACCGAGAATAGATTGATAAAACGTCAAAGAATCAAAGGTCAGAGGGCATTGAATTTTGTACCTTGGACGCAAGATATTTCACAAACTAGAAATTGTAGCTCAGCTGACTTTTCTCCAATGCACACACACATATGTTCTGTTGTTTGATAAAATACTCAATGTTAGATACAGAAATGATGAAGATAATAAATTAATATTATTTTCAAATTGTATATTGTTTAAGTGTTATTGTTATCGTTAAGATTTTATTATTGTTATTGGTGTGTTACTATTAGTTTAATTTGTTGTTATTCTGTATTGAGTTATTAATATAATGAATACCGACACACACACATATATATATATATATATATATATATATATATATATATATATATATATATATATATATATATATTGTATATGATCTACAGTAAAATGAGTTAGTGCACTCAGTAACAAGAAGGAAGGAAAAGTTATATATTTGTTATTTCATTATTTATTTGTTACATGTGTTGAGTTATATATTGTTGATTTGGTACGTTTACTGTTAAAATGTTATTGTTATTGTTAAGATTTTATTATTATTATTGATGTGTTACTTGTAGTTTAATTGCTGTTGTTCAGTGTTGAGTTATTAATATAATGAATACCATCATATATATTGTATATGTTCTACAGTAAAATAATTTAGTGCACTCAGTAACAAGAAGGAAGGAAAAGTTAGAATTGGATTAGCTTACCCAGATAGAGGTTAGTTACACACAACACAATACTTGTATCACTTGTATTTAATTACCACACAATCACAATTATTAATTTTCACAACACAGACACTTGTGACAGTTTCAACAAAATGTAGGAAAACACAATGTGGATAGGATAGTAAATTGTAAATGGATAGTTAAGTATTTATTTCTGATGAATTACGTCACTGAGTATCCAGAATGATGCCGGCTAATGCATGACTGAGTCAGGCACAATTTGGACAAACCTCTGTCGGAGAGCAAAACTGAACTTTGCTCTATGAACAGGTTGGACAACCAATGAAAATAAAATCACTGTTGGTCGGCGTTATTCAACAATATTTGGATATTCATAGAAACATATCAGCTCAGGTTCACGTCAGTAGTATTAAAAAATAAATAAATTAAAAAGAAAACACTCATTTTAAATAACTACTGGTAATAGTGGCCAGTAAATTCCGAAAAAGTTATTGTGTATAATTAATTATTATTGATAAAATAAATTATTATTATTGTATTGTATATATATATATATATATATATATATATATATATATATATATATATATATATATATATCTATATATATCTTACGTAATATTTCGTGTGGGTGCAATAGTATTAAACCATGTGGAGTTTGTATATACAATTTGAGAATAATATTTATTATCTTCATAATTTCTGTATCTGACATGTAGTATTTTATCAAACAACAGAACATATATGTGTGTGCATTGGAGAAAAGTCAACTGAACTACAATTTCTAGTTTGTGAAATATCTTGCGTCCAAGGTACTAAATTCAATGCCTTCTGACCTTTGATTCTTTGACGTTTTATCAATTTATTCTCGAGGTCAGAGTTTATAGGTCATTGACATGTGCTACATACTACTCACATCTTTCGAAATTAATTGTCCTCAGACGTTTTTTAATAATATACACTTAAATTTCATCATTCTACTATATTAGTAGTATTATAGATCTGCTAAATACTATTTTTTTATAGTTTGTAAATGTCACATAATTTACACCTATTATACTATATCTCAGTAAAACTAAAATTTTTTTATTAATGAAATTTCTTTACTATTTAGCTGATTTTGATTTTCAATTTAATTAACAACTAAATTCACTTGCTATTGTTACATTTAAATAAATTACTCTTCAATTTTATAATTTAAATCTTAAGTATTAGCCTATAAGTTTAAAACTCTCTTATTAATAAACTAGTAAACCATATAATCTTATATATAGTTTAAATGGTAATTATATGACAATTTTTTGTAACGGGAATTGCCCTACCTCACAGGAAATTATACTAATCACTTGTTCACTCAACTGATTAGTACATGTATATTGTACTTTAATGTATTTAGTGCGCTACTCCTCCCCTTCATCAAATTATAATATTGTCTTATGTAATCTATTTTCTGCTAAAATCTCATTTGTGCTCTATATTTCTGTGCAATCAGACATAACGTAAAACACAATAAAAAGGAGAGGAAGGTTTATTGTTTAGTAAAGGAATTAAACTTTAACATATAAACGGTAAGCTGTTAAAAAAGGACAACTTTTACCGCCATATAATCTTAATGGATGTGAATCAATGTAATGACTTTGAAACCAGTTCAAATGCGAATTATATTTAATTACCCCACAAAGCGTGAAGAGTCTCAAGCTAATCAGGTATGTGTCAGCACACCGATGTCACGTCCGAACCACTTATAAGTATAAGTATATAAGATAAGTTCATAAAAATCTATGGAAATACTCTACTCTGTACACTTCCGACATCATTATGTCCACGCTTTTTAAATTTACAGTTTCCATAATATGATGACGGATACTAGTCCAGGTTAATTTACAAAATTGTAATAAGGGACCTCTCTCTTTGGTTAGCCGAAGAAATAATATATTTTGAAACCATCGACAAATTTTTAAATGATATTACAATTTATTAACTGCAGAAAAATATATAATTTAAAACGAAGAACTTCAGAACGAGTGGGGGAGAGCGATAAGCACGCGAAATTAACGCGTTCAAAATCATGGAACAACTGCGCCGAACAATGGCCATTACCTCTCCTTCTAATAGATTGTTTCTATCAGTTTGGAGCAGTCAAATTGGACTTCCCTCAAAGTGGTATCGTAACAGGTAAAAACTAAGCAGATATCAGCAAGTTCCTGCCTACTGTACGTCTTTCTACTCTGCTCCTGAAAAATTACAAGGCTTACTGGGTATAACTAGACTTCATGATTAGAGTAGATCTTAGCGTTTATGTATAATGCTAAATTATATATCTTCTTCTCTTGCATTGTTTAACTTAACATGACTGACTGTCTTATATATCTTATGTATTACTGCTATTAAATAATCTGTAATATGTTACGTTAAATGTGAATGTAACATATTTTTGGTAATTTTATACTCATAAAAATTACATGATTGAGACCGTATTCGATGTTACAGGTCTGTTATTAAAAATATACAGGGTGTAGTTTAAGTTCTGATACGCCTAGATATATTCAAAACGAATTGAGATATCAATGTAAAATCTTCACCATACTTATTAAAATATTGTTTGGACTTTTTGAAAGATAAATATATTTCTCCCTTTTTCAAAGAGGAAAAAAGGGAAAGGCACTTGGAATTTTAAAACTGCAATCCCTATCTTGTGACAATCATTTGAAAGTTAAATTCAAAATAAACACAATGACACGAACAAAACTTATCTACGACTACCCTACAAAAACGTATGGGTAAATAATCTCTTACATTGTAATGTCATCCAGATAAAAGACACCTCTTACCAAACTATTGCAATTTGAAATTTGAAAGTTACCCCCTTCAGCCCCTCTTTGAAAAGGTGGGTGATATATCGGTTACTATAAGAAAATTAGAAATTAATTTTTAATAAGTCTGGTGAAGGTTTTAAAATGCTATCTTAATCCAATTGGAATATATTCAGGCGTATCAGGTCTTAATTTACACCCTGTATGTTGAGGATCGACAAAAATCCTTCATCAGTCAGTATCAGCCCTGTCAATCAGTATCAAAGGGTAGTGTTTAATCAGTCTGGGCGCTCTGTTAAAAGGTAAACGTAACCAACAACGATATGACATTATTTAAAGAGTGCTTGGGCGAAAATATTTCACCAGAGTAATGAAGAAGACGTAATTTAACGCATTAGAATGAATGCTTCAGTAGTTTACCTATTTCAAAACGTAGTTACTATAAATGACCTCTGCAGTCGACTATCTTAAATGTGTTTTTAAGATTATTCAGGTTATTAATTATATTATTATCTCTGAATAACAATATTTGTTTATAGTTAATAGATACTACAAGATATGTATCAATAAATCATAGTGAAAATACACCATACATCTTGAAAACTTACGTTTTACATTGAACTTACGTAACACAACATATTGAGAAATTTCCTTCATATCCCATAGAAAAATGCTGAAATTTTATCACAGCGAAAATATTGCTGCAAGAAAGTCTTATCTACGTATTATTAAAATTTGTGTGTCTTGAACGTAAGGATCTAAGTACATAGTTATTTACTTATATATGAACTAAAAATATTTTCCAAATTAATTTTGCTTTATTCTTAACGATGACATTTACAATCGAAATTACGTTATTATATTTCTATAATAAAGCCTATCTGTAAATTTTGCCTCCTTTATAGTTTCTTATGCATTTTTATAAAGTTACATTACGTTAACTCTATATACCACTTCCCTTCAGTTTTAGTATGAAATACTACAATATTTTGATTTAAGTGGTTCGCTATTACCACTTCAAAGACAGAAAATTAAATAGCCGAAAGAGGCAAAACTATATGATAACTAAAACTTGATATTTTCCCTACAATAGAGACGAGTAGAGTTTAGATTTTTTACTCTAACAAAAACAAAACAGATATATGACAGATAAGAGGTATTATTGTCCTTTTAACCTTAAAAACCACGTAAGTAATATGATTTTTATTTTAACGTTCAACGGGTAGACCTGATATAAAAGAGAATTTTGAAGAATAAATAAATTTTTAAGCACACTTATAGTACTTAGACGTATATTGTTATAGCATATAGCTTTTATAAGTATATTTTATATTGTAAAACTTATAGTATATTGTTAGTTTATTATGTTACATTTTTATTCACGTGTAAAACATTTCACAATATAATCTCAATGATTTGATTTCAGCGCACTCTTTTGTTGTAGCACCCTTCCTTGAGTCTTTTATTATGTGTTATTTATATTTTAACCTTTGGAACGTTTTAATTTTATTTCAGTTTGATATTATTTTATTATAATTGCCACATACAAAATTTAGGTTTCTTTTGACTGATGCGGAGGGTGACATTTTTCATCAACAACATTTATTAGAAATTCTTATATCAACAATTATTTGAATTTGAAGTTTTCCCAAAATTCTCGTTTCGATACATTTTAATCAATTGAATTTATAGTTAGCTATATACAATAAAATAAAGTTATTAAAATAATGTAACAAAATGTAAAAAGTAATGTAATACGAAACTTTTTATCTAATCTAATTTTTATCTCCTTACTAGATTGTTACTTTTTGTTGCACCAGATCTTATCGGTAAGACCTTTTTGCGGCGTTTGAAGAGGATTACCAAAAATCAGCCCAAAAAAATATGTCCTTTATTATTGGAAATGCAGAAACTGTATTGGTCATGTGAGTTGTATTCTCTAAGACTTGGCACTCTTCTGATATTTAATTCATGCTGAAGTGGCTTCCTACACAAAGCATGAAATAGGTCTTTACAAAGAATGCCTTTAAGCGTCGATACCTGCAAATGTTGTAATTTATAAATTTATATGAAGGAAATTCAGTTGACTGAATTCTTAATTATTCAGAAACTAAATTATATACGAATACTTGTACGAAAATCAAGGAACTAAAAAGCAAAAATATAATTTTTACAAAATGAAAGGTACTTAACACCAGTACTACACAAATTTTAAAAGCGAAGCAAAATTTTAAGTCATACATTTATTAGACAGTTAACTCTATATTTATACATTATAAAAATTCCTCCATTGTTTCAGCCCTTCTAAATATTTTCAGCTCAGCCGAAACAACGCGGCGTCCAGAGAAGATGGAGAACTTCGTATCAAAATCCTGTCGAAAACTTACGAAGGACAAGGAGACGAAGTGAAAGACCCAATAACTAAATATAAGGATATCCTCGAGATAAGAAAAGGTCCTAAATGAAGAACTAACACTGTTCATCACGCAATAGACACTTGAGAAGCGAAGCTCATCCGCCCGAATCCCCGGAGGTTACCGCTTGTAACTGAATGTTACAAATTGAGTTTAATAAAGATCATCGATCAATCCTAACTCCTAAAAACAGATGTGCAAAGTACATTAACATATTTTTTATTGTATCCGCTTCCTGGTTAGGTTGTGAATTACCAACCAATCAGTACAGTAGGAAAATCAGAAGACGCTGCTAACCCTTCTGTCATGTTTCTATAAAAAAGTAACCCACCAGGAATGTCACCTCAAAATCTTTAATCTGTATTATATTTGCTACATTCTAAATTATTTATTAGCACAAGCCTTCAGGTTAAAACTTTACATGAAAATAGTATAGAAACGCCCATATTCACTAGCTGTAGAACAAATCAAATTTACATTTTCATTTAGCACTCCATCATAATAAACACTACATAAAAATCAATACTGGTCTAATACCAAAGATAAGAACAGAAAACCTAACGTATAATACATAATAAGAATTAACATTACTAACAAATTTATATTAAAAGGATAAACAGTCTTTTAAAATATTACAAATATATATAAGCTATTTATGCGGATGACAATAGAATGGGAATTTAGTTTATATATATATATATATATATATAATATATATATATATAAATATATATATATATATATATATATATATATATATATGTGTATACCGTGAGGTATACATGAAGATTTGTTATAATACAAACGTTACTTGTACCCATTGGTATTTTTTGGAAAACTGCTGTGGATTTTAGTAAACGATGATAAACTAATAACATTTCCCCAAATTAAATTTACTTACGTTAAACACATTGTCATAGGTTATTTTATAAAAAATGCAAAATATTTGTTTAATATTTAAGGTTAAAACTTTATTGTAAATGAAATATATCCATTAATACAATAAAAGGTATAATATTGTTTAAGTTACATTATACTTTTTTGGTACATTTTCATTGCGAACTTATTTTAAAATTGAAATTTAGTTTATAGGCATAATTTAAACAAAAGTGAATTTGTCAAAATAAAATTGAGTCAGTAAACCAGACAACGTTACTTTCCGTTCAGATCTACAGTACGTTATTATACACCTCACATTGTCGGTAAAGGCAGTTTCCAACTTAGATTGGCCTTAACCTCTAACGATGCCGCTCATCGGTGTTTATAGTTCCTCAGGGCATTGATCTGATATCACAAAGCATGATGGATATACGTTATGTTGAATCATTAAGTCTTACATTTAGAACTTGAATGAAATTCAAAGTCCAATCTTTTATTGATAAAACTTTGTCCTCATGGATAAATACTTTACATAGAGCGTTCTCATAATTCATGCTAAGGTAGTCAGTCTAGCCATGTGATTGACTAGTATTACATCTAAAAAGTGTAGTAAATATGAAAAAAATATTTACATCGTTTCACAAAATAGCACAAGTCTTTTCAAATATTCCTCGATAGATTATTAACATGAACTATTTAGAAAAATTTAATTACGATCAATTCGAAGGTAAATTAATGCAGTAGATAATCGTCTTATACAGACGGTTAAATACCTAATAATTACGCTTAACTTAATAATTTTGGTTCAAGAATCTTTGTGTTATGGCAATGAATCGAAACATAGGAATGAGAAAGGAATTCTTGTGTCTCGTTACAAATCCGTAGATGAAGACAAAATATATCAACACTAAAGGCAAAGTAAACAACCCTCCGCAAGGAAAGCGTCTCAAAACTTTTTCGACATTTCAGGCCATTTACAGTTTTAATATATTTTGTTTATTAAATTCAAATAGACGTCGGTTGTCTGCATTAAAATTATTATTATTATGCTATTAATTCAAATTATTCTTGTACTATAATCATAATTATTTTAACTCCTTCACTATTGATTATTCTATTCAGCTTTTTCTACCAATTTGTGCAATCTTTGTATGTAATGGGTTTACCATGAATAAATAAAATAAGTTTTAATTTTGTGGTGGATCTCCAGAGCGTGATAGCATAAATCAAAAGAAGAAAATATATCCATAATAAACAACTGACAATTATTTTTAGAACAGCAGATTCAGTAGCCATCTCAAAGGATACAGACAACTCCTAAGCTTGGAAAACGTAAATATATTGTATCACATTAAGTCTTTAATACATAATAATCGATAGGAAGTCCTAGAAGATTCATAAAATTTGATACTATTACAGATTTTCATTTAGCAGGGCGTCTATCTAAGATGGGGTCGAATAATTGTTTCTAGTTATGTTAAAAATTTTATTCGTGTGGTCAAACGTAGAACCTACTCAAAGATGAAGAGTTCTTGGTCAAGCATCGTGGCCGTGGGTGATTCAGATTGATCATTAATACCCCTATTGTCAGCAAATTGGATAGTATGGCCAATAGTGGATATGTGAATATCATTAACGTAAGGGACAACAAGAATTGGAGCAATCATTGCACCTTGTGGGACACCTCATATGAGTGACAGTTAGTAGGACTGGGCCGTTCCCGATGTATGAATGGTATGGACACACGGAATACGTCTACTAAGTAAAGAGAATAGGTCCCTCAAAGTCCAACCCCTCGTCCTCGTCGTGAGGGACGGGCAACGGCTCAAAGAGACGGCTAACGGGGCTCTGGTGAAGCTATGTCAGGTCTAGCAAGCCGGTAGTGGATAAAACTTGCTTTCAAAAATAAGAACAGCCTCGGAAAGGATGGAAATTTACGGCAACAAACCCGGCAATTGTTTAAGGTTAAGATTTGGTACAATAAATGTTGTGACGCTTAGGAACAAGTTAGAAGAGGTAGTAGAGATGATGAAGAGAAGAAGAATAAACATAATGGGAATCAGTGAAACAAAGTGGAAAGGTAGTGGAAGTAGAGAAATGGGACAGGGATACAGGATTTGGTGGTCTGGAGGAGAAATTGGAAGAAGAAATGGAGTAGCTATAGTCATGGACAAAAAGATGACAAGCAGAGTGATGAAAGTGGATGTGGTAAGTGAAAGAATTATTAAGGTTACGGTCAGAATGGAGGGGAAGATAATGGACATAATACAGGTATACGCACCACAAACAGGATGCACGGACGATGAGAAGAGAGAGTTTGAAGAGGATCTGGAAAGACATGTAAAAGAAGAGAGAACAATAATAATTGGGGATTTTAACGCACAAGTGGGGAAGTTTAGGCAAGGATATGAAGAGGTAATGGGATGTTATGGAGTAGGAACAAGGAATTTAGAAGGAGAAAATTTACTGGATTTTTGTCTAAGGAATTATATAGTGATAGGGAACACCTGGAACAAGAAAAGGGAGAGCCACAAATACACAAGATACAATTGGAATGGTGAACAGCCAAGTTTAGTAGATTATATATTAGTGAGGAAATGCCTGCAGCCATACCTGGCAGATGTAAAAGTTATACCCAGTGAAAGTATGGGAGGAGATCACAGGCTGGTTGTAGCTGATTTTCAAAGAATGAGGTTTGGAAAGGATACATGCAAAAGACTAACAAGAATCAAGACATGGAAGTTAAAAGATACGAAAGTTAGAGAGGAGTTTGTAAATAACATTAGAGGAACAATATCCAAGGGGGAGGTCAAAACAAGAGAGGAGGAATGGACAAATTTCAAGAATGCTATAGTCAAAGCTGCAGAAGAAACGTGTGGACGAACTTCAGGTAAAAAAAGGGGTAAAGAGACCCCTTGGTGGAATGAAAGAATTACTGAAGCAGTTAAAAACAAAAATAGAGCTTGGCGAGATTGGTTTAAGGATAGGTCAAACGAAAAGAGGGACAAATGGAAGAGACTTGCAAGGGCATCAGCAAAGATAATGAAGGAGGCAAAGGAGAGGACATGGAAGGATTTTGAAGAAAAACTGAAATCAAACTTCCAAGGAAATAAGAAGATTTTTTTATGGGGTGATAAGGAACAAGACGAAACCTAAAGAAATGTTGACTAAGGTGGTGGATGTTTCAGGGGAAATCAAATGGGATGAGAAAGAGGTTTAGAAGACGAGGAAAGAGTATTTTAAGGAACTTCTGGAAGGAACAGAAAATGAAGAGGAAAGAAGAGATATGACAGAGGAGACAGAAGATGAAGAGGATTTTAGTATGTGCGAATTGGAAAAAGCGGTTAAAGAGATGAAAGAGGGGAAATCTGCGGGAATAGACGAGCTGACGGCTGAGATGATAAAGGCGGCGGGACCATTAGGAATGCAATAGTTGTACAGAGTGATGAGAGTGATTTGGAAGGAAAAGAAGATACCAGAAGACTGGAAAATGGGAATAATAGTGCCGATTTTTAAGAAAGGCAATAAGCAAAAATGCGAGAATTACAGGGGAATAACTTTGTTGTGCCATACACAAAAAATGTATGAAAAAATACTGTTGCAGAAAATTAGACCAGTACTGGAAGAAACAGGAAGAGAGGAGCAATGTGGTTTTAGGAAAGGTAGGTCAACGGTGGATGCTATTTTTGTGATGAGACAAGTGTTGGAAAAGAGGTGGGAATACGGAAAAGATACAATGGTAGTTTTTATAGACCTACAGAAGGCATATGATAAAGTACTGAGAGAAAGGATATGAGAGAGTATGAGAAAGAGAGGATTGCGTGAGGGAATAGTAGAAAGAATAAAGAACCTGTACGGCATATGTAAAAACAGGGTAAGAATTGAAGAAAAATATACGGAAACTTTTAAAACAGAGAGAGGAGTAAGGCAGGGAAGCATATTGTCACCTTTCCTTTTCAATATTATAATGGATGAAATTATTCTAGAAGTACAAGGAAACAGAGGAGCAGAAGAACTTAAGACAATAGCATATGCGGATGACATAATGATCTGGGAAAATAGGGAAGAAGAGTTAGAACGAGAGTTGAACAAATGGGCAAAAGTGGCGAAGAAATATGGTTTAGAGATGAACATACAAAAATGTAAAGTAATGAAAGTAGAGAGAAGGGAAGGAAGTAATAAAGACGTGTTAGTCGAAGGAAAAAGACTTGAAAAGGTGAAGGAATTCTGTTATTTAGGAAGTATCATAACAGATAGGGGCACAATAATAGAAGAGGTAGGAAACAGAATATGGAAGAGTGGAAAGTTTTTCAATATGGTGAAGAAGATTGTGTGGAGTTGGAACATTGGGAAAGAATAAAAAGTATGTATAAATTGATGTATAAATCTTATTTCCAACCAATTTTATTATATGGAGCAGAGATGTGGACGTGGACTAAAAATGATTTAAGCAGATTGCAAGCTGCAGAAATGAGATTTTTAAGAGGGATAGAGAAGAGTACAAGAAGAGATAGAATAAGGAACGAAATAACTAGAGAAAGATTGAAGGTAGTTTCTCTGCAAGAGACAATGGAAGGAAGAAGAATACAGTAGATGGGGCATGTGAAGAGGATGGGAGATAATAGAATGCCTAGAATAGCATTGGAGAAGGAGGAAAGAGGAAGAAGACCAAGAGGAAGACCGAGAGGAAGATGGGAAGACCAAGTGTGGAAAGACATAGAGAGAAGGGGACTACAGAAAATACAGGTGGAGGAAGAGGAGACCTGGAGTGACAGACAAGAGTGGAGGAGGCTGTGTACGACGACCCGTGATAACGGAAACGTCTGATGATGATGATGATAAAGTAAAGAGAAAAACTAATTTATGGCTAAGTCTCGGATACTGTAGGCAGCTAACTTCTTAGAAAGTTTCCCGTAAGTGACGGTGTCAAAGGCTCTGCTGAGGTTGCAGAAAATTTGCTTGAATAAATATTTGCAAACAGTATGAAAAGGTCATTGCTGCATCTGACGTCGATTTATCTTTAAAAATTCGAACTGAGATTTTGAGATAAAAATTTTAGCATAAAAGTAACTTGCTGGTCTTATTATAAATTATTACAGTCAATCTTAGTCCTAATTGTACTCTTTAAATGAAATATTATTCTAATACTCAATTTTAATAATAACACGCGAATTCTAGAAATACGTACAAAAATTCAGTCTTTCAGAGTCATTTTAAATTAGCAGGAATTAATATTTTTATAAATCATCAATTTGAAATACCTATTAGGTTGTTAATTTTATTATAATTAACAATATTAAATGTATTAATAAGAAATCCAAACATATATACGAAAACAATTAAGTCTAATGTTAGTAAAACTACACCAAAAATTTAAGACATATTTATAGTAAACAATAATTTTAATATGCTGAGATTACAAGAATGTTACTCGTACAGATTTAGGATGTATATATAAATACTTATTGCTTTAATATAACTGTGCTCATCAACAAATTACACACGATACTTGCTTGGAATTTATGTAAAATGACGATTGCATCCTGAGAGAATCACTGTCCGCTGCTAAAAAAATATAAAGCAAGTGAGGAAACTATTCAATTACGTTTGTAGCAATATATTAAATAGATATTACAGGAAATCCAAAGACGGTAAGAGATCATTTCAATTAAACCTTACAGATGAAATTCGTAATAATAAATATGTACAAAGCACTGTATAGTCTCGCAATAACTTTAAGAAATCGTTTATAAATTTAAAAGTGATATCAGACACTAATGTATTTATTTAACGATAAATACATGAAAACAATACATTTTATGCTTATTAATTAACCAATAAGTAGAATACATGCACGTACATGTTTATTTATCGTAACAAAAATCAGTAAACATTGAGTTAGCCCCATTATTATCCCGCTTTATTTAACACTAAAGTAGATTTATCATTAAATGTATGTACATTTGCATACCTAACAACATTAGTTGCTTATTGTTCAGTTGTCTCTCTGTCGATTTAATCAATACCTTCTAATTAAGTCTCCTAGTCACCAGGGCTTACGATATTTCAAAAAAAATCTGTCCATAGGTCTTGTGTTACAGAACAAACACTTACAAACTGAACACATTGAACTGGAATTGTTACGAGTAGCAGACATTTCTATATGTGTCTCATTTTCATAATTGTTCATTCAAACTTATCTCAAATTTAAGTAAACACTATTTGACGGAGATATAAATATTACAATGCATTTTCCAAAAACTTTAAAATGATGAAATATTACTAACCAAAATAGTTGTTAGCAAATTGAAATATAACCAGCATTTTCTAATACATTGTCAAACTCTGAAATAATTGAAATATTCTTCCATCTACAAGCAAAATTCCACTTATTCCGTAGGAGTCCAGAGACAATTTAAGTTTTAAAAGAACAAATTCTAGGATTGCTAATTGAAATCAATAAGGAGATTTATCCTCTACCGTGCCGAGTAAAAAGCTATGGGTATCAAAAGGTATTAACATTAAACGGTAATTTTTCATATTTTTTAGAATAAAGCATTTATATCTAGCAATCAGTAAGGTAATAACACTTATCTAACCATGAATCATCGAAATAAAAAATCTGAAAGTTTTATTTTTCATCGAATGGTCGGTCTTATGGGTGGCTGATATTGATTTAACCTATTATGACACGTCTGGGTTAATATTGTGTGTTAAGATTAATTAAATTGCGATTTGAGAACACGTTTTGACTTTTATCTTAACCTGATGATTAATTTAATTCTTACCAACTCTCGGCCAATGGAATATTGATTTACACATCTATTCGTAACAAAAAATATTCAGAATATAATATTCTGGATTAATTACATAATATATAATCTCTCCCCCTTACAAAACAAGTACTAGCTAGCAGTAACAGCGCCGGAATGTGAGGCTCGCTATGTTACAGCCTCTGTGGAGCAATATGCTTCGACTAAGTCCATGTTGTGGCTAACCGAATGCTGGTAGCTCTAACTGTCCATGTTTAGTCAGGTTACACACTTGTATATCCTCTTAGACTGTAACATGAATGTTACCTTGGTGTAAACAAATGTACAACCAGCCTATGAAGTAATTTACTTTGGTATATATCATCCAAATATGTGAGCTTAACTGAAAAGGTTTGAAATGTGAGTATAAATGATATATTTAAAATATTGTTGTTTTAATTATATCATATTTAGAATTATAACTCGTATTTTACACTTTATCACTTAAAAATATTAAAAATAAACGTTTATTATAATTTACCTATTATATAACTCAAAGCATATTATTTCTCTAAAGCCTTCGACTACAACTCGAGCACTTAAACGCATGCTTACTGTTGAAATGCAACTAATCTATATGCAATGTATAATTATAAAACTTGATTTTTGGCAACTTTAAAATTATCTCTTTTAGTATTTTTTCCATGTCCTTTCCTTTTTATATTCGTCAATCTTCTCCACAAGATTTATTACAATTACGCTTACTTAAAAACATTGCTGTTTCTTATAGAGGAAGAGGTAAAAATATCTTCATGATCATGATATTTCCTTTTAATAATGGAATTAACTTAATAAGTTTATTAAAACTACCACAGTGAAATTTTACAAACTTTATTCCATTATTATAACAACCTTTAAAGATTTCTCCGTAAGTTTCGTCACTAAACCCTCTTGTCTGGAGAAGACGTCTTTTGTTAGACTGCCATATTTGCTAACGTCCTCCTGGTACTTCTACTATTATTTAGGTTTATTACCCAGTAACCATATCTAATAATTAATTTTATTCTCATCAATTGTTAAATGTGTTGTATTCTCTAAGGATATGGTTTACTAAATTATCAACAACAGGTAGACTCTTAAATCTTAAACTTTCTTCGTTGGCTTCGTTTTTCTGTTATTATAATTGCATCACTAGGGTTTCGTCTGCACGAAGGATTTAATTCTGAAGGTAACAGTTGTTAGCAAATAATGGTTCTATGATCACTCTAACCGTTAAAGTTTAGAGATATAGCTTTCTGTTACGACATCGTTGCATATCGTTGCTAAAAGATGAAAGTAATCTTTTTCTTGAAGTCTTTAGAAAGATAAATTAGAATATTTATGAATGTAATAAAAATCCTTTGTAAAGGAAGGATGTAGCTCGTCTTTGCTGTTCTCTTATGTTTTGTACTTTATTACATTATTATTAGCCTATTAATATTTATTTTATGGGCCTACTGATACCATATTATTTTACAACAAGTCCTCATTTCCTCCTTTTTTAAGATTGAATTTACTTTTTCTTTTGGCGGGCTATGGATGTATGTTTTCTCGGGGAAAAACTTTCATTTCATGTCACATATGTATATGTTTTCTACATGATTTCAGAATAAAATGACAGCTTTATCGAAAGGAAACAAACCGTTATGTAAACATTTGATCTGATATGTTTTTAGTTATTATAAATGACTGATAGAATGCACTACGAAGTGTAGGATGCTCCTAAATTAGCACCCCTTAATCGTGACGTCAAAATAACGTTACGGAATGAGGTGCTAAATAAACCCATTGGCTGATACACCTATTAAGAAACCCTTCGAATAAAGGGGCCCATCTTTATGACTTTGACCCAGTCCATGGGCTGATGGAACTGCCTCCCACTTCCCTCAATGAAAATAACAATAAGCTTATGAGCCTATTGTAATGTATTAATGTTTATGTTCATTGTATTTTAACGGTTTGTTATATTTGCAAACAATACAATACCTAATTGGGAATGTTAAAATCATGCCACTATGCCTCCAATTAAAACTTGGCTAGTACAAGTTTGCTAGAAGCTCTTATTTAACGTTTACAATCACTTCTTGCTGAAATAAATTATATTTCCGAAGTCAAGGTTTAGTTTGACTTTATGATCTCATCAAGAAAATATTGCCCCAAAATATAAGCTACTTATTAAGTCTATACTGTATACTTATGAGCATATTAATTTACTCTGGTCTAAGGTATTTCTAGTGACATCGTTGAGTGTGTCTTGTTTCTCCGATAATGAAAACGTATACTTATACACATCTGAGAAGCACACTTCTGAAAAAACCAACTAATTTGGGGTTGTATAACTGTAGCAAACGTTGGATAGTAACTTTATATTTATATCTGTATTACATTACTTACAGCTTAAAGTATTTTGTTATCCAAACATTCAATAACAATATCATATCGGTAGACTCTATGCTCAAACAGTATTTACAGAGAAGATTAAAATAATTATAATTTTACATTTAAGGCTATACTTTTCTTCAAATTCTATAAATGTAAAGCAATTTAAAATGGTACTTGAGTTAGTTACGCTATTAATTCTATTGTACTATTACAATGTTGCCAATTATGACAGTGAAATAGAGGCCATCGGTTGGAAAGAAAAATTCTTCCTTAGTGTGCCTCAAGGGTACACAACAAAATGTTTTACCTTATTTTGTGTCTTAGTCTTTCAAAGCTCTTTCTGAGTGTTGATGAATCAGTCAGTTAGGGCATCTATTTTTATAATATAAAATAAATTTTCACCGAATCGGTTCATTCGTGAAGTGATTGTATAATTGAAAGTTTCTTTTTTGTAAAACCAGCTATTTGATGAAAATCTTGAATACTACGTATATGAGTCTTGAAGACTCACGACGCTGTCCAATTCAGTAAGTAGTGTAAACACAAAATTGCAGTTCTTTCTGTAAGTACTTTTGGCTTAATAAATATGGTGAATTGCTCCTGAGCTGAATTAGATGCAAATATAACTAATTGATTATGGTTAATATATTCTATTTCAACCGAGTTTTATGGTTGATATCTCCTGGAAGAAAACATACCTTGATATTTCAACATCCTTATGTTATAGAGTGTGGTAATATTAAGAGACCAATCGTCTCATATTTCAGCGCAATGACAGGTTATAACAAAACTTATACAATGTTATTACGAAAAACAATCTACTATACATACAAAGGATAAAAATAATAACATTGTAGTAAATTACTATAATGTTCATACATTGGTCAGAAAATTAGTTTGGCGGCTAATTAAGAAACGAGTTAGGGTTGTCATTCCAAATGTTGCATAACAGGCTTCTCTGAGGTTGCATGCGATATTTCATGTTTGTAACTCATTGAATTCTTGAATTTTTCTACGGGCACACAGACAGACAGACTATCACGTATCTTCCCCACTACCCCATTCCCCCGCAGGCAAAAGAGGTTGGCATCCTACTAAGAGATGTAGCTTAGTAACGCTCAGCCACATCCTATGGCTAGACATGCACGATCATAAAACTCACTCTACCATATGTACAAATGTAAAAGTTTCATACAAATACATTTTATACATTAGTTTTATACAAATACATTACAATGTCTGCTTATGAAATGATTCTCTAATTATAATAATAATTAAGCTGCATGCAATACTACGTCACACTTAAAAATTTTACGACTGTAACAATGTTTTTGCTGTCATAATAGCTACCCATAAGAGCAATGTACAAATGTTGATTAACGCTCTGCCAAATATTGTGGAGTGACATGCACGATCATTAAACTCCATGTTGCCTTACATGTAGAAACAAGATCCGAGTAAGGCATACCCCTTGTCGCGTAACAGGTTACACTGAGGTTGTATGAAAAATGTAAAATATAGAGCCCATTTCACTCTAAAAAATGTTTCTGTGAGCAGATATACACACAGGCATCATATAGATTTTTTTCAATCCCCGGCAGACGAAAGAGGAACTTTTACACGATTCATTCTTTTAAAGTTCGAGAGAGCAATAGAAGGTGCTGTAACACAAACTTGCACCGAAATAATATCTTTTTATTCACTGACATTTAAAACTATAATTTGATTTTTTTTCTTTGAATAAAAATATTACTTGTTAAAATATCACGTGATTTGATTTAGTTTTTTACAAATCTATTTATTTTGCTATTTTTCATTGCCATCATGGTTACCCATAAGAAAAAGTATATATATATACTTATTATATATATATATATATATATATATATATATATATATATATATATATATAATTAATATATTCACTAACAGCCATATTCTGGAGCGACATTCACAATAAGCAACTTCAGTGTTCCCCATATGTAAATGTTTAGTCCTTCATGCATAGTTTAAAGTCTATAGGTCACTACGTTTTCAAGATGTTTTGCGAACAGACTGACAGACATAGTAAAATTAAATCTTTCCAGAATCTCAAGTGACGCTCAGGCACTAAACAGCATACTTATTTTTAATACTAATTACTTAGATTATGCATAAGGCAGTATAACATTATATGAGAAATTTAGGTGACTGTCTAACTAGTGCAAACCCTTGTAGAGCAAGGTATTCGTTAAGAGCATTGTTGGCTCGTAGCCCAAGGTCAGAGTGATCATTTTCTACGCTGAGTTACATTCATTGCCGGACTGTTGGTCTGTATGTTTGAACTCATTTTAATTCTTATTTAATTGTTGCAAAAAAGTGTAAAATGTCTGGAACCAATATATTTGTCAATATAACTGCTACAGAAAGACAGTCTGATGTCATAATTTAACCTCACAGGTGAAGTGTAGAATAATTTATTTAATAATGAGATAGAATTATTGTACTTCAAGTATATGGTCTCATAATGTAGCAAAGTGTACTTAAAATAGAATGATTAAAACAATATTTACTAAATTTAGTATTTACGTACCCTGGCTAAACACGGGATAATGTGAGTAATTCACACGTGAAGCACAGCTAATATACAGAAGAAATAACGGTAGTAGTTTAACATTTGCAAATCCTATGTAGAATATGTATTTCAAAAACTATGCAAAACTAAGGTTCTTATTTTATAGAAGATAATGAATCAACGTGTCTTATCCAAAGCGACAATACCCAAAATAGTCCTGTGAAGCTATCTTGTCCATGTTCACCTAGCAACGAGGGTTTGCGGTTTCATTGACGTAGTCCGGTATTAAACCGCAAGAGTGAGAACGAGCAGTGCAAAGCTGAGTTTCTGATTAATTCAATAAGAGCAATGTTATAAATTATAGTACTTCACTCTCTTACAATTATTGGATTGATTACTGAAGTAAAAAATATTTTTCATTCAAATTGTGTAATGTATATAATACAACTAGCAGTTACTATCCATCTACACGCCATTATGTGCTGTATAACAGCGATGTAATAGCTATGTCTTTTTTAACTCCCAGCCTATGAGTGTCCCATTCTAAGAACTTAACCCAGAGAAGTGTCACCATCATCGTAGACAGTGTTGATCTCCATTCATTTCTCGTATTTTCAAATATGTTATTACATACTGTGTTTATGATTTGTACAAAGAAATATTGTTCGGTTTCAGTAACAAATGTGTTTTGGTAACGTAAGACTTGACTGTGAAGTTGGAATGCACAACAGACAAATGACAAGGAATAATATGCCTGTTTGGTAAACTTGTTTCTAATCTCTAAATTTGTTTACAGTCTCCTTCGAGCAGATTTATTGCCTAAACATTTTAGGTTGCAGAGAGGTACAATTTATTAAAATATTTAAGAAATCAACAGGACTAACACGAATCTATTATCGTACAATTATAATTTTTATCTCTAGGTAAATGGAATAAATAGTTATATTTAACTTTTGCAATGACATAGATTTATTACCGTAGTTTCTGTAGAAATACTAAGAAACATATGTTTAGAGAGCTATTTAATCTAGTATAAAACTTTATTTTATTATATACATATTTAAAAAGACCCTTCTGTTTAAGACGAAATTTTAAAAGTTCCACTTTGAAATGTATATGAAAAATTTAAGGTTATATATTAAGATATTAATCTGATCACATAGGGGTCATGATTTTGAAATATAAGGTTTTAGTAACAATACAAATATGTATTTTCTGTGAAACAGATGTTTGAAAATTACTATTATTTCTACCAATATTCCATTACTTTCAAAGATTCTTGGTATTAGTTCATAAGATATAGTCATACATCAATTAATTTCAAATTTGTGAAATTAAAGAGGCAGACAGCGAGACACTAACCCAGGACAAAGTCTTTGAACTCCCCTGCATGAAGACGGAACCTTCATAGTGCATAGTGGTATCACCTCAGCGTGGGAGGTTTCCAGACGCTACCTCATATACTTTTTTTACAGAAACTTAACTGCTGTCAAGAAGCTTGGATAATTACCATTTCCTCTTGTGCCGCAAACTTTACTCTGTCGTATAATGAATTTACTACAGTGAAATATATTACTTCACCTTCTGCATTCGATTCTCACAAATCTTAATAAAATTGGTTGGATTACATTTGCATATGTTTTACGATTGATTTCAAATAAATAGTTCTCAATAGTTTTCAAATAAAAAGAAAAACCTATACTATTGAAAATTAAATAGTTATTTTATAAACTAGCTGATGAAAATCGTAAACAATACTGTTGACTTCATCATAAAGACGTAAAGCGTAATCAATACTGAATTACGGTGATGTATTTATGTATTATTTTTTATCATTTATGACCTCAAATTGCACTATCTCTTATCTTTACTTGGACAGGAAAATATCTTGTAAAGAATGAAAAATTAAATAACTTACGGCAATAGGAAAGGAGATAATCCATTCCAGTACATCGTCCATTTTACTACAACAGACCAGTAAGCTTGCAGCCTCCTTAAATACTTGATCATGTCTGTAAGATTATGGATGGTTTTACATGCCTTGGTGACATACACTATATAATATAAATTAAAATTAATATTTATTGAGGTAGGATTCTTCAATGTCATATACTCTGATTTTTTAGATAATTATTGTCAATGGATATTAGAAAGAAACAATTAAAAGCAAGCTAAACAAACAGGCTCTTCAAAGCCATTGAAAAAGTATTTCATTTTTGTGATTAAACAAATTTAAACTTTTTTCAAAGATTCTTAAATGGATATTTTTATGGCAAAGTACACTATTTTAATTTTTACTGTGATTGGTAATTCTATACCTCAATAATAATTTTTATAAAAGGAAACTGTAATAAATAAGTTCTAGACTATCATGTAATTATTTAAAATCCACTTAATTCATTGTCATTCTTCTACTTATTCACCGCTTCTATCGTGATTTGAGGAAGGGAATGATGTAGTTAAAAGTCATTTTTATTGTTTTGAGTGGAAACACCTAGTATTTAATGTAAAGGATTAAAAACTGTGAAGGCTCTTAAAACATCAGCCAAACATATAAAATTCTTCTGAAAATGAGAAATATCAGTTTCTTTATATTAGCGTTGTATGCGTTTGTGATAGTTGGATTAAATCGTGAGAAGCTAAATGTATGAACTGGTACAGCAAAATATTATTTCCAAGAAATAGAAGTTCTAATTACTCGTAGTTTTACGAAAAATTTAGTTGTGTACTCATACAACACTAATTTGTTCTCGACTTCTGGACGAAAGCCTTAAGGACTAAAACCTTAATATGTGCATTCACTCTTGTAATACGAGTATAACAATTAATGCTTAGAAATCCAATGTAGTTTTTAATATTACACTGTGATTTTCAGAATATATTATTTATTCGTTTGTATAAAATTTACTTAATAAACATAACAAAGTTTAATACAGTTAAATATTTTATAATGGACTAAGGAAATAAAATTTACTCAACGATCATAAAGCTTTGAATACAATGCTATTAAAGCTCAAATAAATACTGTAGTACTAGCAATGCTTTACACTTTTCAATTTCAATAATAATTATTATTATTGTAATCACATCTATTTGAAAAAACAAACAACATATTGTGGTTAGTAATTTAAAAATTTGATCGTTACATAGCTCTATGAAAATCAATCGATAGCTAACTATTTCAAAAGTTTTACTACTTCAATATTGATACTTTTTCTTTGAAATTAATTTAAGCATTTCTATAGTTAAATCACCAGCCTAAAACTTCCCGCAATAAGTAGATTTCCTCCAAAACGGTTTTCCTACAAAGGGAAATAGTTAACTTCGCGTAAAATATATTTGATAAAGTTCTTTTCCCTTTTATTTATGTGCTATGAAATAAAAGTATTCACTTTATTATATATTCGCAACTATTATTCCTGTAAGAAAATAACAAATATATAAATCTAATTATTTCAGTTTTTGACAAACGATCCAAAACATTATGACCATCAACTAAACATTTTTATTAAATAGAGCAAAAACAAAAAAATGTGGTTCATTATTATGATATGTATAACACATATATCACTCACTTAACGGAGACTTTCACTAACAAATGAAAAAAATAATAATTTTCAGTTATTACGTAGGTTACTTCTGCTATGTTTGCGAATAAATAAGTTGATCGACGTAACTGTAAGCCACAACTTGTGTCGCGTAACAGGCTTCGGAAAGGTTGCATGCACAATTAAAGAAATACAGGTCCTTTCATTCTCGAGATGTACTGCGGGCAGGTGTACAATCATACATAAAAGAAATTTTTACATCTCGCCGGCTGACAAAATATAAATTGTGTCAGACTACTGAGTGATAGGTTTCAAATAAGCTCAGCTAAGTTCTATCGTTGGACATACAGCATCATAGAATTAATTATTGTCTATATATAGATATGTATATAAAAAAATTATATTTTATGCAAAGATTTATGTGTAAAGATAAAATCTCTTTCCCCATGATACGTTCACATTTTGCTAATTAAGTTAGGTTTCATAACAAATGTCAAATAATAAAAGTACGATGAGTATCCAGGAGTGCGCTGGAACAAAATATTTCCATAGACTTTTAACATAAACTTTCCACTCTATTATTTATTGTTTTTTATGTAAGAATTAAAATGTGTCAGGATGAGATCACATATGATCGTACACAGATTTCTTACAAATTAATTTGCTATCCTATATTTACATTGCCATTATTGCTACCCATAAGATTAGTGTAAAAGTATTCGCTAACGAAAATTAAAATTATTAAATAAAATTGATCTATCCTTAACAGCAATAGGCTTTGCTAACGCTTGGCAAATAACTAAGTCACCCCTTACATGACAATAATTTAACCCGTTTTAAATATCATTTTTCGTAGACTTCACTTTTAACTAATCTATAAACATCATTTGACTTGGCATTGAAGAACTACAGTAAACGTATTTTTATTGCCTTAACCTTTAAAAGAGATAAACGTATAGCAATCACGAATGCTCTACTTAATCAGATCATGGAAATTTAATACAATAAAATTTAATTACCTATACGTATACTATATACTATACCTATATACTATTTAAATACTATTTCCACCTTCACATTTTACTGTTTTTTGTACTTCACATTTTAATTACTTAATTAAATACTAACTTAAGTACATATGCCTAGTATTTAAAATTTGTTAATTGTTAAAATAAAACTTCCTTATGAATAATTAATAGCCGTGACTAAAAATTCTAGTTTCTTAAAAACTTAAACCTCAAAACAAAAAGTGATGTCAAATTCTCGAGCAAGAAATCCTAGCTATTTAATCTATTATAGGTTTAATTAAAATCATGCTCCAAATATTTATATCCTAAAAATGTTCTACTGATAAATAAATGATAATATGAAAAAGAATATATTATTACCTATATATTGAAGGCAATTTGTACATACTCCCGTCCGTATTGTATTTATTTGTTGGTTTTAGATTGACGTTATGATGGTAAAATATTTTAATATAAGGATATATACTATCGTAGGAACGGGCAGTACAATTTAGCAATGACTGTACAACATCGGACAGATAAAAATTGGCTGACGGATCTCTGTTGATTAGTTTATTCCCTAAGAAGATTTATGGTTATGGCTTGTCACGTACAGGCAGTAAACATTGATGACTCTCACAGCAACAGCCAATTCACAACTGACTGGCAGAACATTACTTAGTTAGTATTAAAACAAAATAGTTTATATCAAACCTAATTACATATGGCTAGTGAAAAGTGTTGATTTGTTTGCAAAATGCCAGCTGAAAACTAATTGATGGATCCGTAGTTATTAGTCGATGTAATCCAATAATCTGTTAATGCAGGTAAATGGGTTTGATCCTAATACCGAAAACAGTACGCCCAGACCGCCTAAATGTAAGTCTCCTATCATGTTTCGCTGAGTTACATGCAAAGTTTAAGTGTATAATATAGATTTTCCATGTATCTATTTATACCAATTACATGGTATACTTTAAATAAAAATAAAAATTTAATAAATAAAAATTTATTTTAGAATTGTAAATGGATAGGGAATAAAAAAGTAAATTTATATTGTTAATCCAGCGGCAGCACAACCCGCTTGGAATCTGGTCTAGACCTGACTTGATGGCAGTGAATGCTAAACAATAGAACAGTGGACTCTATCTTGGTTAGGCGGCCAACCTGCGTTGGGAGAGATTTAAACAGACCTGCAGGAACAGGAGCGTAGTCGGTGCAGGCCGAGAAACCACATTCTCCTACCATTCCGAGTTGAGAAGCGAGAGAGTAAAAGTCATTTAGTGCGAGTTTAAAACTAGTGTCGGGCGTAGGATCCGTCGGTATAAATTATATTAATACCGAACTCCAAGACCTTCACGACCAAAGAGCTAAGTACTTTGATTGAATTATTAAAATTTTCTAAATTTGAAATTTGCAAAATTAAGAAGTGAATTAATTTAAAATTGGAATTGAAAATTTTAAATTAACGATCAAATTCTGTTGAGTGAGGACTATATAATATATATATGAATTGTAAAGGAGTAATTTATTAAATGTCGAACGTAAAGTTTAATTGAAATTCTAAGGATTGTAGTAAAAATTAAGAGCTGCAGGTGCTGCACCATATCCTTGTAGGAACTTGTGAAAAATTCCTGTTGAGAACTGTTTAGATTTTGTTTGAGAATTTAATTTGAAAGAAGTTTTATTATTATTATTTTATTAGTTTTGAGAAGAAGCCTATTTAATTTATTTCATTCAGATTTATTCAAGATTATTATTTTATTTTTTTATATTTTATACTCACGTATTTAGAGGACAGTGTGCCAATATTAAATCGAAAGTGCCTTGCCTAAGGAATAGTAATTTTAACCTATTGTTCAAAACATTGTTTTGGTGGAATACAAGGTTAATAATTGACATTTGAATTGATTTAATAAACCTGAATATTTCTAAAAGGGTGCAGGCAGTTTTAATTTCCACCAGTATCTACTTAATCTTATGAGTTCGAGACTATTTAGGGTCATCATAATAAAAGCAAAAAAATTTTGTATATTAACATTCAGTATACAAATAAGTGCGCCACTCTGCTAGTATTCTGGTGAACCTTCATAAAATTGAACTTAGTGGTTGTAAATTAATAAGTGGCTTGGATACTGGAAAATTATAAAGTGTTTAATATTAAACTTTTAAAATGGCACTTAAGGTGGACTTGTTTAACCAAGGAGGAATTGGGCTAATGAAATTAGGTTAAGAGGTGTGGAAGTGTCTCCTAGTCTTAAGGTGATAGATTTAAGGAAAAAGTTACGGCAGTTAATAATCTTGATGTAAATAGTAATTATTTGAACCTGAGTGGAAAGGTCGTTTTCAAGGAGGAATGGGATAAAATTAAGTTAGAAACCCAACTATTAGGAACTAGACTGGAGGAATCCCATTGTACAGGGACTAACATTGGACATAGTTAGGTGTGAAACAAAAATAAATCATTGGCAGCGCCGTCTGACTAACTTAAGGAAATTGTTTAAAATCGAAGAGAAGGATATAGCTAAACATGTTGAAAACCGGAATAGTATATTAAGTGAATTTGTTGTTAAAAATAAAAAACCTAAAAATTGACAAGGAAACATCTGATAGCTTGGTGCGCAAGTTATCTGATTCCAATCTGGAAATAGAAGGTGAGCTGGAAGAGGCTGGTTAAACCGGAGTGAAAGATAAGTCTGGTCTAAATATGAGAGATGATGTGTTTGTTTCGGGACGGCCACATTTAAGTTATAATAAACTACCGAACCCCATTAGAGCGTTATTTGAAGGAGTTAAAAATCTGCGATGGATTAAATGTTCAAGAATTATTAGAATTCTTTAAATAATCTTGAAACTTAAAAAGGAAACTAGATGTACGGAAAAGGATATTATGGAGATTGCGATTTCACATAGTCAGGGTGAGCTCTTTTGTCGAAACTATTGGAAATAAAACAGGACAATGTCACGGTCAAATTAATGCTTTGAAATATTATTGAATTATTTCGTGCCATATCATCAGCGTGAACTTTTGAAATTTGAAAAGGTGCACCGTCCCCAAAGATATAATGAAAGCTTATCCAACTACATTATAGACATTAAGAATCAGTAGAAGTACTTTGTTGTAATATAAATGAAAGGGATGTTGTGGAATTAATTAAGGTGGGAATTAATCCTGAAACCAGAAATAAACTAGTGTTTATGGGAAATCCGAGCACATATTCCGAACTGGATGAGATGTGTATAAGAAGGCGAATGATATAGGTTATGCTGACAACGTGAGGAAAACAGGGAATAATTTGAATGTGATTAGGAAGTATAATGTACCGGTTTTAACAGCATCAGGGCGAGGCAAGAAACAATAACTTGTTATAAATGTAATAGACCTGGTCATTATGCTTATCAGTGCCGGGAGCTAAACAGGAAAACCTGTTGTAAAACCAGCGGAGACCTATTGTAAACCACACTCCAAGCTATTAACCCCGAAAATGTAGGTCGTAATGTACAGGAGTCAAAAAAACTAGTTAGTAGGGAAAGTTCGAACAATGAGTTAAGGAAGGAGGCGAACTTTCCCGGTTACCTAAAATTGTGTCCAACAAAAATTAACATGAATTATCTGCTAAATTAAATCATACGTGGCAAAAGAAAAATTCGGAAAATGTCATTCATTGCCCAGCTTAGAAATAGATTTTGGCAAGAATATATCATTAAATGTATTATTAGATACTGGTAGTAGTATAAATATAATAAGTGATAGACTGTATAAACTATTATTAGAGAATAAGATTGTAAAGTGTTACCAGTTATCTAACCTGACATGTATGAGTGCCTGAAAATAAAAAAAATGTCCGTAATCGGCAGTGTAAATATAAAAATTAAAAATAGATAGGTCCACCTGGAAAGTGGAATTTCTTATAGTGAAGAACTTAGCCCAAAAGGCAATTTTAGGAGCGAACTTTATAAAACATTCTGGTTTGTTAATAGACTTGAAAAATAATTTTTTGTCGATTTTGACTTTAATGTAGAGAAGTGTATAAAATTTGTGCAAAATATTACAGTAGCGTGTATGAACACCAATCACACTTATAAAATAGGATGCGAAGAGGCCAGCAATGAAATAATAAAAATTATAAAGGAATTTCCAACGGTATTTACCGACAAAATTTGTAAAACTCTAGATTATGAGTATAAATTAAAAGTTAAAGATCATGAACCCGTAAAACTTAGACCATATCCATTGAATCCACCTAAACAATTAAAATAAAAAAAAAATTATTGACGAATTATTGGAACAGGACATTATTCA